>NC_084909.1:11672523-12040023 GCF_949316345.1 Pungitius pungitius | reverse complement strand
CCAAAAGCGAACCTCAGGAACTTCCTGTGTCGAGGGAGGATGGGAATATGAAAGTCAGCGTCCTGGAGATCTACTGTGACAAACCAGTCCTCGGACCTGATTTGTGCCGCGATCTGTTTGAGAGTGAGCATCTTGAAGCTCAACTTCGCAACAGCGCGGTTCAAACGGCGGAGATCCAGAATCGGACGCAAACCCCCATCCTTCTTTGGAACGATGAAGTACCGGCTGTAATAGCCTGACTCTCTGTCTGGGGGGAGAACTCGTTCTACGGCTCCCTTCCGCAGCAGGGTCTGTACTTCTTGTTCCAACACCAGAGCTTGCTGGGGGTCTACCACCGTGGGTAGTACGCCCTGAAATCGAGGCGTCTGCCACCTAAACTAAATGGCGTAGCCGACATCAATTGTGTGCGGGACCCATTGAGATACGTTGGGGAGGGCCCGCCACTCACCCAAAAAGTTTCTATGGGGCTCCCGGGTCTACAGACACCGCGCCCTGCAACAGCGTACTGGCAGGGAGGCGCTGATGTAGCGCTCCTTAGAGGGGGCGAACGGCCCTCGGACTCAAGCTCGCTGGACCCGGTCGTGCCCCGAAGCGGCGGCGGGGACAACGGACCGACTCCCGGAGAGTGGGAGAGTGCGGTGGCACCCTACCACCCTCGAGCGGCCCCGCGGACGTGGCGTCGTCGGGGAACTCAAGAATCGAGCGCCTCCGCCTGCCACCTCTCGGCGCGGAGTTTGTCCGCCACAGCCACAATGGCACCTCCAAAGAGGGTAATGGGGGAGAGAGGGGCATCCAGGAGGAAGGACTTGTCCTTCTCCTACAATGCGGAGTGGCTCAGCCAAAGGTTCCGCTCCGTAGCCACCATGGCTGCCATGGAGCGGCCGACGGACTTCGCCGTCTCCTTCGTGGCTCTTAACGCGAGGTCAGCCGTGTGCCTCAGCTCACGCACTGCCTCCTGCGTTAGTTCCGTCCCCTCGGCCACGTCGGCCAGCAGCTCTGCCTGATACGCCTGGCTAAGCGCCATCATATGCAGGCGGCACACCGCTTGCCCCGCCGCCGAGTAAGCCCTGCCCACCAGAACCGAGGTAGTCCTTGAAAGCTTGGTGGGCAGTACCGGTGTCCTCAACGACACGGCCGCGGGGGAAACATGGCTCGCCAGGGCCCCCTCCGCGGCCGGCATCCTTCCGTAGCCATGTCGCTTAGCCTCAGCTAAAGACGAGTACAATGCCGTACGCGGGTTGTACACGCGAGCAGTCACTGGCCTACTCGCCGACACCTCAGTGTGGACGTCTGGGAAGAACGGCAGACACCGGCGTGGAGGCACTCGGCGGGAAGGTAAGAACCGCTCCTGCAGTCTACCGGGAGCAGACGGCTGCTGTTCACCCGCCGGCCAGCTGATATGTAATCTGTCAGCGGCTCGGGTGAGGACCTCCAGCAATTCTTTTGCGGCAGCGGGGGAATGGGTCGCCTCAGCGTCAGCCTCCGCTGCCTCTATGCTCACCACGTCCAGCTCCTCGAAGCCGGAAAAACATGAGAGCGGCGTCTCGTCCGGGGTGGAGGAAGTCGCGGAGCGTGCCTCTGCCTCTGGAAACGAACGCCTTGATCCCATGGTGAAGGGCCGGGAAAAGGCGTCAGCCGTCCCGGACTCCTCCGTGGAATCCATTTGTGATCCCCAGGAAGGCAACCGGGGCAGCCTCGGCACGAGCCGAAGTGGAGCCGCGGGGAGCACGCCTCGTTGAGCCATGCCATGCCTAAGCAGACAACACACAGGTCGTGTGAGTCTCTGCCCGTAATAAATCGGGTGCAAGGGGGAACACACTGCTGAGCCATTTCTATCTAAGTGGAAAACTTCACACGCACTAGATGAAGGCACAGAGATGAATGGTCCTGCCCTTCGGGTCCCTTTATAGCGCCCTGGTCCGGCGTCCCTGCTATGACGTACCAGCTCGCCATTGGTTAATTTTCACACGTGCTTGATGACGCGGTCACGCAGGGGCGGTCACGCAGGGGCGTTCCCACAGCGTCTTTTGGTGTTTTCCGCAAGGATTGTGAAGAGGAAACTTTGGGAACTGTCTGCCTGAGGGGAAATATGTTGATCTGGGGACCCTGTAAATTCACCAAATAGTGCACTACCTTCCAGGACAAATGATCGCTGGAACTGCAGAAGCTTTCCTAAATCACCTTTAATCCGAGAAAGAGATAGAGGACAGTGGTTGGCTCTGCCTGACAGACATACAGCGGCTTCAGAGGAGCACCGCCACCGAATGAGGGATCAGCAGCCGCTGTTTGCAGTAGAAACACATTGCCATATGTTGCAGACTGCACGAAACACTATGACAGTAATGAAAAAAAGTGAAAGGCGGCATGAGGAATACAGTATGGGATAAGCCCATACATTTGCTACATTCCTCTTCTATCCTATGGAATGCCGTTTTATTCACAATTAAATAAATAAATAAATACATAAATACATGAAATATGCATTTGAAAGTACACATTTATTTTAGGGCTATCAAAAATAGCGCGTTAACGACGTTAATTAGTTGTTTGTTGTTAATTACGTCAATTTTTTTAACACATTTCAAATTATTCAGGTCAGGAATGTACCTCTTCCTCTAGGGAATGCACTTCATCCTATACAACACATTACTGCCACCTGCAGGCATATGTCAGGCCGTCAGGTTCAGCAAGTCGTTTGCGCCACGCTAGCATCTCGCGCAGCAGAACAGAGAAGAAAAAAAGCTCCGCCCAGCTGAGCATTGCTAAGAAAAATTAATAAAAAAGAGCAGCGCTGAGGTAGAGGAAAGACCATCGGAGAGACCCGTAATACTGTTCTGAAACATGGGGAGAAAGAGAAACCAATGCGATTTAAATCCTCCCAGGTATGGGAATATTTCACGCTGAAATGGGGGGTGCTAGCGGATTCCTTTGCAGCGCCAGTCGTTCTAATCGCCGCGCTTGACTTCAAGGTGTAACCTTTTTTATTGTTCGGTCTGAAACGGCGCGCCCAGTGAGGGGTGGTGCAGCAATATTGTTGTTCGTGTGGAAATCGGGAGAAAGGTCGGTCCGGGAGATTTTCGGGAGGGGCTTTGAAATTCGGGAGTCTCCCGTAAATATCGGGAGGGTTGACATGTCTGGTCATCGCAGCCCTGGACCATCAGGAGCACAAACTCGTTTGGCCGACCGCAGCAGAGTGGGATAAACTGCAGAGGTTCGAGACCCTTCTTACGCAGCTTGAGTTCCCTGATAGGGAACAAGAGTTACGCATTAAGCTGAATGCCCGGATGCCCTCTAATGGCAGCTTTTAATATCCAACTGCAATTTGGAAAATTAATGTTCTACCCGTAATATATTAAGAATCCATTTAAACAAATCAATAGCCATTTGGTTATAGTTTCATTCCATTAAGTCACCTTAAAAAGGACAACTTTTTTCAGAGTAAAGCCTTTTGTGTAACCTGAAAGGGTAAACTATCAAATACAGAAAACAGGGAAATCATTACATGAGCCTGTTTGAAGACTTTTCTATTACTTGTTACTTGTGGAGCAGGTGCATCGATCCGCACCAAAACCACATGTCAGACAAGTCTGTGACCTACTTAATTTCCCAATTTGCAATACCCTTATTAAATACCCTCTTTGCTCTATTCATTCTCTTTTACAATAATTTACCATGTTTTTATTGATAGGAAATTATTACATGGCTATAAGATAAATCAGTGTTTAATGGCAAAAAGTATTTTGTGAAACCATTTCAATTTTCAACAATACAATACATTTTTATTCAAAAGATGTCAAAACTTTATTTAATTCATATTTTAAAAGTCGTAATGTATCTCCTACTTCACAGCATTGAATTTCAAACTGTATCACAATGCATCTGGTGTTGGCAGATTCTTTCCAATGCGCAGTGTGAAAGTGTGTGTATGATATGATCTTTGTGTCGGTGGTGGTTTCCATTGCTCCCAGTGGGGTGTGTACAGTAAATGAACAACCAGAGAATCGGCCTCTGCTCTCCATCAAAGGCAGCATTGACTATAAGCGTACAAGTGTCTCTGCGGCCAGTCATCCTTTGACAGCAGACAACGGGCATCAGGGGAGTGTGTGCACGGGCGGGCGGGGCTGGGGGGGAATGGAATGTGTCTGAACACACTGGCATTGTCCCAGAACTGTACTCTTGACCAATCAAGTGCAAATTGCTTTTGGTTTTGACCCAAAGCTCGTTCAATTAGTCATGCACACAGTGTTGCATTTCCTGCAATCAAATTGTGCTCTTTTACCGTACGTGTGTGTACAGCATATAGACGCCTGTGACCGGAGGAAAAGCAGGGGCTAGGATTGGCTCAGAGCTGTGCGGTAATTAATCTCACTCTGTAAAGAGGTGCACGATGGGACTGAGGCCGGGAAATGTTCACCACACCTTGTTTGTTAACTCTAACCCCCTATGGCTGGCCTCTGGGGAGTAACGCGCGCTGCCCATGGTCAAAAGCAGTCAAACATGTGTTTTAAAGAATGCTCACTCAGCCTATACCCCCTAGCTTTAAAAAAAATATATATATATATATATTCTGAGGCTGTTGTTTCACATTACTGCTGCAGAATTATACTCGTGGGACCTGATTCCCAGTGTGACACATCTGGCAAATCGCAGCGCAAACACACACAACCATGCATGCCACATGGCACAGACGAAGGGACAGGTAGACAATACAGTAAGCAGAGTTGCAGTGTGCTGTGCCATTTACTAGCAATCCCAGCATAAATGTCTTTGACACAGTGACACACATAAACACCTCACTGTGACTCACTGTGTGTGTGTGTGTGTGTGTGATCTCACTACTCCTCTTTGTCTTTGTTTCTAGCTGCTCTGCATGTTTGATGTTGGCATAGCTAAAACTACAGATGGAAAGAGAATAACGGTGAATGTCAATGTCGGGTTGAATCTGCACATAGACTTGCCTTCAATCGTGAATGATTTTGACTATCACCTTTTAAATTGCTGTGTTTGACTCCAGCGCTGAACCGGCTCCATGATTATCAGTCAGTCTATGTCTCTCACAGCATAGCTTTAAAGGTTACTCCGGGCGCTCAGTGACAGCTCAAACATATAAATAATGTAGTGTTCCTGGAATGGAGGATGGTGCACATGTGCCGTATATACACATTCCCATCTAATGACAACATATCCGGATATTCCTCCTGCTCATGCAGTGTTGATCAAAAACCAGTACTGGTCTTTGAAATGTGTGAGTGTGATGAAGTTAACAGCTGGTTAAATACAGCGATCATTAATCTGTTTTAATGGCACACTTTGTTGAACATCATACTTTTTAATTGTCCGATCATCTACCCAAGGCAACAACGAGACGTTTCAGGCGGCGATATGTTTTTTTTAGATGCTCATTTTAACTGTCGGCATTTCTTGGTCCTATCAGGCCACAGAGCCAGTCTGATAAATGACAGATGTACTTTACCTAAGACCACGCTGCCTTCAAATTGGATTAAATCCTCAAATCACATGATCAATCATCCACAGCTTTTCGTGCCAAGATGGCGGAGGTTGCCTTCTCGGTCTTAAGATGGAACTGCGAGCTGTAGCAAAAGCAGCAACGCTGCAGTGCGTTTTAGGTTATTTGTGTAATGTGTGAATGTGTGTATGCAGTTCATGAGTAGAGAGAATAAGTGAGTAACGTGCACAGGCATACAGCAGAGGGATGGTGCCAGCAGCAACTACTGTGAGGTGATAATTGAATTTGTGGAAAAGATGGGGGGGGCAATACAGCTACCCTGGGAGATACAGTCCCGTAACAATGACAAGAGAAGGTAAATTCCTCTGCTCCTTTTGTCAGGGCGAGTCAGCAGGCTGCGCGGGGCCATGCCCCTCATTCTCTGGTTAAAAGGCAGCAGGCAAACAAAACGGCATGTGTGCGACTGTGTGTGAAGATGTGTGCGCGCTTCATGCATCGCTGATGCTTAGATATCACGCCATGCCTCTGTGTGTGCCTCCTCAAACACACCTGCTCCTGACGCCTCAGAGAGGACAGCTTGGCCATATTTAAGTGTACGAGCTGCGCTAGAATGTTGTTTTGCAATCAGAGGATTGTGGCGACGCTTTTAATGAGCCATGGCAACCAAGCGATTTTGTGTTTTCCTCCCATGATGTCCTCGAAACAATAGAGAAAGGTACTAGATGCATCTAAGGTATGGCATGCTTCAGATGAGTCAATTTCACGGACTTTGGTTAAAATAAGAGATCTGTCTTTTACAGTTTGAATAAACTCATAATTTCTGTTTACAGAGCTACCTGGCCTTGAGAGTGGAAGTTAACGATAGTGACTTGTACGTTATTCAGACTCATGTTCTAAGAAGTCTCGTTTTTTGTGGTTTTGTGCAGCAATTTCAAGTTATTTGTGGGAATGGAGGGTGAATGGAGAAGGGGGTTGGAAGGGAGACAAAGTGCGTTGACTGCTTTCGGGGACTCGTAACGAGGCGCACAACGCCCATCTGTGTGTGAGGATGGCAGGCCGCTGATGTCATGGCTGGCAGGACCAACAGCCCACTGAGCTTGTGAAGGCGTGACATGATTAGGACACAGAAGAGTGTCGCTGGCATTGTTGTATTGAAGAAGAACCCATCCTGCAGCTAAAGAAACACAGCTTGTCAACCATTCGGTGAGGTTAGGTAAATCATCTTGTATCTGCAGCTTGGAAAAGTTACTTTGGTATTATTGGACACCTTAGTCTAGTGATAGAAAATAGGTCCCTGGTCTGAACTGTATGGTGCTTGCCTTACTTGGATGCCCAAAAAATTGTGTAATTATACAAGTGCCTTTTTTTAACAAGCTCTTAAACCAGATCAAATCCCAAAGAAAGAAACTCATTGATTAATTATTTAGACTTTTTTTAACACCTAATAGTGTCTCTACCAGCTTGAGAAACATGTTACGATTAACCATTTTGACCACACTTATCTGTCCCGGTTTGGGTCTACTTCTTGTCTTATTTTGTAGTTTTCATGTCTCTTGTGTTCCTGGGTAACTTCACTTCCTGCCTTGTCCTGTAATTGCCTGATTGTTTCCACCTGTGTCCAATCACCTGCACCTCCCTAGTGTATTCAAGCCCTGTGTGCCTGTTGTCCCTTGTCGCGTCATTGTTGAGTGTAACCGTCGTTGGTGCATGTCCGTCCTCGCTTTTTTCAGTGGATTTATTAAAGAGCACCTTTTGTTTGGAAAACTCTGCGTCTGAGTCCTCCCTGCCTCGACCCGCACCAGCCGTCCTGACAATATCGAATATGTTGATGCAAGAGAAAGACAGAGAAATCATATTTTGGTTTCTTATCTCAATCGAACGGAAATATGAAGTGACCCCTTGAGGATGTCTGTGGTTGCTGATTTGTGTGCGCACAAAGCCGCAAACTGACTGCAGGGTTACCACTGTAGCAACAAACACACAATTACAACCAACCAGCTTATGGGCAAGTGTTTTCAAAGGCCTCTTAGCTTAACAAAGAGAAGACAATCCTTCAGCTGCGGCATTTGCCAGAATGTTATTGGCAGAGCGGTGTTTATCGACTCAGAATTGTTTCCTAGTAGAATGAGATGAGGCAGGAGAGAAAGGTTTCTTTTCAGAGCGGTCCTCGCGAGTATCGTGTAAACACACACTGAGGCTCCTTTCATTAGCTATGCTAATCCGGCGTGCACGTGACCTGCCGCAGACTCCGGGGTTCCTCCTGGCTCGGGCCTTTGTGCCTTTTAGTTCCTGTCTCCAAAGGCCGGGGCCCTCGTCATGTCCTTTCTGGGTCTCTGGTTTCATTTGCTGCCTGTTGTGCTAACCTGTTCCTATCGCAACAACGTTTGGTGAATCCGCTCTTCTCCTCCAATCACTTTATTCTGTTCGGTTGCCTGGTGCTTCTGACACATACAACCACCCAGGCTGGCAGCTTGAGCAGATTGAGGGCTGTGATAATGTCACTACTGTCACCTTTCTCTTCCCTTATCTTGTTCAAAATGAAACGGGGCAATGGGACTTTACCCAACTTGATGGGATAGTTTTTCATTTGCAAAGGTATGGTTGTGGGCTTTCTTGCCAAGACTTTTAAAAGATAAAGTGTCTGTATCGTAAATAAATAGGATCCTACTGACTAGCTAAATTAATTGTAGCGCAAAGACTAGAAACAGGTAACTCAGTCACAATATAAGAATATCGGCCCACTAGCATTAGTAAAGCTTACTAATTTCCATTACCATGTATGCATTGTAACTAAGCTAAACATCTGCTTCCAGCAGCTTCAATAAATAGATGAGGTAACGACCTTGTCCTCTAGAAATCAATTATGGATATTTGCCCAAACTTTCCTACTAACATTTTAAACTTTCAGTCTTTTTAATTCCTTTAACGTACTTATCAATCTCCTGCTCAATTAATAAATGCTTTCATTACAGTTCATTTGAAGGGCTGCCATTGGGTAGCTTTCTAAGCTAATAAAGTGTTGCTTTGATGAGTGTATTCTTTTTTGATTTCACATCAAATTTATATAGCAGCACCAACTCTATTTCAGAAGCGCGCTATTAGAGGGTAATTAATACATGCTAGATTATGTAATTTACTCAGAGAAGATGAAGAGTGGAGAAGGAGTCACCTCCATCAATTAATATGATGTATGAGTCGATAAGGGATATAGGAGGGATATGTGCCGCATCACAAGGTGATCATTTAAAATTCCCTTCCAGGTCCCTCCTGTTTTTAATGAAGCTGGCTACTTAAAGTGCTGTTTCTCACACATGTAATAATTTATTTATTGATTCGTCAGCATCTTAGCAAATGGTTTCTCATTAAATATATCCCTGCCCTGATAACACGTCTCCGTTGCAATCATGAGAGGATATCATTACAAGAAAGGTACCCTAGGGTACTGTGCAAAGTGTTACGTTGGTTTTCCTATATTATTTTGGAAAACGTCGGTCCTCCTCTTACACTTACTCTTGTCTAGAAGCGACAAGGAGGTGCTTGATCTCCTGTACAAGCAGTGACTGACCACATTCTTTCTCTTTCTCCCTTTCTCCGGCCATCCTTCCTTCACCGTGTCGGTGCCTCCTCTCCTTCAGGCTGTGAGGACAGGAGGGGGAAGATGAGACCTCCCAGCCCTCTGTTGTTCCTGCTGTACGTCACGCTGTCCAGGACTGTAAAGGCCGTCTCGAAGAGAGGCTCAGGTATTTAACAAGCCGCCCTTCTTGCATGTCTGAAACCTCCGCATGCACCCTTTGGTATGACAGAATGTTTCAATGGCCCTTTTTTAATGTATGTGTGTGAGTGTGCTGCAGTGTTTTGTCTACTCTTCCTGGAAGCCGCCAACCATCAATGGCTGGCGCCGCTGTTGATTTAATATGGAGTTTTCTGGAAAGTTTCACAGACATAAGTGAATCATTTCTTTGTGCTGCTCTTTTACGAACTTCTGTCTACACTAATTTTAAAGTCCAGATCTTAAATAACAATCATTGTCACTGTTGGATTGTGTTTGGCTGGTGAATAATCTCAATAATTGTTGTTTATTGCAGTCATTTTGCCTTATGGCACAAAAGTGTGATTTTGCTATCAAATACTGGTGTCTGAACAATTCAGATGAGCAGAATTGAATTTTCGTGTGAGGACAACTCGCACAAGTACCCAGGAGCACGGTTGAGCAAATTAGATACAAGTGCGACTTTGCCTGTGTCTTAGGTGAAGAACATTTAAATTAATGGAAAGATATTCACTATACTTCTTAGAATTAGCTTGACGCACCACAATCTAGAGAGATTGACAGCTACCAAATGATCCAATTGCTCACTGACTGGGTCACCATGGTTTAGTGCAAAACTCATTTGGGCTCTAAATGCCAGCAAATTGAGCATCAATTGTGAACAAATGCAAAGGTCAAAAGCGAAAATGGAGAGCGAAAAAAGATTGAACGTAGAATCTTGACAGGAATACATAAATGGATTCAGGTGGCCCGTAACCACACTGTGAAGACAAACTGCCATTACACGAAGAAAGTGAGCAGAAAGTTTGTAATGAACTTATTTGGCACTGAGTATTTACAGAATAGTTTAATTATAGCAAAAAACTCTGCACCTAAAATCATGTTAGACAATACTAAAATTAGTTGGTTGCATTCAGGAAAGTGTGTGTGTGTGTGTGTGTGTGTGTGTGTTGAGCTGCAGACATGACTGGTTTTATATTGAAGGAAGCGCACCCACTACACCGATACGGGTACAAAGAGCAGAAGGGCAACTTATCAATAAATAATGTGCTTGTGCTGCAAAGAGGATGCTCAGTGACACACTAACCCATACAACTATCCCACAGAGAAAAAAAAAACACCCAAGGAGACAAACGTTATGATTTACTGTGGCTGGTTGGCCGTAGCTGTTAGCACTGTGCCGGGATTGTACTTCCTTTTACTCCAGGTAGACTTACTCATGGGAGACAAAACATCCTTCATACAGACTTAGCTTGGGCATTTACTAATGGTACAATGGATTCATAATATGATTTGCACAATTGATTCCCCTCTCAAAAATGTATGCAAATAATTATTCTTTACTTGTGTAATATTTGCTCTGCCAGAGGAGATTGAATAAAACCTTACAGGGCGACAATGCTAACAAGCTACGATAGCTTCCTGCGTCTCAAAGACCAGTGCAGTCAAGATCAGCCTTCAACTCCCAGTAAAAGTTTGATTAAGCACACCTGAAGGCTTGTGTTAAAATGTATGTTTAGAAATGTCCCAAGCGTGAAGACTTGTATTGACAACCTGCACACTGTATTGCTCAATGTTGAAGACAGAAATCATGTATACGTGTAATAAGCTATATTAAAAAGTACGGCACAAGACTGAGCACTTTTCAGTTAAACCAGCCCGTTATCTAAACAGGCCCATGAAAAAATCAATGAAAACACAATTGATTGAGCAATTATGTATTGAGATACTGTTTTAACTAATCTTCCAACTAAGTCAGGGTATATAACTTTAATAAATAGCTTGCTCTTCTACAGAACACATTGAAAAAGTGAATTTAGCTAGATGCGTTAAATGTTCAGCTATATTAAGAAAGGTTTAATGAAAGGCTTCTCTGTCTGCCAAACATAATGTAGCGTGTCTGAAGTTCCAAAATATATATGGTTCTGTTACTGTTAGTGTTGCTTGGGCCAGGGTTGGGGTGCCGCCCCTTCCGGGGGATTGGCGCGAATGTTGGGGGGTCGGGTGTGTTGAAAGACCTGTGTTTTGTTGGTGAGAAGCAGAATAAACCCAATTCATCATAAACCTGGCTCCTTATTGGCACGGAACGTTACAATATTATCATGGAGCCATGTCAAAAATCAAACATTCTGACATTAAACTAGAAGAATCTGGAAGATCGACACTGGTGCTTTGTCCCCCTCTCTCTTTCTCCGTTGGCATGCACATACCGCATGGTTACTTTACTTTGTTTGGTAAACACCTGGAACCAAAGTTTTGCTTCTAATACATGTTTCTGATATTTTCATTTCAATACCATGAGTAGAACACTTTATTTTTACATCTGTTCCTTACAAAGTAAACAACATTTTGTCAGTATCTCATTTTGTATTTTTAAGTACTTCTATTAAATTGCAATGCCCTCAGAGGCATCAAATTAATTGGAAACTATCGCTCTTTATCAAGAGAAGAGACAAATTGAACAGGATGACGGTTTTGGTGTCTGTGTTAAAGATGAAATGTGGTAGTAAAGGAGATTAATTGGCTGATAAAGTCCCTTGTGCGTGATTGTTTTCCTGGTCAAAGGTACGGATATTTGTCTTCATGTGCTGGGGATGAAATAGACGGAGCAGCTGGACTCTCATGACTGCTATTAAATCATTTTGCAGGGTCACCACTGGCTTCCTCCTTCTACCGAGGTCAAAGTCTTCTATAGGTAGTTATAGGTACATATAGTCGAGTCCAAACCAACATTTTTTAGCACTTGGATTTACTGGTTTACTTGCGTGTTGGTTGGGAATCTGGAATCAGATGGGAATGCTCTTGCTGTTTCTGTTGGACTGCGAGTAGGGAATAAGGCTTTACAGCCTTGAATAGTTATGGGTGAGGATCAGCTATGAGGCCTTGATTAACCCTCGAGAGACACTTGATAAAGCAGATGTTCAATTGATTTTTCCTCCCCTTTTCCAGAAGGGTTTCCCAGAGTTTATAGCACTCTGAAATCCTACAAAGACTCAATTTGGGGCCACTTGTGTCCCTTTTACTTGGACTAATACATTTCCCAAAGGTGTGGAGGCTGCATGTGTATCTTCACTCTTTTGCCCCGCTTTGCAAGTTTTCATGAGCAGTAAAAAACAGAAATGGATATTAATTGGTGCACATTGCTGTTTTTTGGTTGGCTGCTAATGTCTGTGCATGTTGGATGTTAATAAACAGGTTGTATTTGACCCACCTTTTGGCATGTGTGTGCTCTGCTGCTGCAAATGAGGGTTTTTTACTCCAGGCATTCTGCTCGGTGTGTCTTCTCACCTCGATGTGATTGCGCAGTGGGCTGAGCGAGGCCGCGCTGACACTGCATGAGATTCACTCGCAGGGACTCTGAGCAGCTGTCAGGGTTCATCAGTCTTACTCCAATCCTCTCGTTCTCCGTCCGACCCGGACCCGGCTCAGCTAGACCTGCGCATGCCTTTTCCAGCCTCTTTGCTTGAGATTAGCCCATAAAGACCTAGACTTTAATCAGACAAGACATTGACTCTTTAATGGGGGTCTCTGTCTGCTCACAAACCCAATTACCAGTTTGTAGCAGGCTGAGAGCCTGGGAAGAATGTTAAATATAGGGAAGAACAATGCGTAAAACCTGGTGGTCATCACAAAGCAATGATATGCCACGTCAAACTTGATTTAGAGCATGAGAATGGCGAGGTCATAAATAAAAGCAACAGAAAAAGGTGTTTAATGGTATTTCCCCAAAGATTCATGTATTAACTCAAAGTAAATCTGATCTATGAATAATCCATCAGTCTTTAATCAAGAAGAACTTTTTTTCCCAATTTAGATTTTAGAGTCAAATAGTTTCTATTTCTGTGGCCGCTGAGTGAAGAATCACACGACAAGGAGAGCTCAAACAAAGTGCCCTGAGGGTGGTTTATTTGCAAAGTGAAAGAGAAGTTGCCTTGTGTTGCCGTGAATATGGGCTGTGCTCCCGAGAGGCTGATCGTTCACCCGCTGCTTTCTGGAGAAAAGATAGAGCATATGCGTTAGAGTTCTGTCTCCTGGAGAGGTTTCCCTCCTCTGGTCAAACCCATGCAGCTTATGTGGCTGTTGTTTGATGAACTGCAGCTGAGGCTGATCAGCCAGTGACAAGGGCGTGCAGGTGTTTCTTGTGTGTTTCCAGGACGACGCTGATGAATCCTCTGAGTGCTCGTCACACCGCTCTGACACAAAATGAAAGATTTTAAGATTTAAAAAAATAGTGTGGTAACTTCCCATGGGTATCTCAGACTTTTAGCAGGATTATCAATTGATCAAAAATATATAATGGATTAATCAAAAATTACAATACAGTAATAGTTTTACATCTTGTGAAGATACACAGGATGAAAAGAAAAAGAAACTGCACAATGACGATAAATGAACTCGCTTGGAAGTGGATTATCCCCATTCATTGATGTTGATGTTTGATGGATATCCATTTTGCCATTTAGATATTCTTCCCAGCAAAGCAATATAACCTTTACGACAAGACCATCTCTTCCAAATAAATAAAAATTAAGAACATTTATATTGTAATGTTTTATGCTGTATTTTACATGCCAGTGCTCCGTCCACTATCCCAAATCAGAGTTTCAGCAAAAATGAAGGAAGAAGATTTTCCCCCTGGAAGTTAGGGATGAAGCGACAGCATTGCGGAGTACAATCTACAATCTGTTCATGGATAGACAACATTCCTGTCAGTGTCCTCAAACACACCTGATGTCATTCTAGGCAATATGACCCAACTCCACGCGTTACAGGGTGGATTCTTGACTTTCTTTCAGACAGAGGCCATCCTGAAATGACATCAATAGAGGCCACCGCAATGGGGGGGAAACCTTTGATCACAATGTGGTCCACCTGGTCCACTTGCACTGAAAAACCTGATGGGATGCGTATCCAGTTCGACCGAGCTTTGTGGCGTGAAAGAGTCTTCAGCAGCGGAGCCTGATCGATCCGAATCGTCATCATTATACATGTGATAGATAAGATCATAAAATGTCAGAATCTGCCTCACCAAGCTCATCGACAAACTCCAAATACATTTAGGAGTGATTCCAAATGGTTTAAGATTTGTGCGATGATGCAATGTTTTTAACATACCCTTGGTTAAATCTGTGGGGATGTTCTGAGTAACCTTTCCTCTTTTTTTCAATGGCCCTACATTAGGGTCCATCAAATTTGAATGGGAAATTTTAATCTCAAAATGTCAATTTGGCTGGCATTGCATTTTGTTCCAATTAACATAAAAATGACTTTTGCAAAGTTTGGAGGAATTCTATTGAGATTTAGGGGTGCCACCTAACACATGAACTTTGGCGAAATTACGAAAATGTGCAATTTTTAGTCTAATTGCAAAAAGTTTGACCTGGAAATGCTGAATACTGTGAACTTTTATACAGTAAAAGTGTTCTATAGGGTTATTAAATTGAAATTTGTTTGCTTGCCCTTTGGGCAACTTGGGAATTTCTCAGAATTCAACTTTCAAGATTCTCAATTCATTTGTCCTATTGAAAACATGAATGAGGTCAATGGGACATGTTCACGTGGCCTTACCCTGAATTTAGTGCAGCAGTGATGGATGTCAGACATACATATAAAGTTTAATGGACCTTATTGTTAAATACAAGGGTACTTACATACTGAAAAAAAGAACAAACCCTGTCTTAGTGGCTAACTCACTGGCAACTAACAGGGCCTTAAACTTCAAACTTAATTGCTCAGTCTGTGCCAGAGTCTGTTCCGCTGAGAAACACCACCAGGGAGAAAGAGCGAGGAAATGGAACCTGAACTCTGAACCTAGCCAGTGCGTTTCCCCCCAGATATGTCTACCCACCCGCCACCCAAGAGTAACCATCCTATTCAGGGATTAGCTTGAGTTTGCAGCGGCAAAGGTTTGGCTGTTGGTTGCGGTCATGTTCAACTGCCTTCAGCACATTCTGCAGGTGCTGCTCCTTCCTTGCCATCGCGACAAAGTCGGATGTGAGCTTGACGCTCGGCACAGTCATTGACCACGTTCATTGCACGTACATTGAATTTTTTTGAACGCAGCATTGGTCGCCTGGTGACCGTGATGACTCCACCTTCAGGTCTGCAAAAACCAGTGTGGTGCCGGCACCCAGACCGAAGCAGTGGTCTGCCCAGTGAGAGCTGTATGGCAATGCAGGCTGCGGTGAGATGGCCAGTGTTTGACGCAGTGGTGTCAAATGCCATGTTGACAACCTGGTCAGCACACCACCAGTCCTGCAGCAACTTGCATGTCAACCGGGCAATGATCCCTCCACATGTCTCATTGGTCTGTTTTTTATAAGCCTCCCAGCTTATAAGAAACAGACCAATGAGACATGAGGAGGGATCATTACCAAGCAGTTTCAGCCGCTCTGCATCTCCAACAACCACTGTAAGACGCTCCAACTGCCGCACATTGCTGAGCATCGGTGTTAACTTGCTGTCCCAGTGTAGGGTGCACAATGGAGGTTGTGTCCAGCACTTGGCGTCTTGCTCGGTCAGCTGTTGCGTAAGATGCAGAGAGATGTGTACATTCACCACCCGACTCTGCAACAAGACCACGCGTGAAGGCAGCATGTTGCCTTGGTGACATCTTCAACCTTATAGCCAGTGACACGACACTTGGTCAGCTAAGGATGTCATGTGGAATGAAGATGTTTGTTCCAGTGTTCTTATGGTTCACCCAAAGATGGTGGATAGACTGTGTTAGTATCCTCCTCTGACTCCTACTCACTCTCCGACTCCAAGCTGGACATTGCCGTCATCTCCTCCAGCTCCTTTTCACAATGGTACTGCCTGGCTGCTGCGGAAGCTTGATGCTCCTCTCGCCGCTTCACCTTCAGTTGCAGCTTTTTGTCCAATACACCAAATGTGGCCACTCTGTCAGTCTTCATGCTGGCCAAGAAAACTCGGTCTTCTGGGTTCAATCAGATTTTCAACATTTGGAGGCCACAACGGAAATGTGGCATCAAGTCTGCACTCCAGTTTCTTCAATTGTTTCGCTGTAGTCTCACTGGAGCGCTTGGCCTGGGAGATTTTCCGCAGCTTGTTGTTAGCATGGACTAAGTCTACAATCTTGTGGCATGCACGCTTGTCGCTCACCATTGGGACATTGGCTTTCTTGTAAAATGGCCGCACCTGCTCCATATAAGATAGTAATATGTAATAATACATACCCAACACAGAAAGATCACCTCAAAAGGAAAGATCACCTCAGTTTTCTTGAGCTGTAGTATTCTTTACCTCAGATCTCCATGGCGACCATTGAGCACTGTTAACCACTTTATCCAACAAAAACAGATGAGCGGTGGTACCCCTAAATCATCATGTACTGGAAAAATATTTTGCATGTGTTGTTTCTACATATATTCGAACACTTTTAGCACCCAGCCATATCAAAATTCAAGAATTGTGTTTTTTGATGCACCCTACCCTACATGTACAGAGGGTAAGCGCTTTGCTGGGACTACCTGCCCATCAATCAGTGTCACCTTTTGTGACTCTTTATTTCTGCATTCGAATGGTCCACAGACTCCCCGTGTGTGTTCCCCTGGGCTCACTGTCGGGAGGTAAACGAACCACAGATCTGATTGAGAATTGCTCACAGCTGCAACTCTGCGCTTTCATAGCCTCGGCTGTCCTACACAGACACACAAAAACCACCACATGAACACTTTGTCCGTTTATGCACTCCAAATGTCATGAGAGAATACACATCACTAAACACGTCCGAGGCTTGCTGACCGGTCTGTTAGCTGGCATGATGGCTCTTAAACACGGCCTGCAGGGACGAGTGAACAGGCTGCAGTGAGAGAACAACACACTGCACTCGGCTGACTCAAAAGCAAGAATGGGGTCTTCACCAAGTCTTGCACTAGTAGAGGCACCGTCTTGCTTCACATGCGTAGTGCTTGAGTCGATTCAACTGACTTTAATGGGATTATTGGCTGCACATTAAAGGTACAATGTACGTGAAAGGATAGCCTCTTAGCAAGTAACACAAAATTGGACACTGTATTTGAGTGTAATGGCTTTTGATGCAAGGACCAATCCTGGCCACAAAGATACCAACATCAGTAAAGTAAGAATAAGAAATAAGAATCTGAATCAGAGGCCTTTCATTGCCACGTATGTCAGAAGAAAAAAATGTTCAAGACCAATACAGTGCATCAAAATACTGATTTAAAGGATGTTAAGGTTTTGTTTACACCTGCTCTGTTGTGGAAGTTAAAAATAGTTAAACATTTAAGCAATATATGTAAATAAGCCTGATCCAAATACAAACAAATTGGGCGTTTTAAAGAATGTAATTGTCAAAAGACAGCTGCTTGCAGTGGTACCAGCTGTGACTTGTGGCCTAATGTAGCGTAGGAGTGTCCCAAAAGCCACTACAGTCAGCTCTGTGTCTACATACTGATATGACAGGGCATTGCCATGATCCCAGCAGGATATGTCAGGAATGTGTGTCTGTGTTCATCTGAAAGTTTCTCC
The DNA here is from genome assembly GCF_949316345.1 of Pungitius pungitius. Taxonomy (NCBI): domain Eukaryota; kingdom Metazoa; phylum Chordata; class Actinopteri; order Perciformes; family Gasterosteidae; genus Pungitius; species Pungitius pungitius. The sequence continues at coordinate 12,022,276 of NC_084909.1, read as the reverse complement.
GTGCGTGACTTGTGGTTTCCCAACCTTGGCCTCTTGCTGTTTCTCTGAGCGGGGATAAAAATGGTACAGCCAATATTCTAGATGACTCTGCAAAGTCCCACTCTCCAAATCCCTGATAAGAGCCCGTCATGGATAACTGTAAATCTGACATGGCCCCAAGGCAGTGTGGGGGAGGAAGTCTGTGGAGCTGGCGCCTGAGTAACCTCACGATGAGTGCGAGGACAGGAGATCCAGTCAGTTAATTTATTTGTCAAGGCGCTCCCTCCTTTCATTGCACAAATCACACGGGTGCATTTTCTGTGACACTTAAAAAACTGAAATGTGCCCATCTTTACTTTTTCTCTGTCAAGCAGACGGGCTAAATGACCCACTCGCATAAGACGCATGGGGACCTTGTGTCTGCTTGTCATGCCTCTCCCGTACCCTCGGGCCGTTTCAGGTACGTCCAGGAAAAGAGTCTTAACAGTTTATTGAGCGACTAACTCTCCACATTGACATCTCGCGCTTGCTAATGTATGACTGCAGCCCGTCTCAAGTTAAGCGATTGATCACCTCAAACCTTTCACTTGACACGTTGAAAATGACGCCACACATTCAGGAGTAGTTTCTGCCTCTGCCATTTCTGCATTTGATGCTCATTACCAAGGCTGCTAATGTCCTTGTGCACGTTCTTGTTTTAGTCTATTTGAGCCACTAACTAAAGACATATTCATGATAAATGGAGAATACGGCCAGCTGTATCAGTCCACAAGACATCAATATGTTAACAAGCTGATTATAGACATACGCATGTTGTTATCCTGCAATTTTTGCCCCCCTGATATGGTACATTCACTTTTCATTAACATACATACATGCCCATGCAAGTACATAAAAGGGGTAAGAAATCACGCTGGCCAATTTTGTTCCTTCTCTCCCGCCACATCACGAAACACATAAATGCACTACGGAGGCTGTCGTGGTCTGGTCAATACCTTGCTCTCTAAATGATGAGAAATGGCTTGCACTGCAGTAACACTGTGCCGGGAGATTGATCACATGCAGACTTCTGGAGATTAAATGGCTTTCTTGTGGAGAGCCAGACTGCCCCTGGATGGTGCATTGTGTAGATGGGAAGCCTGTTCCCTGTGCTCACTTCACAACAGCTGCACAGCCTAAGGATAGACCAGCTCGTGCAGGCAATCAAGCTGCAATGCTTCAGTTTTTATCGGAAGGTAGAGACTCGCATTGGACTGCCTCATTATTTCGCTCACCGGAGTAAAGAGCAATGGAGTGGTTGAGTTTGTCTATATCAAAAACTTGAATTATCGTAGTATTGGTTTGTGCCGGCGTTTAACGCCAGCAGTTTGTGGTAGTGTGAAGGCAAGGGTATGATATGATAACGATATGGAGGATGTGTTTATAAGAGCAAACCTTGTGTTTAGCGCCAGGTGGAGGGTTATACCTGAGAAAAACATGACAGCATGTAGGTCTCCAAATCCACGCTAACAGGCTCCATTTAAAGATCATAGGTGGGGAAGTGTGTCCCTCTGGTTGTACGATGGGTGTGGTGTGTGGAGGGAGGGGGGGGCATTCATACCAAACTTTGTGTGTGTGTGTCGGGGTTTAATTGACTGGGTTTGTATATACTGTATACTACAGAAATAGATGGCCAGTAAATTAAATGTTGATAAATGAAGAGAAGTGCTACAAGATGCTTGAATAGACATCAAGGCAATTTAGTCTGCATTGAATGGCCGTGATGTAGCAGCATAGTGTGTGCTTTGTATCTCAGTGAATCCTGAACATATTAAAAACACTTTTACACTCTAGCTGGAGTTTGTTTAAACTTAAATCAATGATTATTCTATATATTCTATATTATTCTGTAAGCTGTTTGTAGGTCAAATACGAAAATGTGAACTTTAGCAGTCATGTGGCTTTAATGCAAAAGAAAGTAAAGTATTTCCCCTCCAAAATGCAGTGGAGTAGAAGTCTAAGTTTTGTGTTAATTGAAAATACAATTAGTACATTTTCCTGAGGATTGTAAGAGTCAAATGCCACCCTGACATTCAGTGAGTGTACTTATTCGCAGAACTGAAGACATTTCTGGTTGTCATTCTGAGGTAAGTTTGATTGTTCGAGAATGATTAAATAGGATGCCTTATTAAAACCCAGAAGGTTTCACTGCAGGCAGGGAGACTACAAAGACCGGCATTATACAATCCCCTTTAGGCCATTTGAACTACAGTTCACCACAGTCCTGTGCCACCTTCTTCTGTCACAGGGATATGCACTCGGTTGCTATTGTCAGGCCTTCAGAAGCACACAGCTACAAGCGTTACACCCAGGTACAAACACTCACACTTGTATCCCCAGAGTTTCACTGTGTGGGTCTGTTTCTGTGTGTATATATCCACCATCTCTCATTAGGCAAAAAACATAGTGAAAAAGTAAGCTACATGCTGCGAATGTGGGGGAGGAATCTTAGTACGTCTTCAAATGCTAATGAGAGGAGCCTGCTCCAACAGACTGCTTTGTCTTTCCGTGTATTCATCTGTGCATGTGTGAGTGTGTCTGTCTGAAAAAATGTTTTTCCGCAAAGGTAGAGGAAAATCTAAGCACACTTATTTTTACATATCATTAGTAGCTCAGTGCAGCCCCATCACCCTGACAACTCCATCCTTCTCTCTTCCTCCTGCTTATCACCATAACAACTAATCTACCGTAAATAGCGCTGTCTCCCTGTCTGCCCCCGTCTCTTTCTTTCTTGGTTTCTCTCTATCAGTCTTTATTCTGTTCGATCTTTTCTGCGTTCCTCTGCCTCCTTTCACTCCTCTTGTTGCCACAGCACCTCCCTCGTCCTTCACCGCCGCCCTGCCTCCACTCGTGTCTATTTGTTCTGCTCCGAGTCCATTTTTCCGTGCCACTGCAGATGTGGGTGGTTCTTGGTGACTGCACAATAACCTTCCTTCGGCTCCACGTTGTCAAGTGCTGGAGCTCGGATGGCAATCAATGAAAAAAGGCAGCTTTAACAAGTTATCCAGCAAACTCCCGAATCCTATATTGATTCTGTACTTTTTTCAAATAAAAATAGATTCTTAAGGCATACTTTGTCCATACATATGGATCTATACTTTTACTGTTTGGAATATATATCTGATCTGATGGAGGTTTGCCTTGATGAGATCTTCTCCGTGCCTGTGTTATTGACAGTGGGCCTGGCCTGACAACTTGATTGGGCTACTATGCTCCAGGATTAACTTGCCAGCCTGGCAGGCTTTTACGATCAAAGATCACGCCAATGGTCTGTTTCGCTGAGTAGCTCTGGGATTGACTTAACAGTCTGATGTGCTAATGCAGAGTTATCCCAAGGTTGAGCACCATGCAAAGGACACACACGCAGCCTATGTAGATTGACAATCTTTACAGACAGATGGGACAACAAACACGTATCTTTGGCGGGAAAGTATTCTTGAAACAAAAACAAAACCTCTCTTCCAGTTGAATTCATCTCACATTTAAATGTTTCTTTCTGACTCGTTTGTTTCGCTCTGCCCGTCTTTTTATCACTGTTTGAAATCACTAATTATTCTGGTTTATCCGGTTTCCCTTCCCTGTCATCCTCTCATTTGCCTGACTCAATCTTTTCATCAGCAGCATGTGAGAGGTCATCTTTGTGCACCTCTGCCCCCGTTTCTATGGTTCATACTCCCTGTTTCTCTCCTTTTCTCCTTCCTTTTCCTTTCCCTGCAATGCCTCAAAGGAAGCCCTCCCAGATCCCTTCTTACATAACCGCCACCACCTCTCCCTCCCCTGGATAAGCGTACGTGTAAAAAGCAACACAAGTGTTGGAGGCAAAGGGAATATTGATCAATGCTGACGTTATATTAGGTTAATCCTTGTAATGGAGGGCCACTTTTAAGAGTGAGGCAAAACAAAAGCCCGATTAACATCCCCTACGGTCACAGCACGCTTCCCTCCAGACTGAGTGGCGACCATCGGAAAATCCTGAAGACCGGACAAGAGGGGGGAGAGACACATGAATGTTTTTTGGGGCATACGGCTTGAAATGTAACTCGGGTATTCTCTGGAGGCTTCATCTGGGAGGCAGCCCTTGAATCCTTATAATGTCCGTTCTCTAGCTGGTTCCCATGCTCACGCTTCAGTGGCTCGCTGTATATGATGTTGTATCCTGTGACGTCGGGACTCTTTTGATGCTAAAAATGCCTACGCTCTCCCTCTGTCTCTCTCCCCCTCTTTGCCTTCATTAAGAGGTTGTCCTAGGCTACCCGGCTTAACGTTATTTACATTTTCATTATTCTAACGTTACCGGGAAGAAATGGCATGAAATCCAGTAGTGTTCAGGACATTAGACAAGCTTCATTCTCACAGCAAATGGATTTACATAAATAAGGAGGTTGATACATGGAAGCAGAAAGAAAGGAGAGGCAAGGCAACAAACGCGGTGGGAAATAAGTGAGAGAACCGCTTGGGTAGATCAAGAGGACAAGTGATGCAGAAGCAGCAGGGGTGAAAGGAAAAGATGCACAGCAGAGTAAAGGAGGGGGGGTTGTGCCGGGTCCTCCAGCTGTATAAAGTGGGCTCTGAGGGACTAACGGAGGTCTTCTGATCCACTGCATGTGATCAATACAGCTCTGGAGTCCCTCATTACAGGAACAGACCGCGTTGGGTTGACTATGCAATGGACCAGTGAGATCAAACTGCTCATGTGTATTAGTCAGCCCGAGTGTGTGTTTGTGCATAAAAACCCTTTAACAGTCCTATATTCTTGACGTTATGTGATTTATTTTCTCTTTACATCTTCCTTTAGGACTTTCTTAATTCTTAAGTTGTGGATTTACTGTATCCACATTATTGTAGACTAGGGTGACCACCTGCTAACAGGGCTGGACTGGTAATCGGGCATACCGGGCAAATGCCCGGTGGGCCGACGCACTTGGGGGCCGGTCGATAGGCCTATAAAAACATTTTATTAAAAAAAAAAAATTGCTTTCGACCGGCCCATAAAAATAAAAAATGTAAAAACATTAATTTCCAACCCTTTATTGAAAAATAGAACTGACTGTGCACTTCCTAAATATCTTTTGCACTAACAGATTGCTCCTTGAACATCCCTAAGTAAGCAAATAAAATGGACTAACACAAAAAACATACACACATCGCATGATGTATACTTTACAGCCGCCAAATTAAATATATTAGGCACAAAATCATGAATCATCCCCGTGGTGCTCCCGTGCCAGGCCATGTCGCTTTTGCATATCTTACAATCAGACATGTCAACCCTCCCGAATTTCAAAGCCCCTCCCGAAAATATCCCGGACCGACCTTTCTCCTGATTTCCACCCGGACATCAATATTGCTGCACCACCCGTCACTGGGCGCGCTGTTTCAGACCGAACAATAATAAAGGTTACACCTTGAAGTCGAGCGCGGCGATTAGAACCTAAAACTACTGGCGCTGCAAAGAAAACCGCAGCACCCCCCCCCCCCCCGTTGCCCGCTAGGACCCGCACCCCCCATTTCAGTGTAAAATATTTAGATCGCATTGGCTTCTCTTCCTCCGCATGTTTCACAACAGTAGTACGGGTCTCTCCGATGTTCTGCTGCGCGAGCGCTCAACTTTTTTTTTCTCAGCTCTGCGCGGCGCGCGCAACTTTCTTTTAAAACTCAAAGATAATAGTCGCGCGACACAACGAATCGATAATGAAATTCGTTGCCAACGCTTTTAATAATCGATTCTAATCGATTTCATCGATTCGTTGTTGCAGCCCTAGTTGAGAGTTCACTTATTCAATTGCAACTTCGGATATTCTAATGTAACCATTTAAAACTCATAACGGTTGTCGACGGCCCTTCTCTAGAAAAAAACTTAGATGCCATTTGATTAGTTTAATTACTCACCAACGAGTTACACGTTAGAAGAGGTAGCTAACGAATGTTATATGGTTGGTTAAAAACCCGCTTTGCATTTTGAAAGCTGTATATTCAACTAACTAGATATTTTATAATGTTTCATCTGAATTTCCAATATCATCAATATGCAATATTACGGCAAGTGAATACTCTAAATTGTATATTATCAGGACGTTTTGTGTGAGTAATTTGTTTGTATAGGTTTTTTATGGGATGTGTCTCAACAATTAGAGGTAAATGTTGTTTGGTGTCATATTAAAGAGGGGGAAATGAAAATTGTGTCATCATTTACTCACCCCGAAGTTGTTTCAAACCTGTATGAATTTCTTTATTCTGATAGACAAACATATATATTTTGAAGAATTTCGGTAATCAGACAGTTGATGCACCCCATTGACTTCCATAGTATTTTTTTTTCTACTATGGAAGTCAATGGGGTCCATCAACTGTCTGATTACCGACATTACTGTCCATGGCACTTACAGTAGTTCTCAACCTTGTATGGGTTTTTGGGAACGGAACAGTAGATATGCATATCTACAGGGAAAGCTAGGATAGTGTACTGGTTGGTGGTTGTGTCCGACCGATTGTGGGGGGCCGGTCTGAGCAGAAATGCCAGGGCCCTTTTTTTGTCCCAGTCCAGCCCTGCCTGCTAATAAGCCCAAGGGGGGACAAGGGGTATTTTTTGATGGACAATGTGGGACACTGAATGGCGCAGCGGTGCCCACCCCACGAGAAGACTCACTGATAGTGCTTTACCCATTTCTAGCACAAACCACCTTACATGGTATATTAATAATGCCCTATTCCCCTAAACATGTGTAATGTTGCTGTAATATGCTCATGAATAGGCCAACCAATGTGTATTTTCTTCTAAATAAAGATTCACAATATTTTAAACATTCAATGAATTGACAGATGCACTGCCACATTTTTCATTAAATTTATTAACTTTAAATACATTCTAATATAAAATTATAGGATTAACAGGAATTGGGAGTTTCTGAACACCACAGGAAAAGTTTTAAAAAAAAAGTAGCTTTTAACTGACAACTCCAGAGGCTCACGGAACAAGAAGGGGATGGAAGGATGGTAAACTTGGAGGGCAAGGCAGGAAAGGCAGGCGCAGAAAAGTGTTTCCAGTGTCCAACTGTATCCAGTGTTCTGGGGACACCTTTAGGACTATTTCAGTCCTTTTCACCAGCATCTGAATCAAATAAGAAAGATAAGAGACAGAATTAAAGCAACATTCATTTTTATGATAAGCTTCCAATTCCAAACGGTCTTCCAGTGTAGACAGAGTGAAAACCCATTACCATCACAAGGTAACAACAATACAAAAAGTTTCCAAGATAAATCCTATGCAAAACAACGACATATTTTGACCTAAAAAGACTACTGTTTCCTAAAAGTGACACATTCGCACCCCTGTAGACAGTCCACCAATGTTCAAAATCAATCAAATTTCATCTTAGACAAATGGGGTCTTACATAACAAGGTTTCTTACCTTCGTTTTGTATTTCTTGTTGGAGTGTACAGCATTGAGGAGAAGTGTAGAAGTCCTTGCAACTGAATGTGAAGTTGCTCTTCACCTGCATTTCTGACTTGATAAGGTTTACCGAACATCTGTTCCTTGTGTCCGTCAAGCATCTTGTCAGTGAAAAGACCCTTTCCACTGAAGCATTGGTGATTGGTACACTCAAGAGGAAAGAAGCAAATGCTGTCATGTTTGATGTGTGTGTGTGTGCTTAAGTAAGGTGGCCCACTTCACGACTGGAGAGTGCACAATGGCCTGTTGGTGTGGCAGAACGACACAATATTCATCATATAGCGCATCCATGTCCAACTTCTTGCTTAGCTGCAAGACCTCTACAGCTTCACAGAGATGAGAGAAGTTGAATGGGCTCTTCTTTAGTGCCAGGCTAGCCACTTTCCTTTGGTAGTTGGAGTCTGAGAAGTCATAGCGCAGCTCCAGGTAGGTGAGAGGACTGGTAGAAGTTGCACATGTCTTCTCTGAGCACAGCTGCCTTTCTGTCTGGAAACTGCTGGAGGAGTACACCAGTCCCAAAGAAACCATCACTCTGCCATTGCTGTAGCTTGGTTTTTAGGGTGAACATGATTTCGTAGAGCTCACAGACAGTCCCATCTTCTCGCTCCAGCACCAGCACAGTGTCGTGGAAAATCTTCAGCGCATTGCTGAGGAAGGACAGGTAAACATAAAACAAGTAAGAAGAGTCAATGATCCTGTGTGCTGGCACTGTTTGCATTATCAGCATTTCTCTAATCCCTGTTTCATGTAATAATATTTTAGATGAAAAAAATTGCAATTAAAATTAATTACCTGTAGATCAAGGGGGTTGCCCTCACCATGCTGGTCATCCTTGAACAGCCGCCATAGTGACTTTGGGCAATGGTCCTCTCCCAATGAGAGAAAGTAGGTCTTGATAGGAGGCCAGCTGTCGTGAAGCCTCACTTCATTGCAGGCCACAAGCTCAGCCATCTTGTGGGCACATATCTAAGCAGGGACTGGTACTCCATCTCCACAAAGGTGTGAATTGACTTAAGTTCCTCAATGCGTTTTGCAGATGATAAGTGGCTAAAGGTCTTGTTGACGACATTTTCAATGTCGACATTTAGCCGATCTCTTTCACTGTTTTGAACAATGTGAGCCACGCAGTTTGCCTTCAAAATGCAATTGTTGTTTTCTTTTAGTTTCTCGAAGACAGAGTTGTACCTCCCATAATTCAGACTAGCATTGTCAGCGGAATACGCAGATATCATGTGTAGTCCCAGTCTGTTTTCCTCCAGCTTGGTGACTATGTGGTTGTGGATCGCGGCAGATATTTCATCACTGTCATCATAGAAATCAAGGACCTTCATCTGTACTCCCAAGTCTGGCGTCCAGTAACGCACTGACAGTGGGAAGAGCTTTGGTGCCCAGATTGGAGGCATCTGAAGCCACTGAGAAGAATGGCGTGTGGGCTGTGTAGACACACACAGACACAGATGGGAAGAACTTAAGAGATTCTCTAAAAACAGATTATTATAAAAAATACAAGATACTGCTTTACTGTTTTGATCATTATTGATTTTATATAAATATTATCTATATAAATATTTAAACCTTTTAAATAATTATAGTTTCTTTTGTTTGTTTATTTTAGGAGTAGGAGTGGGAGATATTGACAAAAATGAATATCTATTTTTTTTTCAATATCTCGATATCAATATTCAGACAATATTTTTGCAATCCTTCAAAGAATTGTGTTTTTTTTACCTATACCCACACATTTTGTGAAAAGCCTATTCAATTTATCCTGTTAAAATATTGTTGTTTTTTTGTTCAGTCTGAACATGTTGAACAATGATTATTAAATCAAACAGTATGATTAATTAAGTACATTTTTGTTATTTTCAAACGCTATAAATCCATCCATATTTTTTTCTAATGATGCAATTTTATTGAACTGAAGGAAAAGTTGACTTTTGACATACTAGTAGGAGAAGATGATTAGCTAACGTTAGACAAATAGCTAAAACACAACAATGTTAAATCCATGAACATAACTTTACCTTTGGTTGTTGCCTCTCGTTGCTCATTCAGTGGTATTTTGAGGACGTTCAAGCAATCTTCAACAGAGGCAGGAGCAAGCACATCCGTGACAATGGCTTCTGGAAAGGAAAAAAAGCACGCAAAGTTCCTTGCCAGTGTGTATGTATGGTATGCAAGCTTGTGCACTGACATGACAACATGAAAACGTTGACAACAACCTGTCAGCAGAAGGGAGGGTGTGGCAACAGTAGCATGGTGAACTGTCAAGTCATGTTCGTTTGAAGAATGAATGTTCGTTTAATGTTCACCTGGGACTCGAGCAACCAACTTTTTTTTTTTGAGCAAGCATTGATTCGGCGTGACACGGTCTCAATTTGCGGGACGCATGAATTGTTCTTCAAACGCTGTGCGCGTACGCACTACGCGGGATGGGTGGACACCCTATTGTAAACTCTTTTACCAACATGGTTCTACTTTTATTAAAATACATTTTCTTGGTCTCGAGTTAATATTTATTCAGTTTGTTTATTTTTTCCAATAATTGTTTGGCGAGAAAAGTTTTTCCCAGCTTCCCACAGCCTAAGGCGATGTCTTCAAATGGATTACTTTATCTGTGCAAACGCTGACCCGAGTCCTTCAAGCTTTTGAATCTTCAATGGTTGCCACGGTAATCAACTTCCAAATCACTATTTGCGTGAAGGATTTTTGTCTTCATTCTCTAAATAGAAGAAAAAAGTAAAAAAAATTACCGTTAAAGCTTCACATTGTCACACTTCGGCTGGGGCATGCTGCAGTGAGGACTCAGGCGCAGAGTTTCTTCCATCAAAGTGCTCTTTATTAGACAAACCAATAACGTGCTCCAACGACGAGGGACATATAGACAATGACGCGACAAAGGACAACAGGCACACAGGGCTTAAATACACAAGGGAGGTGCAGGTGATTGGACACAGGTGGAGACAATCACGCAATCACAAGACAAGGCAGGAAGTGAAGTTAACCCAGGACCACAAGAGACATGAAACTTCAAACTAAAACAGGAAGCGAGGCCAAACCGTGACACACATATTCTCAAATATTTCTTACTGAAGCTTCGATGCTCCAAAAAAAAGCATTGAAGAGAGCGGTTGTGAAAGAATATCTAAACTATTTAACTTGCTATTGTGTTGAAACCTGTGAAGGTCTACATTTGAGTAAAATAGTAAAAAATGTATCAATCGGGCTATTGTGTTTATTTTATGTCAGTATGTTTTTTGTGTGTCTCTCTCTGTACAAGTCCTTATGGTTCCTTCAGAATGCTAATGATGGATTAGCTCCACCAAGTTTCCTCTGCGAGTTTCAGCCAATCGCGGCGGTGGACATTTCATCCTTTCAAACCTCTCTGCACATTTCCAGCCACTTTCACCTTGAGACGCTCTCTTCAAACCAGGAATGAAGGCCGGACAATAACCGAGAAAGACTAAATTTTCCCGGTCTTTCTTCCCTTAGTTGCTTTTCATTGAAATTTACCATTCAAATCCCTTTTGAATCTCTCTGTCCCTCACATACTTGTTGGTGTTGGGTGAGCTCAGGGCCTTCTCAGCAGTGCATGGTGAACTTGGAGCAGCAGTGGAAGGAAAACTTTCAAAAGAATCATTATTTTTGACATCAGTATATCCAGCTGCTGTGCTTCATGGCAAACCGTTATTATCAACCCGGCCAGGAGAATCAGGCGATTGTGTGTTTGTTTGTGAGTGTGCGTCCACCCCCCTCCGACGCGATGGGCACACACAGAAGAGCACGCTCCCATCAGCGTCTGGAAATGCTGGTGTGCGTCCCTCCTTCCCCACCACTCACCCATTCTAGTGGTGATATTGACAAGATGTAATCTTCCTTGAATGAGATCATTTTACAACAGCAACATTTTTCACCTTTACTTAAGTACATCACTCGAGCGTCAATATGCATTCTTGTATCCTCTTGTGAGACATTTACATCTGTGAAATGGGTGAGTTAATTATCAAGGAAACATACTACCAGACCTCAAGGGCTTCCACCGTAATAGACACATCACCTAGTCTAATGAAAGGTAAACAGCCAGGACACACAGTCGGGAGGCGAACCGCTGTGTGCACAAGAGCTGAGTACACAAGCTTTGCATCCACTGTCCAAACTTTGCTCTGTTTGAGGATGGGGGTCAGAGGTCTCTCTCTTTACACACTGCAAGATTGAGAGGAGTGTTTGTGTATTCCTGCCAGGGCTGCGGCCTGCGTCCATGTTTTACAATCAGATTGCGAGCCTCTGTTTCCTGATTGGACAACTGATGATATCTGATAATTCTGTTTCAAACTTATAATTTGATTTGCTCATCCTTGATTTAGGTTTGGTTTAGTCCCAAAACACAGGAATCAAATTCACCAATAAATTCACTTTGTATCGTGGCGAATTGTGATTCTGAGTTAATCGAGATGTAATCAACTCGTCTATTAACAGCCTGATATTGCATCTCTCACACACACACACACACACACACACACACTCACCTATACGCACATGATTTTCAGTTTATCATCATTGTATGAATGAGAGAGAGTAGGTGGGAAAGTGGAATGTAATATTGAAGGTGAAAAGGGGAAGGATGCCACCTCTACCAAAAGGGTCCTCATGTCCCTGATCATGTATTCAGTCCACTTCTGTGTCCCTCTCTATGCCTTGCTCTGTCAGGTTCCATTCATCACTAATTGAACCCAGAGATTTTAGCCAAATTAGCTGAATTATTTTGAAGTAGCTAAATGCCTGCATTTCACTAATGGGATGGTGTTTGCAGGCAGATGTTTTATTGAAAAGGAGGAGGTTTTAATTCACTCTAAATTTTTGATAAGTGGTGTTACACTTAGATTATAGGCAAACCAATTTCCCCCCTCTAATGGACCCGGGAGCTGTTGGAACAACTTCACAACAAATGCTCCGGAGCTTAAGTACATTCTCTGCCTCCCAGAGAATGGGACATTTCTATTTCAGAAATATTGTGAGAGACAGTAATGACCATAATTGCCTGCCAAGGCTCATTCACATCCACAGCTCAATAAACTAGCGGACTGCTCTTATCTGCGCCCCTCTATGGAATAGGGACTTTCTCTGCTGCCTTCTGTCTCTGGTTCACTCTGTTTTGTTAGTTTAAACTTCCAAATGTTAACTTAGGTTACAGCCCCAACTTGCATTTCATTGCACCAAAAAAGCCAGTGCACAATAACCTTCAACATTTTCTCCCAAGACCTGCTGCCTCCAGCCAGAATCCTCAGCTCTGTCAGCAGATAGGCATCCAGCTTCTCTGCTCTCAGTCTCCCTCCTGTCCTGCACATATCTTTTTTCCTGCAGTAACCATATTTCAAGGCCTCCTGCCCTCTCCCGTAATGTCCACTTTAGCATCCAGTCCTCCCACTGCCAGCCCGACCGCTCTGTGTCTGTGATCCCTGGTGCATCATTGGCTTGACTGAGTAAGGTGCAGCTGTTACGGAGCCAGGTGGTGCGGGTGTGGGCACACGTCCAGGTTTGCCGGCAGCTGGATTAGCAGCGCGGCCATTAGCATCTGAACTCTGTAATGTGACAATATGACAGGGATTATGCCATCGGCGGGCGCGAGGCAGGAGCCGACGAGGAGAGAGAGGAGATGCGAGGAAAGTGGGTTATAAAACAAAGATGGGAAGCAGGCAGGTGGGAAGGTGTATGTAGTGCAGGATTATTGGATGCTGAGTAGAGAAAAAGGGTGCTAAGAGAAAGAGAGAGAGCGGTCTGAAGTTGCCGAGTGGACAGAACATTTTTAGGTTGGGGTGCGTCATCCAAATACACTGCACATCCTTCCAGGTCACGCACCACCAAGTTCATTAGGCGCTGGAAAGTTGCCGGTGCATTCCTTAAACCAAAAGCCATAACATTGTAGGAGTACAGCCCCCCTGGTGTAATAAAAGAAGCAATCTCCCTTGCCCTGTCTGTCAATGGCACTTGCCAGTAACCTTTAAGTAAATCCAGCTTAGTCACAAATTTCGCCCCCCCCACTTGATCAACACAATCCTCCATACGAGGAAGAGGGAAGGAGTCAGGCTTGGTAACCGCGTTCACTTTACGAAAATCTGTACAGAACCGAGGAGTATTGTCTGGCTTTGGGACCAAGAGACAGGGTGAGGCCCAACTAGAGTCAGAGGGAACTGCTATTCCATTATGAAGCATGTATCTAATCTCATCCTCCAGGTTTTTACGCTTCTCTGGGTGAACACGGTAGAATCTTTGCCTAATGGGCTTCGCATCTCCAACGTCTATATCATGCTTTAGTAAAGTTGTACGTGACGGCGTATCTCCAAATAGGCAAGAGAAACTTCTAATCAGTTTAACTAGCTGTACCCGCTGACCAGACTCTAGATGACCCAAAACGCTTTCCAGTTTATCTAAAGCTTCCTTATTTCTTAGCCGACCAGAAAACATAACCTCATCAGGCCCTGTTAGATCCTCCACCTCTAACACAACTGAGGACGATGGCATAGCCAAACAGACAGGACGAGCTTCAGACAACTTGTTACGGCTGACTCAAGGCCGCAACAAAAGAGGGGAGACCATGCCACGAGCAACGGTGCCAAACATAAGTTTATTGTGCCTCAAACACAACTTTAAACAACAAAACCAACGATGAGGTGTGAACGGCAGTATCAGTGGTGTAAAGCAAGTGTAGGGATGTGTTGTATGTGTGGGAGCAAGTGTTGGTTGTAAAAATAAAAGACATAACCGCAAATAAACTTAAATGTGCATCTGTCACGTCCTTGGAGCCCCAAGCGAGGTATGGAGCCGGACGGGCCAACCGAGCCGCATCTGATCCTCCCGTCGCCAGACCAGCGCAGGAAGAAGCCCCTCATGCAGCAGAGAACCTCCCATTTAACCCCCATCGTCCCAGGTGTCCGCAATTAGGCCTGAAACGAGAGGAGGGGCAGGAGAACGACCAGAAACAGGCCAAGGGCCGTAACAAAGACAAAACAAACTTATCCATTGCAAAGAAGAATCCTGAATTAATGAAAGAAAACAGTTGAATCAGCACACACGGAAGAAGAAAATGTTTCAGACGTGTTCTCACAAACTCCTGCAGAATTTAAAATTCTTGAGAACTTTTAAGTAAAATGAGTTCAACATCAACTACATGATTCATAAACCATTCGCTCTAATCCTGATTCAATGTCTTTTGATTTATTACATACACAAGTTCAGCATATTACATGAATACATTTGTCAAGTACTATATCATTTTTGCTGAAAATAGAATCAAACACTACGGAGTTGAATGTACAATGCCGACAATCTCTATGGCATCGAGAAACAAGTTGTTTCAAGTATAAAAAAGATACACATCCGCCTCTCCTGGCTGAAGACCTGCTGTTCTGTGCATATATATACTGTATATATACATTTGTATGCCTTGGAGGCATGCCAGGCCTGACGAGATATTTTATCCCCCCAGTCTGTTCTGAACATGCGCTGAAAGCCTCTAATGGGAGCCGTCCGGGAGGCATGGCTGAGGTTCAGATGCTCAAACAACCTCAGCTGACCCTCCCGCCTTAAAGGAGCAGCAGCTCTGCTCCAAGCCGCCTCTCCTGCCCCTATCTATATTCATCTTCATCATTACTATGCTTTTTATATTCATGGGAATGGGACCTTTTCTGCATAGAGCTGACAGTTTACCTTTGCATCATGTTGTGCCATACTGTTATTTGGCCTTCCTGGGAGGTAAATCTGATAAAAGTACATTTTGTCTGGTTTGCTCACTTATTGCACGTAGCCCAGAGTGGGAAAGAGAGTCTGGACTGAGAGCGTTAATGTTGTTCCTCAGATCTCAGATTCTTCACAGAATTAAATCCCTTTATTTAGCGCTGACGAAGCATTCATAGGACTACGGGGCCTAACCCATCCTTCACGCAGGTGTTCTTACATCCATGCCACGTGACTAGTTTAAATTTTTAATGTCTTTTATCCATTCATTTTAGCTCAGCAAGTGGAGGTTTTAAACCAAGTTAATGTTAAAAAATCCTCTCTTATCAAGTCTGTCATACAAGAAATGCATCCTGAAAAGGTTCATGAGGAAACTAATTAGAGTACAGGTAAAGAGACAAGATACAATATAAAGACTAATAGCATCAAATCCTAAGGGTTATATGCTGTAAAACTTGGTTGAAAAGAGACGGTGAAACATATAAGCACAAATTAAAATGTATTTCAATATGATGTATGAATAAAACAAGCAATAAAATCGTCTAAATGTTTTTACCAGACAAAAAACTAAATAATCAAGTGAGGTAAAATGAGAGCGATTTATAATTAAGCTCGATTTGCTTTCCAAAGAAATAAAAACTTTACTTTAATGTGGTCTGATTTATCTACTTTTGCAAACGGTGATCTTAAATTGAAAGTCTCCTGGCAGGCTGTCATATACATACTAAAACTAAAAGCTGCGTGTGCAGAACATTCAGAGCTGACACATCTACAATTTAGATACTCAATTCAATGGTGTTAGGATATGTGGAGTACTGTTGTTTTGGGAATTTTATAGTTCATTCATTTTCAGTAAAGACACTTAATTACATAAACAGAGATGAGAGGGAAAATGAAAGTAGAATTGAACTCAATTATAAACCTGGGCAGCAAAAAGCGAGTCCTGTCAAATAGATAGAGCGTGACAGATTTGTACTCTTCTGGAGTACAAGGACTCTCTTCTGGAGTACAAGGACCAACTGGAACCCATCACAACCCACCTCCAAGATAGAAACGGCCTTCAGTTGCTGTGGTAACCAAATCTACCGTTGATCTCCTTGTCCACAGTTATGTGGATGGACTTTGGACTTCAAATGACCCACCGGAGTGATGCTCTTTGGCTGCTCTGTAGTCAGAAAACCGTAACAGACTTCCCGTCGTAGTTCCCAACATACACAGAGAGCAGTTAACCATATCTAATTCTCCTCTAATGTAATTGAGTTACATTTAGAATGTACTCTATAAATGTAACTCAATTATTTCTTTCTCAAAGGAAACACAATCAGTTCAAAGGCAGGGTTGTTAATCGTCTTCAAAAACGTTTTTATTTTAATATGATTTATGCATTTTCATTTAATTGTGACAACAATAAATGATTCAATCACTCTGGAAAATAAGAAGAAATCTGGCATATGACATCGTCAGTTCTGACATTAGCTGATTAAGTTCATGGTGCTTTGGAGGGAGACCTAAAGGGACATGATGTCAGTTTTTTGGACATGGCGACTTTGGTTATAAATTTAACATAATTCAGGACCAATGCAGCTAACAACTTTCCTCGGAAACACTGGGCTAATGTATATTTTACAAATAGATGTCTGGTCAGTCTATAAATATGAATTATCTATATCGCAGTATAAAAATCCCCAGCATTCAAGACCAGTGATCACTTTTTTTTACCTCCTTTTGTGTCAACTATGATTACAACTATAAATATCCAGCAAGATAGCACATTTGAGATTTTAACATTTGATGCTCTTTTTTTCTCTTTTTGTCAATACATAATAGAGCAGATCATCTTTTAATATGAATTTAATATAGTGCATTTAATGACAACCAGGTCCAGTGTTCCTCATACTCACAGTGGTAGTCAAATGAGAGGACCGAAAACCCTCTTATGAAAGTATATGCATTTCTTTCTGAATAAATCAAGGTGCGAAATTTACATAATGGGTACCTTTGCAGAATTACAAAATGCCATTACTTCAAAAACTGTATTAAGCTACAATTCCACTCTGCAGATGGCACGAGATAGAGAAGATTCTTTGCCACTGTTATATGTGTCAGGTCAAGTCCAAGCCCAAGATAACCACCTGCCCAATCATTCATCCATCTCCGCACAGACTCGCCCCCAGAGCGAGCCCAGTAGGAGCGTGCACCCGTTGGCCTGCTTCCTAGGATCCCTCCGGGCTGAAGTGCTTGTCAGAAGCAGAGCTGCATTTAGATACAATGCTCCATTACATCAATAATAGATAGGAGAATGAAGGAGGAAGGCCAAATAGGATGGGACGGCTCACTCAACAAGAGACGACAGTCGCAATGACAGGGTAAAGTGCGCCTGTGTGTGTTTTCCGGCGTGTGCACATACAGTACTCGAGTATTTGTGTGTTTGCATGTTACATGTTACATGAGGGGTGGGGCGACAAGCGAGCGAGGGGCTGCTGGGCACTAAAGGAATGTAGACTTAGTGGGTTTCTGCTACGATGGCACCATTTAGGATCAGACTGACCCAGTTTCCACAGAGCCCATACATTTTAGATAATCCCAGAGGATTCTGGGTTGGCACAGTCCGCCTCCCCCGCATGGTTTTACATTGCAGCATGCAGCAGGTAGAGACAGGTGGCAAAATGAAGCACTTAAACGCACATGCTGAATCATGCACAGCTGTGTTAAAGAGAGGATGTTCATTTCCCTCCCTCTGTTAAACCACCTTCCTTAGCTCATTCCTCCTCCTCCTTCTCCTCATCCTCGTCGCTCTTTCCTTCCCTTTCCCTATTTCTCCAGTTGAAGTGGTTATGTGGCTTTATGCGGCAGCCATTTAAATCATTACCTTTCCCCACATTGATTGAGCCAGAAGGTAATTGGCTCAATCAAGAGAATTAAAAGCCCGGATAAGATGGAATAATTCAGCTCGCAGATCAAAAGAGGTTGGGAAACGGGGGGAATATATGCGGGGGGAGGGGAATAAGAAGAATGCCGATATTAGCACGGAGGATGAGAAAGTCAACGCAAAGAGGGAGGGGGAAAATACATTTTAAAAAGAATATTAGCATTTCAATGAGACAGCAATATATGCTGAGTGAAGGACAAAATAGAACAAATGTATAACATTATGATACATAAAATGAGAGGGGAGCTGTGATTGCATAGAGAGAGACGGCTGAGCTAGATACTGAAACAAAGATGAATGTAGAGTTAGCAGATTTCTAGTCTTTGACGTTTTATGTCAGAACACATTTTTATCTTTGGTAATCAGAACATCACCTTGAATGTGTTTAACTTACTGTTCCTGTCTGCTCTCATTCAGTGTAAGGATGGCTTTAGACTCCCTGTTCACCGCAGAGCACCAGATAGAACCTATCCAGCAGTCTTTGTCTTCCTCTCAGCATTCTTGCTTCATTTTCTGTCTCAATAGAAAACCAGCAGTACCCTAAGTCCACGCATCAGACTGAAGCTTGCAGGCTTTGCTTTGGTTAATCCTTCAATTTGAGAACAGCCGGTGGTGGTAAGCTTTGCAGAGGCTTCTGGAGGCGAAACCATCACTGATGTGCAGATGAACCGGACACCTTCTTCTTTTGAGAAAGAAGATTGCGCATGATTGTGTTGTTGTTTGAAGTGGTTTGACGCATTTTATTCCACAGGCCAGTCACCTTATCTGATTCAGTTATTCCACCTGTATTTATTACAATCAGAACTGCAATTTCAAACTACATGCACCATCAACTACCGTGAGACCATGGTGGACCACGGTAAGATGGACTTTAACCCAGCGGGAGACATAGTAGAATAGTAGGAGAATAATAGGAGAATAGTGCCACTCCGCTAATGTTAGTTCCGACGCAGAGGACAAAACTAAAACATTGGCCTTAAATGCAACACACTGTCATCCAGAATCTCTATCCCTTACCACAAAGTACCACACAGCTTGTACCACACAGCTTAGCTGCACGTCTCTGAATGATCCCAACCACATAATAAATCACCTATAAATAACTCGTAGTAATAATCCCTTGACAGAACTATGTTATAAAAAAATCGAAATGCTCCTGCAGTAGTTTACCATTTCTCTCCGTGATCCTTTGTACTTAAAACCAGTGAAGCCGGTCCATAACTGTGATGCAAATTGAGTTTCAGACTTGCTGGGTGTGTTTGTGTGTGTGTGTGTGTGTGTATGTGTGCGCGCACAGTATATGAGTTGGGTTTCAGGATCCCAGCAGTTGCCATGTAAGTCACAGATGAGCAAAGCCGACACAGGCGTTTCCCCGGGCAGATTGGAATGTAGAGAAAAGAGAACAGGAGGTGGAGGATGTCGTGTGAAGGAATCACTTCATGACAATTAACAATGTCAATTTCTTGCAATGACATTTTGAAAAGAAACAAAAGCAGGCGAAGGGTTAGGAGAAGGCATTTTAGTGTGTATGCATGCATGCATGTGTGTGTGTGTGTGTGTGTATGTGTATGGGTCCCTCAATGATCTTAGCTTTGAAAGCCAAAACATGAAAAACTCTAATTAATGGACGTGGCCGGCAAGAAAGTTCACAGAACAGTGGTGGAAAAAAGACCAACGTTGGCTGGTTGGGGAGACAAATTGCGCCAGGCCCTCCCTCCAAGCACCGACTCCTCCCACACGGCTTTTTAGGTCGGTCTCTTATCCATTTCTGCTCCATGCCCGGTGGCACTGTAGCGCCTTTGATATTTCAGTCCACGATAAAGCTCTGTTTTTTGTTTTGGAAACTGATGCAGAAGTTGGAAGCCAATTTTTTTACTTTGGCAGAAGCTTTCATGTAATTCAGCTCCAGCTCCTCCGAGGATCTCTGCTGTGTCCTCACAGGAGTCTTCCTGTCGACTTAACTGGAATCCCAGTTGTGAATGCCAGCCTGTCAGTTTACTGCCTCATTTTCACAAGTAGAGTCGCATGAGCCCCCCCCCCCCCCTTCACCCTTTCCCCTGGCTGCTGTGCACACTGTTAGAGGGAAGCTCCAGCGGAGTGAGAGCCACACCCAGTGAGGCTGAGAGAAGGAGCACAATAGGTACACAAATATTTGGCAAACATAAAAAGCTGCCATGTGAGTGTAAGCGACCGATTGGAGTGTTAACCATTTAGCCACCCTTATCTTCTTCAGATTGTTTTTTTTCAACCTGTTTGTGTGGTGCGCCGTGAGGAGGGCACTCCTTTATTCTCTCGTCGTTAACACACGCATGCACACATCATGTCATATAAGATTTATATATTTATGTTCTTGATGACAACATGTTAAGAAGGTGACTGGGAAAACGCACAGACTTTTTTCCCTATCCATGCTAGATCCGTGATGCAGTCAAATGTGAGTTGACTTTGACCCATCACTATCTGCTCCAATATAAAGCAGTGTCGAGACACAAGTGTAAGTTGTGAACGGTAATGGCTCATGAATTGAAGACCTGGTTTGTACGTCCCCCTCGTGTTCACACTGTACCAGGCCCACATTTGCATATGAGATTAGTGAAAGCTGCTTGACCTCTAATCAAGGGCATGATGGCTGGGGGAAGTGATGTGGGATATGAAGCCCTAAAATATGAGTCAATTTCCTGCGGGGCTTATCAGCACCGTTTGACTGGCGTGTGAGCAGCGAGCGGTCCTCGGTTGTCAGGATTTAAACTTAGGGAGGAAATGAGACACTGGGGTGTGCTTTCAATATCTGAGAGAGAGAGAGAGAGAGAGAGAGAGAGAGAGGGATTTGATTTTTTAAAAACCTTTATTTTCTTTAAAAAAACACAGACATGTCACACACATGATAACACTAAGGTCTAAATGTTCTCCTCCCTTGTCAGCCGGCCAGGATCCTCCTCCTCCGCCGAATGGACGCCGCTCTCAGTCCTCAGAGGCATTTTCGCTACCTCGATTAAGTTTCAGGATGATCTTCCTCATCCGGAAGACTTCCTGCTGGGTATAGTTCCCGCTCCCCTTTTTGCTCACGCCCAGCCGAGCAGTGCGTGAGAACTTCTCTAGGTCCGAGAAATATTCCTCCAGGTCCACTCCCTTCATGTTCTTGGTGACTTTTAAGAAAAGCTTCACTTTTCCCACCCCGTACCTGCTGGTGACTGTCCCACCAGAAGAGGCCTCTTCAGTAGAGTCCCAATCGGCAGAGGACTCAGTCGCATCCCCTCTCCTTCTGTTCTTTGATCCCTTCTTCGCTTGAGAGGCCCCTCTGTTGCTCCTCGTCTTCCTTCTTTTCAGGGGGGCTTTACGCCCCTCCTCGTCCTCCATGTCCTACTTGCTGTTTTCAGACAGCATTTCACCGGCGTTTTTCCCTCCCTGAAACACCTGCTGAACCCCACTTGTACCTTCCTCTACTCTTCCACTCTCTTGACCAACCTGTCTGACCCCCCTTGCCTCTTCGTTCGCCCCCACACTCTCCTGGCTCGCCTCAATCGTCCCCTCATTCACCGTGTCACTCTCCTGGCCGGTGAGCTGGGTTCCGCCACACCTCCCATCTTCCCCCCTCTCACACACCTCACTCTCCCGCTGGACTTCACCTGTCCCCTCCCCACCCGTCTGCCCTGCCTGTTGGACTTCACTTATCCCCCCCTGGTCCCTCTCACTTTCCTCCCCACCCTGCTGGACCACACCTGTCCCCAGCTTTCCACCCTCAGCCACATCAACCACCCGCTCTGTCTCTCTTGTCTCTTCCTTTCCCTTCTGCAGTATCCCGCCTGTCCTCTCCTGACCTTCCCGATGTTACCCCCTGACCTCCTGAGGATCCCCTAGGCCTCGCTCTTCTGCACCTTCATCAGATTGTTTCGCCGGACATGTTCTGGCGAGGTGTCCTTCTCTGCCACATCTGAAACACCTCATATTGTCAGTGGTGGCATAAATGATATAAACAAAATCTTCTACATTAACTCTAAACACCAGGTTGAGCTCCTGGGCCCTGTTGTTTAGGACCATGAGGAGTTGGCGTTTATGTGACACCACGTGTCTCAGTAGCGGGGACTTGCACCCTAAAGAGACCTTCCTCACAGGAGATACCACTATCCCGTGTTTGGACAGCTCTTAAACCAGAGCCTCGTCCTTGATGAATGGGGGTACGTTGGCCACCGTGACTCTCGCCGCCTGCGTGGAGAGAGGTAGGACGGGCACGAGCGCGCTGTGCACCGTGATTCCGCTGACCACCACCCCGTCCGCTTTCTCCACGCTGTCGAGGAACATGACCACCGCATTGTTGTGCGCTGCGGACTTCACGCTGCGGTGACCCACTAGCTCCTCCATGGCCAGGCTGCAGTTCTCCACCGTGTACGAAACACTCGATCTTCACGCCGTGT
Source organism: Pungitius pungitius (assembly GCF_949316345.1). NCBI lineage: Eukaryota > Metazoa > Chordata > Actinopteri > Perciformes > Gasterosteidae > Pungitius > Pungitius pungitius. The sequence continues at coordinate 11,999,735 of NC_084909.1, read as the reverse complement.
TTCCACGTCAGCTTGCTGAACTCCATGGCGCCGTGCAGCACGCCGTCCAGCTAACGCCGAGAAAAAAAAACGCAGATGCGGTCTACGTGTACTTTTGCGTGCACACTGACACAACACTTTACCAGAAAAAAACTTTTACTTGCCACAATCAAACATCGTAATAAACGCCACTATTGCTCCCAGCTCGACCTTCTGAGCCCCACTCACCCCTTCACCTGACTCCCCACCGGCCTGCTGGGCCTCACCAGCCCCCCCCCTTCCTCCCTGGCACCCCCGGCACCCTCCCGGTTCTGGTCCTGAGAGGAGGACTTCACTGGACAACCCCTCGCCAGGTGTCCCTCTCCACCACACCGGAAACACCTCCCATCGTCCGATGTAGCGAACATTACATATTCGAACCCCTCGATCCTCACCTTGATCACCAGGTTGAGAGCCTGGGTCTTGGTGAGGACCATGTGGAGCTGTCTCCTGTGCGACACCACATGTCTCAGCAGAGGAGACCTACACCCTGAGGACACCTTCCTCATTTGGGACACCACCGTCCCGTGCTTCACCAGCTCGCCGAGCAGCGCATCGCCCGGTACGAATGGCGGAACGTTCGAGACCGTGACTCTGACCGCCGGCTCGGCGAGAGGCAGCACGGGGACGAGGGTGCCGCGCACCACCACACCGCTCGCCACCACCTTGCACGCCTTCTCCACGCTGTCCACGAAGATGACCACCGCGTGATTCATCCGTGCAGCGGACTTAACGCTACCGTGACCGACCAACCCCCCCACGGCCAGGCCACAGTCCTCCACGGAACACGCGAAGCACGGCGCGAGCTTCAAGCCGTGCTTCCGTGTTAGCCCCGTGAGGTCCATCTGTGCGTGCAGCACGCCGATCGGCTACAAACACGCACAAATTAAGACAGACAGAAACCAAAATCACACACACACACACACAACCACACATTCACACTAAAAGATCCGAAATTAAACGAAATTACAATCAAACAATTCACCTCACGCCACGCTCTGTTCACTCCGCACTCCTTCCACTCAGAGAGAGAGAGAGAGAGAGAGAGAGAGAGAGAGAGAGAGAGAGAGAGAGAGAGAGAGAGAGAGAGAGAGAGAGAGAGAGAGAGAGAGATGAGAGAACACCCCAAGTTGTGGAAAAATGTTGCATCACTGTAGAAAGGAATGCAGGGTTTTTGCATTTACATGCCATCTAAAAAAGGAGTGAACGCTCTAATCCGTAGTTTTTCTCAGCTGGAGCAATATTATTGCACAGCTTTCCTGGGAGTGTTTTGGATCAACCCAGTACTTCACTGGTCGGGATGACAGACCCATCTCCCTCCCTTCATTAATCTCTGCTTAGTTCCGCATTGGGGATGTAGCAGGGAGGGGGGCACCGAGGAAGCATTGGACAGGAGGAAAGGTGGCAGAGCAAGATTAAAGATATGGCTAGACATGAAATCGAAAAAAGGCGATGGGGGATAAAAAATGGAGAGAAAATGAACCAGAAATGAATATTGAAAGTTGCCTATAACACCAGCGAGGAGTGTGAGAACAAGAGAGAGAAAGCTGGAAGCATTGACGAGCTTCAGGAATACAGGTATAAATTGGAGAAAAATTGAGTCAGAGGGAAATGGCAGCAGGAGGGGAAAGGGAGCCTGCTGTTTGATCTTCAACAGGATTATTTTTCTCTGCTTCCCTTTTACTTATTTGATTTTTCCTCATATTTATTCATATGTAAATGTCGCAGAAAACAATATTGGAGTTTTGCGCCGCACTGAGCCCACCCAATGACTGTGCATCTCCGATAAACACACACACACAACCGTACTGGGTAATCCTAAAGAGAATTCTGTGGACCTCTGCAGCCCTGCGGTGGGCTCGGACTCAGGCAGGGATGCAGCACGCTATGGACTCACTGTGTTTTTAGTCAGTTGTTTTGTTTTAACAGCTCGACCTTTGGAAAAGGATGTTTGACTATGTGACCATCTGTTTGTTTGCTCTCTCTCTCTCTCTCTCTCTCTCTCTCTTTGGCTGTGTGTGTGTGTGTGTACGGAGAGAGATGGCGATCCAGAATCCACTCTCTACAACATCCATCAGCCCATATGGAAAGACACAAAAACAAAGCCAAGGCCAGACCGGCCCAGCCGATTATTTTGATTCCCATATTAAAACCAGGGCTTGGGATTTGTCTGGTAGTTGGCCTCAGGGGTTGATAGAGATTGTCCAGGCTGCTATTTGATGGGTTTTAAACCCTCATCAGACTGGTAGGTGCTGAATCCTTCAGTTGATATTGATTTGGCCTTTCCTTTAGATTATACAAGTCTGGCTCTGCTGCTTGTCAATAATTCCATCATTGAAGGACAATACATAATCTCTTTGGCCTGCAGCCCACTCAAGATTTAGTTATCTCTGTGTTTGTCTGTTTGTGCTACTTATTAAATGGCTGATATTTGTTGTTTACATAGATCACCCACTGAATCCACCTTTTCCAATTATTTTTTCTTTTGTTCGTGTCATGCTGGAATCTCATATAAGTGTATTGGTAGATGTGTGTTTTTGCATTTTACTTAACCTTAAAATTCTATGTGTTATGTGCTGTTTCAGATGCACACAATCCTCCCTGACACAACTACATGCTTTACAGTCGTTGCTGGAGAATCTGCTACTTTTGATCATATAATGCACCCACATATGTATACACACACACACACACACAGACAGGAATCAAATGTGCTATGGCTCCACAGCAGTTGACTCCATAAACCAGATGTGTGTGTGTGTGTGTGTCTTTGTGCCTGTGTGTATCCTCCAACATTCACTGAGGAGCATAGTAGCCATTAGAGCAGTATTGCAGATTGTCTGGTAGGGCGCTCAGGGCCACAAAATGCAATTAGATTCTAGTATAAAATATTTATTTCCACAACACCTACTGTGCACCGTAGAGAAGCCTTTACCCGCGGTGCGCTTAAATATGAAAGTAGTATATATTGTGCATGCCCAAGAGAGCAGCAGTTACAATTTCTCAGTGTGGGCTCTTGCTCGGGCTCTGTGTGTCTGTAGATAAGCGCATGCACTTAAATGTGAGGGCAGGGCATGCTAATTTTTTATTATTTGAATTGAAAGGTTTTTATCTTTATGTCAAAATTGGTTTCACTTTTTATTTGTTATTGTTGGTATATTGTCGAGTTAACACAACAACTATACCCATTAAAAATCTGAAATACATCATAACGGCCGCAGGTTCCTCAGCTTTCCGTTCATTGTTTAGCTCAAACAACCCATTATACATTGTACACAGTACAGTTTTCGACTCAGCATGGACACAAAGTTAGCAGCTAGCTGGTACACATGGTCAAAGTAATCGAGAGGTATTTCTCTCAGAAGTTGAGACCAAAAACAGAGCTAAAAGAAAAACTCCAAATGAGCAGAAGAATTGTTTTGTAACAAGTGGAGAGATCTGTTATCACAGGTCTACATGACAATTTGAATGCAGGGCACATACTTGTTAACCTTATTATAAGGCCATTATAATATAAGTAAAGATGTCTTTGTCCATCTTATGTACAGTCTATTTCCACTTTCGTCTATTTCCTTTATTACTTGCCCCTTGAATCGGCTACTAAAACACTCTGAGTTTGAAATATTTCAATTGCTAAATTCAATAAAGCAATCAATCGACTTCATCTCGACCTTTCTATTGTTAACACAAGCCTGGGTCGATTCATGTTGGGATACTTAGACATTTAAGCTCAGAAACCACATGAGGAATTTAGCGTGTCAGCGCGGCATAGTGTGTGTGTGTTCCAACCCCGAGAGGAGCAGGGATTAATGGATTGTGGCTCTTGCTCTTTTGAAGCGGCCGTCCTCTCCGCTGCGTCCAGGACAAGAACGACACAGCTGCCTCTTCATCACCTCTCCAGTGTAGGCTGATCTGGCTTTTTCAGTTCTCTTTCATGCAGTGCTCGGTGAAGTTCACAAACTGGTTCTGTTCTACTCACTCCCTGTGGCTGTGCAGCCATGCGACTGTGTGTAGGTGTGGGTGCATGAGTAGGTGAAGGTCAAATGTTATGGGAGAAGTATGGATAATGTATGTAACCAAACTCTAGATTGCATGTACTCATATTCACACACAGCACCAGAGACCAACCTTGTGGGAAGAGCTCTGGATAGGATTTAGGGATTTGAAAATTGCAAGATATGCTAGAATTGGACTTGGTTGTACTTATACAAGGCATGAACTCTAGGTTGTGTTTTAGTTTTTTTTTTCAGCAAAAAAATATGCACATCTGTTTGTACTACTGTACTGTGTGTGTGTGTGTGTGTGTGTGTGTGTGTGTGTGTGTGTGTGTGTGTGTGTGTGTGTGTGTGTGTGTGTGTTTCTGTCCTGCACTGGGAGGATTACTATAGATTTACAAGGCCTGGTAACAATGAGCAGACCATCCCCAGGGACCCATGCTCAATCACTATCACAATGAAACGCTGCTAATTCCTATTTAAAACTGCCACACAGGCCCTGCCCTCCCTGCTCTCAAGGCTCAGGGAGATCAGGAAGCTCCTAGACGGAGCAAGAACGAATCCAAGTTATGTTAAAGTCTGTCTAATTTCTGGTAATTGCTGTCTGAGTTTATCTCTTAAGTCTCCACGATTCTCTCCTCTCCCATTGTTTCCTCCAAGGTAACTTCACGAGACAAATGCGCATGCCACTGGAGAGCAGTTCATGTTAGTATCCCTGCCATTTGTCTTAGAAGTGCCCACCCAGAGGCCCCGTCCTCTCCAGCACCACTCCTTATTGGCTGGCCCTTAAATTATTCAGCAGATTCAGACGTAAAGGGGATTGCTTTAATTCCCGGCTAGCAGGTTAATGTCGGGAGTTTGCTGTAGCATTAAACCCTGGCAGTAATTTATAATGTTTCTACAAGTGTAGCAAATAAGCACTCAATGTTGGTTGTTGTTCAGTATGTTGCATTCATGGCCTGCATATATATCCTCTGCGTATGCTGGTACGGCACGTCCTTAGTTCTATGTGGTCGTCAGTGTGTGTACTTCAGTGTAGATGGTAAAAGTGAGTTTGCAGTGTTACGTTCGCTGGTTTTTGCACACTGCTGGCACTTGGCAACTGCACATTCATTCAGAGATGAGCTTTTTTCAGGGACAGAATCAGGAACATAAAACTTCATATTTTAGAAGAACACATCGGACAGGTCGGCCCATCTGACTGTCCGCTGTCTTATTATTTCTTTTGACCCATCCACTTGCATTTTCCGGTCTTTTCTCATTTGTGCAGGTCAGCTGAAGTGTGCGCCCTCAGTATACACACGCACAAGCAGGTTTCTGACGAGCTGTAAAGCTTTTTTTCCTTCGACCATTAGGGTGGATGAATTATTGGCACCAAATCACTTGAGGAATCCATTTTACTTAGGCACACATGCTAGAGTTGGCAAGCAAACACACATGCACACATACAGACTTTAAATTGGGGCGCTAACGTAATGGGGGTAATGATTTTTGCATTATTAATGAACCAGGCTTCATACTCATCCTAATTGAAAATGTTTCATCTTCACTACTTGCTCGTTGATCCTCTCCATTAATGCAAACAGTATAATACATATATATGGTAGATAACACGTATACAATCGTAATATTCACACTCATTGCCGGCACACATTTGACACACCTAAAAATGTTTCGCCGCGATTGTACTCTGCTTTTAAACTACGAAAAGCAACAGTACCTGTATAGGAAAGTTGGTTTGGGGAAATTAAGGAGGAGGTACTAGAGGGGTTGTGTTTGACGGGTGTAATTAAAGAGCATTGTGTAGAAGGGGATCGAATGTGGAATGTGGTATGAGTTGGAAAGGTGTCATGGAAAGAAACCCATGGAGGTAAACCACAGCGGGGGCATCGTACTGTAGATTCACCCGCCCCGTCAGCACCTCAACAACAACAAGCGAAAGTGGACAAAACTGAGAAGCAACGAGGCAGTGAATAAGGAAATCAATTTGTGCATTTGGCGTCGGAACCCCTGCGATACTCCAAGCCGGGCTCTGTCAATAACCACCATCATGGTGAATAGACCTCACTCTCACCATACGACAGTACAAGTGAAGACATGTTTGAATCAAAATCCATAGAACAGTGTGTGTATGGTCATGGGCATGGTGCATGCGTAAAAGCCCAGCGCAGTAGTGTCATTAACGTCTCCGGCCGCTCGCTGCAGATATCCCTTTACTGACTGGATGGACGGGATGGGTCACTGCGTCCGTCCCTCGCCCGGCCTCTCGCTCACTGTCAATTCTCCTGCCATCCCCTCGATTTAGCATCACATTTATTATTTAACCATGGCCATGATTTCAGCTATTTATTTCAATTTTGCTTTTGAGAAACAGATTTCCTCTTATAATTTGTTTTAGAGGTCAGGGTAGAGAAGAAAAAAACAGTTCAATGACAGTTAAAGGGGCTTATTTCACTTTGCCTCTAATAGTCACAACACCCACATTTGCTTTTTAAAAATGTAACAAGCACAATAAAATATAAGACAGACAGATGGCAGAGACAAAATAAACAAATGCACCTATTAGCAATTCTCTCTCTCTCAAGTTTTCTAATGGAGACAATATTCAGTACGACTGAGATGCTTAATGTGATAAATACATAAATGATCCCAATGTCTTCTGAAATAAGGTAAATACCAAAGTAACATACTGATTCATCTACAACAGACCCTGACAGCCAAGAAAAGCTATGCCACATAAACACATGTAATGCCCATGTTATACTGTTCAGCACCATGGATAGACCAATCTTAACCATTAGGGGTGGGAGCGTTTACCTGAGATCCCATTTCCTGTGTGTGCAGTTAGATTGTGAATCTTGGAGTTTTCCCACCCGACTGTAAGTTATACTTCTGGTAATAGAGGTCACAAGAAATAAGCCCAGAGGATAAAAAAAACCCTACGGCCCACAAGAAGTATTTTTCTTTTTATATATTCTATCAGAACGGAGGGGGGTGTTGGATTGTCTAGTTTCATCAATGCAGTCTTTTCACTGAGTGCCTGAGTCTGTATGGTTCTTTTACCGAGCAGATTTTATGGAGAAGTTTGGACCTCAGGACAGTCACGTAAATAAAGTCACAGCAAGCACTCGAACGTCGATCACTTCGTACAATGACAGCGGCCGTTACCTGAACAATTGGTTATCAGTGTGTCACGCTCGCGCTGGGGCAGGATGTAGTGAGGACTCAGGCGCAGAGTTTCTTCCATCCAAAGTGCTCTTTATTCCACAAAACAAAACCAATAACGTGCTCCAACGACGAGGGACATATAGACAATGACGCGACAGGGGACAACAGGCACACAGGGCTTAAATACACAAGGGGGGTGCAGGTGATTGGACACAGGTGGAGACAATCACGCAATCACAAGACAAGGCAGGAAGTGAAGTTAACCCAGGACCACAAGAGACATGAAACTTCAAACTAAAACAGGAAGCGAAGCCAAACCGTGACACAGTGTTACCATGGGGGAAAGGGTTTTACAACAAAAAAAAAACACTATATAAAATGACCTCTCATTTTAGCCTAAAAGACGTTCAAATGAGAGAGTAGAACTAAAAAGTAAAGTAAAAAGTAAAATTATTTTTCACGTTGTCTGGGTAACGTGATATGTTGCAGCAAAGTGCTGTCCCATTCATATTTACACCATTTAAAGCCCTCACAGACTAAACCACACTCAGCCACTTACCAGGTGACGTAATTTGAGTCCTGAGGGTTCACAATGCATAAAGTCTAGTTTTTCTTTCATATAAATGTAAGCGGGCCTTCGGGAATAACTTTTTGAAAGATGTGAATTTTACAGAATTGACTGAATTAGAATAGCCTCTGTAAGTGGATAAAAAGCCACAATAATCCACCCATTTCAGCCTTTTGGAAAACCTGACTATTGTGAGCACAATTGCGTGTCTGTGAGAGGAATGTAATTCCCTTGTTTTGTCTTCTTCGCCCCCTTCTCCCTTTCCCTTCTCCCTCTCCCCCATCCCTCTTTATTTGTGTGTTTCCGGCTGCGAGAGGGAAGAGGAGCACGGGTGATAATGACTTGTCAAATTAGAAGCGATGCAACCTGCAGCGAGTGTAAACAAAATTCAGAATGTTCAGATGACATTTTCCAAGCCGTACTTCCACCGGGGCAGATTAGCCGAGTGACAGCTCAGCCTGAATCTCCTGCATCACAGCTGCACAATGGAGAACACCAGCGCGCATGCACACACCTACACACACACACACACACACACAATAGCCGATTTAGGAGAAATCACTTGCATTTTAATACCACACAGCAGATTGACACCTGTATAGACGGACACAGAGATTCCCTCACATGATCACACACAAACACACACACACACACTTTCCATTCGGCTATGTTGTGATTTGAAATGCTTCTCCCCCTTCAGGCCTTTCTTCCCAGTCACGGTCCAAGAGGCTCAGCTCAGCCAGTGATACAGCATGCGGGTTTGTGTGTATGTGGCCTGCCCCCACCCGGTCAGCATGATGGATGGTGTTCACACACAGCCTTGACTTTATAACGTATAGGGACTTTATTTGCATGTGTTTCCATTACCAGTAAACTGCACACGATGTAGGAGAGCCGTGGATGTTTTAGTTGTTGAGATATATAAGAGGCTCCAGTATCTTGGTGTCTCATTTTACGCGTGGCCGTCCTCCCCGCTGCAGCATCAACAGCCGTGAACGGTGCTGCTCATTTCCCGACTTCGCCTATAAAATAAAGAACCATTTACACGCAGCAATGTCCCGGTCTACCACGGCTCCCTCTATGCTGCCCACGCTATTTGAGAGATACTATTGAGAGATACTATTGAGAGTGCATCAATTTGGGCCTCAAATGACTTTCTCCAGCTGGCCAAATCCTGACAAGCTTTCTGTTCTCCTTCAAGAAGGGCCCTTTATCACAAGAGAAAGGAAGAAAGGATGAGCAAGGGAGAGAGAGGGAGAGTCAAGTCAAAAAGCTACTGTCTCAGTGACACCCTTTCTCCCACAACAGGGGACATTTCTGTTCTATAACGGGTTCTGGTTAATTTGAAGTCAATTGGAGAGTTATTAAAAGGCTCTGAGTGAGCGATGCTGAACTTGGTCAAGGGCAACAAACGCACCCTGGTTTCCATATGAAACAATAGAACTATCACCTTCATGCAAACTTGAAAGTTTCTATGATTTACCTATGAACTACTTTTGCGTGGATTGTGGAAAGTGTAGGTTTGCGGATTCCATCCCGTTTAGATTTGTTTTACTTATTTAAGTCTCAAATGCATTTACCTGCAGTTTCCTTCTGAACACCTGCTTACATTCTGTGGGGCGAATATCATTGCTGAGGATTTGCTTCATTTTAAGGTATTGTTTTTGGTTTATCTCCAAAAGCTTCTTGTTGCCTTTAAAATTACTCCAATATGTATGCAAATATCAACATCCACTGCCACAAATTAGATTTCCCTCATTTCCCTCTTGTTGCTGTATTCTTCTGTGATCCTCAGCCAGTGTTTCAGGAGTTTTATGTAACTCTGCTCTCCATTAGAGCACAATTTACGGTATCTGCACTACAAATAACGGCAGGAATGAACATTAATAAAGCAAGATACAGCGAATAAGAGGCTCTGATTTAATTCACATATAGTAGGATGACTTTTCACACTGTTGGGGAGAGATGAATAAGTATGTCCAGAATATATTTTCTGAGCAAAACCTAATGGGAATTAATTAATGGCCTCAATTTATCGGAAACCTTCAGAGAGTCATCGGCTATTCTTTGTCTTTGATCTGGTTATGTGTTTTTTTTCATTTTCTGCATGACTGCCAAACACTAGAGCAAGCAAATATGTTCATGGACGTTTATTCACAATAGACAGATGGCGTGTAAATTACATTGTGTTTTATGGCTCTGAAGTAGGTCAGTGTAGGCTTTTGACATATCTATTTAGAATGCATTAATTGCCTCCATAAACTGTGTTCAGCTGCAGACCGTGTAGATAAGGGGGCCCAATCAGCCAGCTGAACTATAGTAACTTATTTCCCATTGTTGAATCGCACCAGCACACACCTGTCTCTTCATCGTACTCGGCATCTTTGCCTCATTCTATTTTCTAATTCCCTCAAGAAATGCGCCCCACTGTTGGAAAATCTCTGGGGCAAAACAGTGAAAGCTCTGCAAATAACTGCATTTCTGTGAGTTATGAGGAGAAGGTGCCATCAAGTAAAAATGAAACTCTTCACAAACAAAATACACAACGTGTCACAAGGTGGCTGCTGGTGCGCAGGGAGGACTCAGACACAGGGTCTTCTAGTAAGTGCTCTTTAATTTTTCCAAAACAAAGGCAGGAGACGTGCACCAACAACGGGTAGACATAGATAATGACGCGACAGGGGACAATAGGCACACAGGGCTTAAATACACTAGGGAGGTGCAGGTGATTGGACACAGGTGGAAACAATCAGGCAATCACAGGACAAGGCAGGAAGTGAAGCTAACCCAGGGACACAAGAGACATGAAACTACAAAATAAAACAGGAAGCAGAACCAAACCGTGACACAATGCACTACACACTTTGTTGAACAATCAGAACAAGCAGCCAGATTTTGGATAGAATGCCGGTAGCAGGGGGTCATAATCCAGGTCTGGCACTGGGCGGCTCAGGTGGGATTGTGTTTGTGGGTCGCTGTGGGTCAGCAGGCCTGGCAGACACTCTGCATGTTTACTTTGCAAACACAGCCACCACCTCCCACTTCATCGCTGTTCCACCTGTCTCCATCTTTGTTTGATTATCTGCATCTTTTGCGTGTATACCTTTCCATTCATTTGGCCAACTTGGAAGCCTGGAGACATTAAAGCTGTGACATTGTAAGTAATTTGGTGCATCCATGCAGCGGTTGGTGTGAATGCTTTAAGGAGAGCTTTGTTATTTGTTACATTACGTACAATAAAAACAGCAATAAGTGAGCGTTATCCCTTCATTCAACGCCAACTAACAATCAATAGTATGAAGCAAACAAAAGTTGCAGGGAGAGAGTGTGATGAATAAGATGATTATAAGAGTATTGTATTGTTTGAAATAAAATCCATACTTACATGACTATATTAGTTATCCAGCAATGACAGAAGCATTTCCTTGTCCAACATTTTTCGGATGGATAGCAAAGGTAGTTTTCCACGATCTTTAAAGAGAAATTATCAGTGCTGCTACACATTTACATATAAACGAGGAATGGTTAACTGTCAGTGAGAGTGAATGATTTGCAGACAGAGCAATATTAAGTGGCACACCACAGAGGGAGAGATTAAAAAGTTTCAAAGCAAGTTACTTAGCAGTGGAAAGACAAGCAGAGAACATTAATACACAATCATCCTCCAATAAAACATGAATGTTTGATATATTTATAAATCATTTAATTTCATGAAATTAAGACCGTCTTTCTGTTGGTGTAGATTATGACTGAGGGAGAAATGCTCTTAATTTCAACTGACTCAGTTGAAAAAATTGAAAAAGGTGGATGAAAAAAGTTAAAAGTCATGGAGAGTTCAGCCAAGTTAGAGGACCTACTATTTCAGGCCAGCAAGTGTTTGCTTGGAAGAAAGACTTAATATCAGGGCACGCTGAAGAGATTAAAGGCAGTGATTCACAGAGAGGGTGGTAGTGATCCCACACTGCAGGTTATGAATCAGGTTGTGGTTAACTAAGCCGAACCATTATTATCTCATCTGGAGACTAAAGTAGAGAGGGACCAACAGAGGGAAAGATGGGCAGTAAACGAGCCGCTGACTCAAACAGATCGTTAAAGGTGCCTCATCTTATTTCAAAATGAATGCCAGCGTGTTTTGCTTCCATTAATTTTCTGCGTATAAAATTGTCTCATGTCATCTCAGAACAGACTTACATCAGTAAAGGGTGCAACCCAGGAGCACATAATGTAATTTCCTGAAGGGAATGGGTGGTGCCTCTGTCTTATTCCAGGGTTTACTTGCACAGTGAACCGTTTACTATAGATTCTGCACAATTACCTTCAGGGGTCAGCTACAGGCCCTGCGCTATTGTAGCGAGAAAACCATGGAGATCGATAGTACATAGTCAGCCCTGGCCAAAGATACATAGAGTACCATGCTGTTAAAAAAACAAATGTTTTTAAAGCTAGTCGGCTCCATGGGAGAAGATAGAGATCGAGGCCACAGCGGAGTGGGTGAGGGGGGAAGACGGAAAATGAGAGAGACAGAAAGTTATTAAAGAGTCTTTATCTACATATTGATCAGTGAATGTGTCCCTGGCCTGTGAGGAGCCCTGCCCCCCACCCGACATCTGTACACATCATTACACTTTATTAGGAAAACAGGTAGTGATTAGAGAAGAGAGGCCGACTACTGAGGACACCATGAGAGAGGGGGGGAGGCATTGGAGTAGGAAAGCTGGGCCCACTTGAGTGATGCACCGTATTTGAAAGAATAATGGGGTTTTGATCATAGGGGGAAAAGAGAAGTGGAAGCTGACTGAAAGGACGCGTACCGCGCTCGGTGATTGTGCGTGTTTAGGGGCCGGGTCGCTTGTTTGTGTGAGTCAATTCATCCTAGCCAGGCGTCCTTTGTGTATTGCTTTGGTTTAATGTCTCAGGGAGGCGGACAGGTCTGCCTCGACACTAAATGTGGTACGGTTTCTGTGACAGACACACACTCTTACACCAGCCAATCCTCTGCCCTGTTCATCATGTGATGTCACAGTGTCAGGGCAGCAGCCGGTAACGGAGCGCTGCAGCTTATCGGGCTGCGGTAGGACTCATCGGGGCAGAGGCCAATTTCCCCTCGGTCTGACAGGCAGCCGGGTGGGAATGTGTCCATATGGAAACATCCTTTACACTTGGCTTGTCCGAGAGTGGCTGTACAGAATCGCTGCTAAAGGTGTGTTGTCCCAGGGGTGCAGGGAGGGATCCTGAATTTGTGTGTGTAGATGTGTGTGTGCAGTGAGCACAGGGAGAGTGAGAATCTGAGGCTTGTAGTATTCCAATGGCGCAAAGCATTGATTTTCCTGCCCAGCGTTGGGATGTGGGGAAATGTCAGCCTCTAATTGAGTTGATAAAACCGTTTTGAGTTTCAGACATAAATATGGTTTCCTCCCCACAAAAGGCCACCGCATTAAACAACTCCCATTTGGGGGTCTGTGATGAATGAAAGGTCTCCTGGTTTATTTCGACCACTGTGCATGCAGATTTTTTGGACAGCGCGAGTGTCCAAATCTGCATGGTGAAAGAAACTGACAGGCGCTCCGTGGCTGAATAAAGTGTTTCTTTCAGTTCTTCCATTTTGAATCAGGATGCGACCTCGTTGGAATAAACAGTTTTTGTTGTGGGCATAAATGGAGAGTGTGATAGAGCGAGAGAGAGAGAGAGAGAGAGAAAGAGACAGAGGTCATATCCAATAGAGGCTGAATAAAGAAAAGGCTGAAGTATGCCTCCGCTGTCCCCGCTGATGAGCAGATTGATGTGCAGAGACAGCAGAGGACTCACCTGCTGCTTTCAATGGAAACCCACTGTTACATCAGGAGAGAAACCGTGTACTTGTAATAATTTAGTGTTTGCCTTGTGACAACTTTTTAATGTGTTGGGATCATACTTGCCAACCTTGAGACCTCAGAATTCGGGAGATATTCAAGCGGTCAACTGATGGGGGGTGCTAGCGGTTTTCTTTGCAGCGACAGCCTCATCTTTTTCCGTTCTAATTGCCGCGCTTGACTTCAAGGTGTAACCTTTATTATTGTTCGGTCTGAAACGGCGGGCCCAGTGACGGGTGGTGTAGCAATATTGTTGTCAGGGTGGAAATCGGGAGAAATTCGGGAGAAAGGTCGATCCGGGAGATTTTCGGGAGGGGCTTTGAAATTCGTGAGTCTCCCGGAAAAATCGGGAGGTTATTGGCAAGTATGAAACTAAATGATTATTGATATTAATAAAGTGATTAATGTCAATATCATCAACATATATTAATGACAACAAGGTGCTAACCATAGGAAGAGCAAAACTATATTAAGTCTCAAAACTGGTATTCACTCAAAATGTCCAATTACTTTTCCACATTCAGAAGGAACAGTGAAGGTCAAATTAATTTACAGGCCACAATATCCAGCTACCACAACACACAAGAAACTAACTAATCACAGAAATCTGCTTTTTAAAGTATAATAGTTAATTTACTTCTAAATACAAATAAAGTCAATGATATTGTTAATATTACAATATTATAAACTAACAACAGCTACTATACAATTACAAGCAGTGTTGTGCCTGAACAACATTAAAGCAGCAATGGGGAAATGCTGTCCCCTCAATGCTAATGTAAACCCTGGTTGGATAAGGATTCAAAATTGGATATGAAGATTAAATCTGATGCATAGCTTCAGTGTTAAAACTGATAAAATAATTGCTGTCTGTGGTTCTATATGGACTGTGGCAATACTTTTGAAAAATAATAGCTTGCAGCAACATATGGAAAAAGAACTGAACTGGTTGGAACTTAGTTCAAATATTTTGAAGTTTGAACTATGAACAGAACTAGTTCATTTTAAAATTTGTGAACTGAACTTTGAACTAGTTCATGTAGAAAGTGAACTTTCCCAACACTGATTACAAGTATGCCACCTGAAGTCAACAAAGAGGCGTGTGTGTGCGTGTGTGTGTGAAACGACCAAACAGAGCAACAAAGAGGCATATGATAGAGGCTGTGCTCACACTGAGATGAGCATAAAGCACAGCCTAGATGTGTTCAAAGGTAGCTGTAAGTGTGCGTGGGGGTTAGTTCAAACAATAAGTAGAAGGAAAACACTCAAAGGCAGTAAAATACAGAAACAGTTCCTTTATCATGCAGAAACCAGACAGACAAACTCCAATTCAGCAAATTCTCAACAAATGATTAAATAGTCAAAGAAAGAAGAATCTCAATTCCCCAAAACATGTACTTTAATCGTCTCTAATGTTTACCGGTAATGCCTCACAGTTGTAAAATCAAGTTTAAAGTTGTGAGGTGTGCATGTGAAGACACATGAGAGTACATGTGTGCCTGTTTGCCTCTACGGGGCCCTGCTCTCATTATCAGGAATGATAATTAGACAGCGTTTCACACATTGAGTCCTGCACACATGCACACACTTTCTCTCACACTTATATGGAAGCACACACACATTTGCGGCTTAGCCTACTGGTAATTAACAGACATAATTAGGCAGACAACCGTTCATATAGGCAACGCACGCTGATGCAAACGCGCAGGCACGCACGCACACATTGCTTCCTTGGTAATTAAGAGTATTAATTACAAGCATAGCTGTCCCTGTGAGGCTCTCTATCACTCACAGACTAGCACACAGCAGGGTTTGTATTACTTTATCTCACCACACCATCACCACTCTCTCTCTCTCTCTCTTAGTTAAACATGCACAAACAGTGGCTAATTCGTAACAGACTGATGGCTGGCCATAGGTGAACCTCTGGTAGCTTGGGAATGAGAATGATCTGTCGGCCAAATCTAGAAAGGTTCAGGGTGCCTGGTCAGGGCCCGCGTCTGTGTCTTGATCTTTGTGAGATGTTTGTTCACCTCTTGTGCGCTCTGCCTCACAATTTTTCACTTCTGTCTTACTTTGTTATCGTGCAAATTTAGGCAGCAAGGTACAGTTTCCGTATGTATTGCACTTGATTTTATCTGTAAAATGAGCTGCTTTAGTTTCACTGCCGTATGCACACTAACCTATTTGGACATGAAGGCCAAACTCTCGGTCCAGTCCTTAAGAGAATCTAATCACAGCTGAGCTTGCCTGTTAGCTCAGGACAAAATACGGAGGGACAAAGAGCCTAAGGAAAAAATCTCATTCAGGGCGCATTGTATTTAACGATGTGGCCTTGCAATCTTTGGCTTTGTGGCCGTGGTGCAGCCTCAGCACTGGGAGGAGCCTGACAGGTCATTCCCAAATTTTACACTGGATGCTTACCTATTGCGGATCTGAACGGTCTCTGCAGAGGCCAAGGTGGGGCACATGTCCTAAATGTGAGAGCAGCGTTAAAATAGCGGGCGAGGAGGTGAGGCATGGCACAGTGAAATTGCACTAGCGAAAGCGAAACATTTTGAATTCCATGCAATATACACTATTTCCAAATGCAGACTTGCATACTGTTATAGAGCTTACTGTCTCATTACTAATAAAGCTGTTGAAGTGAGTTTCTACTTAATAAAAAAGAGGATTATTGTGGGTGGTTTATGACCTGATTATCCTCCTTCCACTCTAGTATTATTGTAAAGTAACTGGAAGATGCATGATATCTCGATATTGTTTTTGCTGTAAATGTTATATTTTCTCCTTTCGTTATATTTTATTCATTCTGAATCATCATTTAAACAACACTCTGGTGATGTATTAATGTATGTTTCTACCCGCTTTTTCTGTTTCTCTGTAGTGGACGGCTGCACGGATTGGTCCGTGGACTACTTAAAGTATCGGGTGCTGCAGGGTGAGCCGGTGCGGCTGAAGTGCGCTCTGTTCTATGGTTACATCCGGGCCAACTACAGCCAGGCACAGAGCGTGGGCCTCAGCCTCATGTGGTACCGCAGCTCAGGCCTGGGCCACAGCGACTTCGAAGAGCCAATCTCTTTCGACGGCGTGCGAATGAGCAAGGAGGAGGATGCCATATGGTTCAGACCTGCGGATCTCCAGGACATGGGCCTCTACTCCTGCGTGTTACGGTAGGAGATAACGCTGGTTAGCATTGAAGCTACAGGCCGGTGGAATTGCTTCGCCGGGATTTCTCCAAAATTCGAAAACAAGCCTACAGACAAAACTAAAACCTACCACTTTGCATTTAGTGTTTAAGCTGTAAAAAAATTACCTAAAAACTTGCATTTTATTTTTATCATAAAAACGCATATGTCCCAAAAAGTTTTACTATTCCTTTAAATCATGTAAAGATAATAATGTTGTGGTATCTAGAGATAAGTGGCATCACATACTTGATTGGTAATTGATTCAACATACTATTTATCTTATAGTGATGCACAGTTATAAGCCATGAGATCTGGCGACGAGTGATATATACAGACAAAGAGATTCAAACACAAACACCCACACATACTCATTCTGTCGAGGACCATTACAGAGAGACTCTTCCTAATACAAGATGCATAATTACGTGGCAGTAACTTATTAACCTTTACAGCGGAGAACATCCCTCAATAAACGGCTCATTGAAGCTCCTCATTTCAGCAAGTTTTTAATAAACCCAGTTAAAGGCCTCTTAAAGACCCAGAGGGGCTTGCAGGATACATTGAGTGTGACCGGGGGAGTGTGTTTGTCTGCAATGATACCACTGCTTATACTGCAATTCATTACTGCACTCTGTGGGACTAATCCGGCACAAACAGTGCTATTTCATTGTAAAGTGATGTTGTCTTTGATTGTTGACAATTTCTTCAAACAAGGCTTTTTTCATGTTCAAATTGAGAGCATACCTCCACTCTGTAGAGCGCTACAAAAGCGCCCCTAGCTGTTATGTGCCTGTTGCTCGTATTGAGCTGAAGGGCGACGGGGGGGCATCTCAAACTTCTTAGATACCTTAATCGGAACACTGCGAGAAATTTGCCTGTGAGCATTAAATCAATTTTTTTTTTGTGCGTAAGCTTTTAATTTATCATATATGACATCAACACTGTACCCTAAAACTCTTTTAAGGCAAAGAGAGGGAGGAAACACAGTTTTCTTTTCTTCAGAATTTACTCAGTATGCAGTATACCTTGATATGACAATGAACAATAAAAGAACCCTCATTGACATTCCGAGGGATGGACAAATGTTTTACAACCATATTACTAAATCAATCAACGCCTCTCTGACATCAAAAATTGTAAATGCACAGTAAGAGTTTAAATGTGGGCTTTATTCAGCCGTCTGCAGGACTGATTGATTTGGTATTCGATTTTTCTGGAATGCAACCAAAAAACTGCCACCTCTGAGTGTATTTGAAAATCAAATTAATTATACATGAAATTAAAAGCAAATTAGAATCGATTGAATTTCATGGATTATCAGAATGAGCATATGTACACTGCAATGACATCTGCAGGAGTATAAAAAAAACTGCTCCTTTTTTTACACATGAAACAGGGTGGTGCAGATTCACATGTTATATCCTAGCATAGTGTCAGAACCCCTTAAGCTTGTGTTCACCACAGTCTTTAGTTCAGACATTTTACAAAACCCTATTGACCCAGAGATGAAGTAACCCAGGTGCAGAATGTTGAGTAGCTGATGTTGCTTACTCTCAATTTACCTTACATAAAGATGTGTTCACGCCAAGCGACCACCTCGCTTCTGTCAAGGCGCCTCCTCCGATTACAAAAATAAGTCAGACCTTATATTATATTATTTCTAAGTCTATGAAGTCTATGAAAAAATTACCCTTCTTCTAACTTGGATTTCCTCAGTAAACACTGTAAACACGGGTTGGTGATCTGAATCAATTTTTTTAACTCTTCATCAATACTGCATGATGATCATCTTGGAGTAGAATGAACCATAAAGTAAAGTATGCTTTACTTTATGGTTCATTATACCTATAAAGTAAAGAATGCTTTACTTTATCTATAAGAGACAAGTCGCTGTCACATGGAAGTAAATCTGTGTCATCGGGTTTTGAAAGAACGCAATTGAATTTCTAGCACTGAATATATATGCATATATTATTGCATTATAATATTATATATTGCAATTGAAATTATTTACCTGAATGTTTTTCAACATTAAAATACTGCAAAAAATTCAACGATAAAATATTCAACCGCAAAAAATTCAACCGCAAAAAATTAAACTGCAAAGAATTAACCACAACATCCGCGACCTCAAAGAAGAGCAATCGATTCTAGATTCAAGATCCAGAGCGTGCGTCAAGCAAAAGGAGCGAGCACCCCAATGCAACTTCGGCATGTCGGCAGCATGGTGACCGGATTGTAGCCATGTCCAATAATGTCCCGGATGTTGCAGTTGAATATTTTAACATTGAATATTTTGCGGTTGAATTTTTTGCAGTATTTTAACGTTGAAAAACATTCAGATACATCATTTCAATGCATAAATATTCAGTGCTAGAAATTCAATCACGTTTTTCTTTCAAAACCTGATGACACAGATTTACTTCCATACTGTCACTTCCAGCTGTAGACAGTGTTTCTAGGTCACTCCTTTTAATTCCAAATATTTTAACTTCCGTTGATTGGTTGAAAAAAAAAACCATTATGGCAACGGCCGTAATTAAAGACGGCGATGGCGAAATTGCTGAAATCAAGACTTCAAAACGGTGGTCCAGAAACCAACGGCTGGCATTACAATGACGTCTACTAACCCTAACCTTAACCCTAAATCGTTTGTCTTTGGACGTGTCATCGCACAAGTTATTTTTTTCTTTTTTGAAGGTTTTCCCCACCCCCTACACTTGAGCCACGCCCTCCTACAACTTATGAATCACTTGGTTAGGCGTCGTTGCAATCTGCTACAGCTATCGATCTGTGAGGCAGGTCAAATATGTATGGTTCGTGTGTGTGTGTGTGCGCGTCAATGAATGCACGTGTGGATAGGGACGTATGAGGTCGCAGCTGATGCGAACGTGTGCTTGTTTTAATACAAGCGTTAATCCTGCATGTGAAAGGATTGTTCCTTGAGAAGATAATGTCGACACCAAGACTCGCCAAGTTCATAATTAATAAACATTTAAAGCACTGCGATTACAATTGGAAAGATTGAGATGCTTGTGACTCCTGTAGCTCGAGAGCTCGACCTTGCAGACAATTTGGTGGCAGCGATGTTAACATACATAATAATGTAGAAGCAACTACCTTGATTTTATTGTATCACAATTTAATTTTATCTTGATTTATACCCCATTGAAGCTGATAGTCAGCACTTTAGAGGCAAAGTCATGCTTCATTTCTAATCTAGTGCGGTTGAGTACAAAAGCCAACACAACAAAAGACGTGTCACTGCCCTAATAGCTTCTGACTCCACTGTATATATGATCGGATAGTCCACTGTAGCTCCAGGCGTGTTGTGTACTCTTTATAAATGTACCTAAACTCCCCTGTGTTAAGTTCAACTCTTTGCTGAAGCCCTCCAGATGGTTCACTCGGACCCAATGGTGCATGAATGTGTGAATCTGGTTAACTTTGTCCTTTTCTGTCTGGAAATTGAAGTCTAATCACCAGTTTTAATGTGAAGGTGACTTCATTTCCATAGCAATCTCTTTGTGCTGTCCCCTTCTTTCACCCCTGTGCTCTTTCTCTCTTCCCTTTGTATGCCATCTCACTTAAGGCTTGTAACGGCGATCCATATCATCAATATGTCTTCCTCTCACTACCTCTCACACAGCCACAGTCCCACTGCATTTCACCTGATAAATTATTTTATAATAGCTCTAGTAACGAGTCTGTGTTCTGGAGAGGGTGAAACCATGTGTATTTGCTTCCCGTGATTAGGTTATCCAACACAGGGCACAATAGAGAATTATGGCTTACGTGAGCCGCAGACTAATATCCCAAGCAGCTACTCTCAAATAGAATGTGACAGACGTGAAAGACACCACAGGACTGTGCATCGACCCCCAGTTGTCCATCAATCACTGGCCACCCCTGACACCTTCCCACAATGCCACAGGGGGCCTGCTGTGGATATTTAACACGTGAAGATGTTGCCTTTTGGGCTCCCGGGGACTTAGATAGCTCAGGTGCACCACTGTGGTGTGACAGAGGTCATCCCTGATTGTCAACCCGCTAAACCAACAAATTTTCCCGCCTGTGTATGAATGTGTCCCCATGTGTGTTGATAAATGTGTGTTTGCCTCGTCCAATTTGTTCTGCGGACAAATATATTGTCCAAGTGTGCTCTGTAAGCCTACAGCACCGTGTTCTCCCACTCTATTCCCTCCAGTAGGGAGGCATCGAGTCAATAATGTTAGATATCCGCACCAAGAGGGCATTGCTCTGTTGCAATATCTTGCATCTTACTTTTACTTCTTACAGCATTTTTTAGATGCCCCTTTATTCATCTCCTAGATTGTGGAAGTACAGTATATATATATATATATATATATATATATACATATATTCTCCTTCTGTTCTTCACATCACTATCTCTACCTGTCTTCCTCGAATGCACATAGCCACATTTGTCTTTAAAGTGTGTGTGTGTGTATATGTGTGCCTGCATATATGATTTATGTTCCCAGGGGGTCAGAGGTGTTTATAAGAGAGGGGTGACTCCCTTATTGCTTCCATAACCTGAGTAGATCATATGAAACACTGTCATTTACAGTGAATGGGAGCATCTGGAGAGCCGTAAACGTAATGTAATGAAAGCTTGTGTGGCTGGTGTGCACGCAGCTTCACGATCGACCGCATGACGGACGAGTCCGATCACAGCCAGGCTGGAGGACAGAAAAGCAGACAGAGATGCCTCATTAAAGCATGCAGAATTTTAGTCTGGGACGGTTTTTTTACTGGCGTGGACCACTGCTGATATTACATCCATTTCAGATTACAGTGTGCGCTCAATTTTGTGGCAGCAGTTTGGAGATGACCCTTTTCATGTTGCGAGGCCCTGCACAGAGTCGAGGGAATGCCTCAGCCATTATTTCTCCTCTTTCCTCGTTTATAAATACTCTGATAATTGCTTCCATTGTCTCCCCAAACGACTAATGCAACAGCATTCTTCATTTCCTCATAGCATGTTATCCTGAGTCCTGAATAAACTCCAGTACATCCAAAACTCTGCTGCTTGCCTGCTGACTCAATCCCACTCCAAGCTGACATGAAGAGCTCTACCGAGATCTAGATTCAATTACTTTTAACTTACAAAGCCCTGTTCCACCACCTGCCTCACCCACCCACCTATGCCACTAATGTGACGTCAGCCTCGTATTGTCTCTGTGCAGCACCAGGCACTGGACCTTTGGTGTCAGGGCCTTTTCCATCACTGTCGACTATTTCTATGGAAATATCGTCGCAAATGTATCAATGGAAGCACGCTATGTTCAAGGAGTCCCTCAAAACTCATTGTGTCAGCAGTGATTAAAATGATACAGCTATTACGATGTATGATGATGATTATGACAATAATGAAGATAACCAGCTAGAGAGAGAGAGAAAGAGAGAGAGAGACATGCAGCAGGACTTTGGGATGACCAAGCAGCTCCCCCCCCCACCTCTTCATGTCACGAGGCCCTTTCTGTCTTTGCCTGTTCCCTGATTAGCATTCCCACGTCCCAGCCGACTCCCCCCATATATCCAATATTGGTCGTGATTGTGAGTCATTGACTCGGTAAAGCTGCTGAACACGTTGTTATTGCACAAACGGGAGGAGGAGGAGGGCGGGAGGCATGGAGAAGGATCATAATAACTTAACAGGTGTACATGTTTGAGTGTGTGTAGCATAAACGTGTCCATGTATGTTGCCAATGTAACATTTTGACCTATGTATGAGACAAGCAACGGTGAATCATGTTGTTGTTCTCGGCCCACAGGAACTCCACTTACTGCATGAAGGTGTCCATGTCTCTGACCGTGGCGGAGAACGACACAAACCTCTGCTTCAACTCCAACATGAGACGAACCGAGAAGGCTGAGCTCAGCAAGAGCAAAGACATCCTCTGCCCTGACATCGACGACTACGTTGAACTGGGCAAAGAGCCGGACATCACCTGGTTCAAGGTGGGCTTTGCACTCTGACGGGTGTTTGGTTATACTGATCTCTACTGCCGTGTGGTTTGTGTATCGTTACATTACTTGCCTCAAGGTTAATTCATATTTTTTTATGTGCGCGTGTCTTGAATACTGTTATTTGTTGTGCGCTAGGGAGGATTAATCCGGAAATCATCTTCTTTGTGATCACACAACCGAGAAATATTCTTGATGGTTCATTGCTTTGTTTTCATCTCATTTCTGTTTATGTGTAAAAGCCTTCCTGGAAACGTGATTCCAGATCACTTATGCAAATTTTGTATGGGTGCTAATGATCGCGATGAAATACTCCAGAGAGTCGTCTAAGGAGAGCGAGGCCATTTTAAGCAGAGGGCGGGCACAGAGGCGGCTTCCGTGATGAACACCAAAGCTTGTATGTGGAGGAAATTGTGCGATGTCACTGTCTTCCCCGCGGAATGACTGCATGCCCTCCAAATGCTCTTCGTCCGTGATCTTTATTCAGCGTGCTTTTCCCAGGTCAGGCGAGGCCTGCGGACAACAGAGTGCAACCCGGTGAAGGGCTACAAGGACTAATCACAGGCAGATCCGCAGTAGATATTAGCAGGCAGGGCTCGACCTCTAGGTTCCCCCAGAATTCAATTACAGCCTGGGTAATGACTGGGAGTGCTGGAACCTGGAGTTATTTGGACCACTGCAGAGCCACGGTGATTGAATTCGAAGGTGGCCCGGGAGCAGTAGTGGAATAGAATCCGCCGAGCTGTTGTTGTCGCTGCTGGAGCACCGGGAGGCTGCAGAGAAGACCGTGTCACGGAGACACTCATTGTGCCTGCACACACATATAACCACCACGCTCACAGAAAATATTTAGTTCAGTGCATTAAATCCTGATCGGATGAAGAGTATAATGAGGATGGTCTTTGTCGAGTTTCTATGCATCACCATCACCTCATACCCCTGGTGCTCAGTGACGTTCTGAAGCCTATGTGTCCAGCTCAGACCTCTTGAAATGGAACTGATTCATTATGAAGCAGAGGGACGGCCAGAATGTCTAATTCCCGGCCAAGTGTGGCACACACTACCTCCACATCCTTCTCCTGCCAGTCATTCTGAATTCCACTTCTCCAGCGACTCACCAAAAGCATGATGGATAGCAGTTTGAATTTACCTGCCTGTCCTTTTCTAATGCCCAGGAGTGCCGTCCGAAGCAGTGGCGGGCCAGCATCATCCAGAAGAGAGACATCCTGTCTATCCAGGAGGTAAAGGAAGATGACATTGGGAATTACACCTGTGAGGTCCAGTTTGGTGGCTTCGTGGTGAGGAGGACGACTGAACTCACAGTCACTGGTGAGTCCTCATGAAAAGCACAAGATGTAACGATCACTCTCTCTTTTTGTATGTGTGGTGGCACTATTTTGCAAGCTCAAGTGTTAATGTTGGAGCAATCCATTGAGTAGCAGTCACAGGTGCTTGAAGAAAAGGAACGGATGGTAACACATACACACACACACACACACACACACACACAAGACTGCAGCAAAGTCCTGCTGCTGTGCTAATTGCTGGGGGAGTTTGAATGCTACGGCTTGGCCCCTTTTCCTTATTCCAACTCAGCACTTCCCAGCCAACCAAGCGGTGTTGAAATATTTAATGCTATAGGCTAAACTCCTTCACACCGGGCGCTAAAGAGCCAGGACCAAGGTCAGGAGATTTACTGCACTCTTTCTCTACTCTCTCTCTCTCTCTCTCTCTCTCTCTCTCTCTCTCTCTCTCTCTCTCTCTCTCTCTCTCTCTCTCTCTCTCTCTCTCTCTCTCTTTCTCTCTCTATCTCTCTATCTTTGCCTTGCACAGCTGCGAGGTGAGCGCGTAACAACGAAAAGCATTCATTCCTTTCCCCTCAATGGGAGCGAACTCCAGGGTGAGACGTGGGCATTGGGAGATCCGACCACTGCCAGGTCAACCGCTCTGAGTAGGGTTGATGAAAAGGTCAAATCACATTTGTTTTGTCTTATTCCTTTTCCTTTCTTACTCTAAAACCCATCGTATACTAGTACGTATGTTTGTTTGATGCTACTAATTATTTTTATTATTTTTAACTTAGCATAGTATTGATCCAGATATACATTTTGTATATCTGGATCAATACTATGCCGAGTTAATTTTGAATACTATATACAGTGTGAGATTTTCAGTCTCACTCACCTCAGTGTCCAATTCACACTATGAAAAAAACGTTGCTTCCTTATTCTTTTCTTTTTATAAATGTGCAGATATACAATTCTTGCACATTCACTGTGTAAAAATTTAATGTATTTAATGTGGGTGAATGTCTGCTCCAACCTCTATATGTGTGGCCTATGATTCCCATGGTTGCTTTATCTTCTTGTACTTGTTAGCCTGTCATTATGACCTCAATGTTCTATAATGACAGGGACCATAAAAATGTTATTGAGTTATAAATCTACACAGTTCACATTAATGATACAGACAGGGAGAAGGAGAGGGGTGAAAGACAAATAGCGAGACAAAAAGAATGAAAGTAGCACCGGTAAAGGGGGAGACGCTTTACTCCGATACATGAGACCTGCATGTTGCTTGTAGGCGATGCGCGGTGAATATCCAATAAACCTCACTAAACAATCAAAGCCAGAACAATAGAGGATATGACACTGGTAACCACAAGCTTTTCGGTTAAATCAGCACCGTGAAGGGTGAGTCAGAAATAGAATGAGGAAAAAAGTCATTTTGCTCTTGATTTTCTTTTCCTTTTCTATGAACCTATTTCCTATTGTTCTGTTTTCTCACTGATCTTATTAATCCAACCGTAGATTATTGCTTCACGCAATGCTTGCATGCTCATATACTGTATATACCCACATTGAAACACCCACACACTGTCTGAGGTACCTTGACGCATGTTTGCCTTAATGAAACGTCAATAAGACGTCAAAGTTGAAGAAGTAATTTGATTTGACATCCAGGCAGCGTTGCTCTACAGCTTTAATGCAGCAGGATGATGTGGGGTTCCCACAATTGTTTCTCTTGTCGCAGCTCATTAAATCGTTAACACTTTCCAAAAGTCGACAGTGTTCCCTTGTGAATTGAGTCACACACTGAGTGAGTGTGGCTGACCCTAGATCAAATATTTATTAGCCAGCATGCTACCACCAGAACAGCCTGTGACTATGCAGAGAATACGCTTTTTAAAGAAAAGTAATGCGTTTGCCTTACAGCCACGCCTCTCTTCAAAGCTGTAGTGTCCTGATGGAATTAGATTTCCTCAATTTGAGCATGGGGCTCATTTCCTTTAAGTGGGCGTGAGATTATTCTCATCTTATCACATCCTGATGAGACCGGCATGGCCTGGGGGCCAAGCATAAAAGAACCAGCTTTGCCTGAGCTCCGAGAGCTAATGTTAGTTTGATGGTCAGTAAGGAGGAAGGAGTCAAGTTAAGCTTAACTGATACACAAGGGCCTTTGCATTGACTGGACCTAGCTGCAAATTGTGTTTGTGTGTGCGTGTGTGTGTCTGTCGGCTGTTCTGAATCTGCTGCACTGTTTGACCGCCTCCATTAGAAGTTGGAGAGGAGCTGCTATCTGGACTGGGGTCAGTCTTGTAATGGAGGTTAACTATGGGAATAAATATGTGGCTCACCCACATCAGGCTGATCCGGGAGCCCCATAAAGAGTCCTGATGCTCCCCAGGTTAATTGAAATGTAAAAAGAAACAGCGACCTCTTGCCTCGTGTTATGTTCCCTCCCATCTATGTCAGGGTGAGGACAAATGTCCTTACCTAATTCTAAACATGTGGACTCGGCACTCGTATAGACTGTGCAGCGTATGTCTGCTACATCGACAATAAAGCACCATTATCAACAGATGGAAAGACTTTGTTTTCTCTTTCCCCTCCACAGACCATCACCTCAACCCCCCCCCCCCCCCCCATCTGTAAAGAGAGTGCATTTTTGTGTACTCTTATAATTGATTCATAGCCGCAGCGGGTTCGCTATTTCCCCGGATCCTCTGTGGAGTACAGCGCGCGCTCAGATTAGTCTACCCTTGTGTTTACCCCGTTCTATTATCCGAGACACGAGAAGCAACGCCTCGACTGAAACCACCGGGCTATGATTAATTGATACCTGTACAGACCCGTATGAGCCTCACTCCCATGTGCTGCGTGCCTGTGTGTTGTCTTCTCCACGCTTACGTATGCAACCCCACCAGCGTCTATCGCAATACCCGTCTGTTTATTAGTGGCACACCTGAAACATTTCTGTTCCATTCTCATGGTTCTCCCGGGCCTCATTCCAGCTCTGTGATGGTAATGCTACAATAGCATAACACCAGATAAAAAGCCACCGTTCAGCGGCTGTATGCAGCTCCCTTTGCGTTCCGTAGGAAGAAAAATATTATACAGAACGGATAAAGAGAACAAGGGAGGGAAAGTGACTGATAACGGCAAAGAGAGGGGAATAGATAGAAAGAATGAAAAAGATAGAGCCTGCTGCTCCTGCCACGCTGTATCTGTATGCTTTTCTGGTGTTTCCCAGCAGAAACAGTGTGTCCGGGACTATAAACAGACTATTATCCCAGTGTTTATCTTAGCACGCATTACCGTTCGCCTCCGTTGGACTTACTGTAATGGAGTCGTTTGGTTTGATCGATGCCTCGGGCGCTGGGCCTCTATCTCCGGCCCCGTTTTACCTGTAAGGCTTCCCCCTCACTGTCGGAACGTCTGTCTGCATGAAAACCGCAAAGCGCGCTGATTGAGGTTACGACCGATGTAAAATGTACCATTTGGCACCGCGCGGAGGGCGGGAGGAAATGGAGGCGGAGGTGAGGAATCATCTAACTCATGCCGAGCCCTCGTAGAAGATCCCCCGGGTGCAAGGGTGCCGCTGCTCGAGATAGACGCTTAATGGACAGCTGTTGAAACACGTGGAAACGATATGCGTGACCGCTGTGGGTGTTTTGTTCGGCGTGGGCCCCCCTGCTCACTGTACCTGAGCGGATCTCCGGCACACAGCCGATTGAAGGATCTTCCATCAAGGTTCCCTGTAACCCGATTGCCCTCGCAATCTCACATTCAAGATAGGACAACATGTGTGTGTGTGTGTGGTGTGTGTGTAATAAGGAGCTGAGGTGATACAGGACACAGGCCTCATCGCAGTAAAAGGCTCCTTGCCGTTCCAGTGCTGAAGGGTCACCTTCAGATACATGGACAATTCACAACCATATAAAATGTTACCGCGTTATCGTGTGCACGCGTGAGTGTCTCTCCGCGTTCATTTCTTTATTTTGGCTTGACCTGTACCCTGCCCCCGCCGGCTGTAATCTGAGCTCAGTGGATGTCGTCGCCAAGCTGGGGCCAAGCTGCGGGCCAGCAGAGACACAAGCGGAGAGGACCTGGACATCCCCGCCGCCTGCTTCTGTTCTCCTCCCCACACCCGTCAGGCTGAAGGGCGACGGATTAGTGCCGATTTTATCGCGGTGGAGCGGGGAGAAGAGGAACGAGTGGGCCGAGATAAGAGTCGCCGGGTGACAAAATGAGATGAATTCGCTCTCGACCACGTGTTCCATTCTTGGGTGAATGCAGGGGGGGGGGGGGTCACGCTAAACACTCAGAGTCCGCCTGATGTCCTCGGGGAGACGGTGATAACAATCACACCTGAGATGAGTGTTACTCCAGCAGTTGACTTTTCTTGATTCCACCTACAATCACGTATGCACCTGTGTATTCACACACACACGCGTGTACATGATTCATACCCATGGAGGGCCCTGCAAACACTGTGAAAGCACAACATTCAGTGTGTTATACTACTGCAACAGGAGTCCACAGGCCTTTTTACTGGTGTTACTGAGCAGCTAACTTTTGAAATGACCAGTGTAAGGGGGGAACGGCTCATTAGTTTAAGGTCTAACTATCGCTATCAATGACTAATCTCTCTCTCTCTCTCTCTCTCTTTCTCTCTCTCTGTCTCTGTCTCTTCATCTCATCTCCCCTAATCTCCCCCCCCTCTTCTCTTGAGTATTCTCCAACTCACTTCATCACTATTCACCAGCTGTCCTATATTTTAAGAAGGCCAGGGTGCACATTGTTTTAATTCAATTAAAATTGACATCAATCTGAGTGTGAGGAATTAAATTAACATCCCCCGCAGTTAATCTTGCCTGACCCGCTCCGGCCACGTACGTACGCATACAGGGCTGGTACCAGAGCAGGAGTGGGGAAATTAAAATGATAGTTCTGTCTTCTTAACTCAATCATTAAAATCTTCATTCTTTTTTTGCTTATCCATCAGATCCATGGATTCTCAGTCATGTCCTAATAGAAACCTACTACTGTACAACATAGAGTTGGGATAATATGTTTGGCTGATAAGTGCTTGTCACTACTTGTCATAGCTTTGTAGATGACACACGACTCTACTTTTCAATATTTGACGATAACAAGGTCACTTCAGACTGCCTAGAGGACATCAATCTCATTCTGTGGTTCATTTCTACCACTAAGCCAAAACCTTAAAAGCTGTTTTTTTCATGCAGAACTGTATTTCCATTTGCACATCAGCTTAGTATTAAAATAGTAAAAAAGTAATAGCATAAGGCTTTGTCTTTGCTATGAAGGTCCTCTTTCATTCAAACATTTAATGGCTTCACATCGTCTCAGTAATTCTTAAACATTTCCATCAAAATCGAATTTTAACCAAAAGCTAAATAACAATAATGGTGGTTTGAGGAAGAAAACACACCATATTTACATGTGGAAATCCAGAATCCAAACTTCCTAGTATCTTCCACGAGCATCAAAGCCTTCTGCTTTTTTTAAATGATGGAACTGAGGAATCTGTCAGAAATATTAGTCTGCTCCTTTCCTGTGACAAACCTTGTCATGAGTTCTGCCTTTACAAGCCTGCTGAAACACCGCAGGTGTTAGCCCGCCGCCGGCTGACGCAGCACGGCATCGCCCCAAGTGAAAGACAAAAACAAAGCTTTGTTGTCATGTACTCTCCTTCTGACGTAAATCACCCCATGTTAGTGCAGCCTTTTGCTTTTCATTCCTCTCCAATTTCTCTCTCCCTCTCTTCCGCACTCTTGCCTTATGGCATGTATGAATCTTGAAGTCTAGCATGTGAATAACTGTACACCTGTGTACAACACCTCTTACACAGTCTTACACAGCAACAGCTCTAGTTGCACTAATGGCAGTAATGCAGTTACATGAGTATTTTGGTCATGTTGTCATTGATAACGTTTGTCCTTTTTCTTATTTTCCTCTGCTAGCCGTTGATTGGAAATTGGCCCCTCCTCTTCTCCCCTTTTCTCTCCTCCCACAGGCAGTGACTACCTAACTTTGGGTCGGCAATTTTGCTGTGTAATAATAAGGAGAGTGCCATCTGCGGTATGGTTCTCATGATATGATAGAAAAGGTGTGAAGGTCAATTAAGGGCCTCTAAATAACGCTCTTATTATGCAGTGTCCTGAAGAAAAGAGCACTTCGTCCAATTAAAAGATAAGAAGGTGACCATTAACAACCACAGGGGACAGGGACAACGAATAGGGAGATTGTTACGCATTTCATTTTAGACATTGGAGCCTGTATTTGGCAAGTATTTGATTTAGGAATACAAATGTTTAAAGGTTTTGAATAAATAATATGTACACCAAAATATGGAGGAGCCTGGATTCTGTTTTTTAAAAGGATTTTTTTCTTGCCAACATAGTACAAACCAAAATGAACCAAGTTGTTATACGTGAGCTCCAAATGTGTTCTTTGTCTCTTATTTTCCCTTTTTCTGTGTCTCTTTATATGACCTCAACTCCCCTGAAGTCACGGAGCTTCATAAGGTTGATATAACCCTTGCCCTCTCTGTGTCACCCAATACTCGAAATCCTTCCTATAGGGCATATTCAAAGCCTCTCAGCCATGGGGTGGAGACACAGATAGATCTCTGAGGAAGAAGAGCCCTCCCACTAACGTTAGCGTTGTGCACAGCTTCCCAGTAAATGCACGTTTGTGTGCACACACTTCTTTGTGTCATCCTTCCCACTCTCTTGAGGTATTGTCTTTGTCCTTCTTCCTGTTGCTGTAGGTATTTTCAGCCCGACAGCGTTTCCTTTGTAGGGAGCTGGTTGTGTCGAAATGAGGGCTTTTTTAATGTCCTTCCAGGGAGTCCGTTACTAAACGCCTTAACTGTCATTACCAGTTTTTTTGTTGCCATCCCTTTCCCTGTTACACAATGGAAAGGAGGTTGCGTTGCTGTTTCTCTTGCTCACTCTTAATCTCCTCGTCATTGTCACCACTACACCATTGTACCACTACAGCCTGTTTTCTGTGTGTAAGTTTGTGTTATTGCACATTTTAGTACACCTGCTGCACCTGCATTCTGTACACGTCCATTCAGGCATACCTGACCCCTTTTGATAACTCAAAATAAATGGCACTATTCCAACTTTTCATACCTAAAAACATATTTTTTAGTTGGTCTGGTATGGACGTTGCAGACGTTAATTTCTCAGGGCAACCCCTCAAATTCAAGCTCAGATTGATTGAACTTGGAATGGACCCTACAAAGAAAAGCAAAACTTGTCCTCCTATCATTTGCTTTATATTTGCTATTGTGCCATGGGTCATGTGTATTGCCACGAGACAATAGTGGAAACTGCCATGTTGTTGAAGTTATTTTGTGTAAAGGTGTATCTAAGTGTGATCTAGATCTAGATTTGCAGTATCCTGGCTAATAATGTAGATGCGACCTATAATTTGATTGATGATCATTTGCGTATGTTGAGGCTTCACTTGACAATTTTTGTAATGTTATCCCCATAAGAAACATAAATAACAAAGGGTCCAGATGGAGGAACACAGAAGTCACACTCTACCGGGTTCCAGCTGATAGCAGTTGTGTTTGCTTTATCAGGGACTAGGTGACGGGTAGCTGATGTTGTGGCTGAGAGTTGACGATGCAGCATCTACCTTATTAGATAAAATGCTCCACAACAGGAAATGTTTCATGGGACTCATCTGCTATGTCCTTGACCACCTCTGTTCCTTTGTGTGTCTAGCTCAAGATCAGGTGCCTACTGTAACGTAATCACAGCTGTGTAGAACAAAAAGAAAAAAGTAAACTGTGCTTTGCTGTTGGAGGTTGAGTCAGCGTGCAATACTGACATTTTGCTGCAGAATGTTGCGAGTTTCACGAGTGTCACACAGGTTTTTCCCTATTGTATATGCTCACCTCGTTCTCTTTAGCTGTGACCTCCCTCATTCTCCTCTTTCTGTCTTTCTTTCAAACTTCTTTTGTGGTTGCTCAAAAGTAGAGAGAGGTAATTACAGTAAGCAAGGGCTCTGTCCCCTCATTTTTTTAGTCTCTCTCACAAACCCCTCCCACTCTGAACACTTCAGCTGTCGTCGTTATTTTTAAATCCCCTTTAATTATGTTTTAGAGAGCATAGAAAGACTACCAGCCATTTTAGTTTCACTAAAAGATTACAGAAAATACTGTTTATGAATTTCATCGTCCTTCTATGCAGACGTGGCCTTCACTTCTAGTGTGGTGCAGTGTGAGGGATGGGTCCACTCCTGCGGTTGTTGTTTAGCGGTGCACTGGAGCAGGCTTTATGCTAATTAACTGCATCACATCTGACGGATTCCCAGCGACCCCCTCCACCTCTCAGAAGAGCTCTTGGAGCCTTTCCGGGGAAAAGGCTTACCCTTTTAATTAGACAAGAAAAGGAAATCTATTAGTGAATGCAAAGAATGCTTTGTGTTGAAGGAGGGATTGCAGAGTTCCGTTAGGGTTGAGCTAACTACTGCCGTCTCCCCTGCTATTACTGTATTCACTGGTACTGCTCTCTCTCCCACACACACACATTTACTTATCAGAAGAAAAAATTGAAAAATGCTAATTGGATACAAGTCACATTTGGACATACAGACGCATTTCAGTTTGGAAGTTCTGGTTGCTCAAATTGTATTTCAAAGTGTGCAGGTGCTGAGAAGAATCCATGCTGCTACTACCTGAGCGCTATTGTGGACAACATGGAGAAGACTAACAGTGTGTGGATAACAGCCAAAAAGAATCGCCTGCTGGGACTTTCGCTTTCTCTCAGTTTCCACTTTATGCTGCTTCCTGCTCGCAATGTACACCGGCCTTTGTCTAAGAAACATGGAGGAGTTCTACAGCACTGCGCACATGTCTTGAGGATGTTCTTGTTGGAAGTTCAGCATTCCCAGCACAGCATAGCAATCAATATTACTTTTTGTAAATTCCGAATTCAGGACCATAATTTTGTCAAAACATAGACAGACAATTTAGGGAAATTATTGAAAGAACTCATTATTAGTTTGGATAACAATAACAAAATCTCTCTTTAAAAAAATAAACAGCTTTACTTTTCCACATTTTTGCTTCCTGCAACTGTCCTGTCATGCAAACAAGTACATTGGGTACACACTCAAGTATTGTTCAGTGTTTTTCATGCCGCTCTGTGACTTTGATATACACAAGGTCTTCTTCATATCATCACATTAGACTCATGCTCCTGTGCTACGGCACAGTCGTACAGTCTCTCACCCAACAACTTCCTGCCTCAGTGTTTATTACTTTCATGTTAAAGAAAATCTGTTTAGTTCTTAATGCAGAGGCCAAACTTTTCCCTGAGAAAGAATGATTAATTCATGTTGATTGTAGAGAGGAACACTTGTATAACAATCAATAATGGTTCACACGAGGATGTCCTCATTTCTGAAAGGTGTACACGTTTCACTCGATGTGCGCCGATTTGTTTCTCTTTTTTGCATCGCAACAGAAGCAGATGTAGTCGGGGCCTCACATAGTGTCTCCCTAAATGGTGTGCTGTGCGATTCCGCAGTCTTTGTATCGTGGCATCTGGGCTGTCTCGCCGGGATGACATGTTACATAATTAGCACCAAATTAACACTCAATTAGGCAACCTGTGTTGAGAGGGTGGGGGAAGGCTGCCTTCTGAGGCTTTAGAAATCGCATCAGAGCCTCAAAAACCACCTGGCCTACTGAGGACGTGCTGTATGACGGTGGCATATAAAATAAACTCATGCCCTCTGCCCATGTATAGAATAGGCAAGGCAGAAAGTTGTAGCTTAACTACAATATTTAAGAATCCCTGATGGAAGGAAGAGTTGGTGTTTAATTGTTCCAATTGTTGTGCTTCTTGTTTTTCAGCAAAGGTCTTCTAAATTGAGCCACTACAAAGCTATTTTTTTATTTTTTACCTGCGCTTCTCTTTAGAGGAAAGTGATGATGTCAGGGGGGGACGCGGTCGAGGGCAAGGAGGGAGGACTCAAACGCAGAGTTGATGAAAAATAAAAGGGCTTTAATAGTCGAAGAACTCAAAATCAAAATCGCTCCAACCAAAAAGGGGAGGAAGGAAGAGAAAACAAAACCGACAAAAAAACAAGGACCTGGACTTGGAAACACAAGAGACTTACTTTGGCACATGGACGATCGACATGTAATGACGCCACCCCAGACAAGGGACTCACAGGGCTTAAATACTCAAGGGAGGTGCAGGTGATTGGACACAGGTGGAAACGATCAGGCACGACAGACAATCACAAGGGAAGAAAGGACAAGGCAGGAAGTGAAGTTACCCAGGAACACCAGAGACATGAAAACTACAAAATAAGACAGAGCAGACCCAAACCGTGACAGAACCCCCCCCTCAAGGACCGAATTCCAGACGGTCCTAAAGGGGGGCAGAACCATGAAAATCAGACAAGGGGCGGGAGGGTGGGGACCCGACAGCTATGGTCCGGCGGCCTGCCGGGGAGGCGGCCGGGCGTGGGGTGCTCTGGGGGTCTGCCGGGTCGGCGACCGGGCCTCAGGGTCTCGGGGGGTCTGCCGGGTCGGCGACCGGGCCTCAGGGTCTCGGGGGGTCTGCCGGGTCGGCGGCCGGGCCTCAGGGTCTCGGGGGGCGCCGAGCTGTGCGGCTCCGGCGTCGTCGTGGCGTGGGGCGCCGAGCTGTGCGGCTCCGGCGTCGTCGTGGCGTGGGGC
Source organism: Pungitius pungitius (assembly GCF_949316345.1). Classification (NCBI taxonomy): domain Eukaryota; kingdom Metazoa; phylum Chordata; class Actinopteri; order Perciformes; family Gasterosteidae; genus Pungitius; species Pungitius pungitius. The sequence continues at coordinate 11,964,934 of NC_084909.1, read as the reverse complement.
GGCGAGCTGTGCGGCTCCGGCGTCGTCGTGGCGTGGGGCGGCGAGCTGTGCGGCTCCGGCGTGGGGACGGGGCTGGAGGGGTCATGGTCGGGGGCCGTGGTGACGGGGCTGGAGGGGTCATGGTCGGGGGCCGTGGGGCCGGAACGGGCGGAGACTGGAGTCTGGGGGCCGGAACGGGCGGAGACTGGAGTCTGGGGGCCGGAACGGGCGGAAACTGGAGTCTGGGGGCCGGAACGGGCGGAGACTGGAGTCTGGGGGCCGGAACGGGCGGAGACTGGAGTCTGGGGGCCAGAACGGGCGGAGACTGGAGTCTGGGGGCCGGAACGGGCGGAGACTGGAGTCTGGGGGCCGGAACGGGCGGAGACTGGAGTCTGGGGGCCGGAACGGGCGGAGACTGGAGTCTGGGGGCCGGAACGGGCAGAGACTGGAGTCTGGGGGCCGGAACGGGCAGAGACTGGAGTCTGGGGGCCGGAACGGGCAGAGACTGGAGTCTGGGGGCCGGAACGGGCGTGGGTCTTGGAGCTGGGGGCGTGGGTCTTGGAGCTGGGGGCGTGGGTCTTGGAGCTGGGGGCGTGGGTCTTGGAGCTGGGGGCGTGGGTCTTGGAGCTGGGGGCGTGGGTCTTGGAGCTGGGGGCGTGGGTCTTGGAGCTGGGGGCGTGGGTCTTGGGGCCGGTTCGGGCGGAGACAGGCGTGGTTGGCGCCGTCGCTGCCGCCGAATGCGGAGGTCCAGGGCGTGGGGGTCGTACCTGGCCTGGAGGCGGGCGGCCAGCTCCAGCACCTGTTTCCAGCGTGCGCTGAGGACTGGGGGCTGGACGCTGGCCTCCATCGGCGAGGCCCAACCTGGGTCTGGAGAGCGGCGAGGGCGGTGACCGGGGCGCTGCCTGGAGCCTGCTTTCGAGCCAGGGTTGGCGTTGCGCCGGGCAGCCAGCTGCGTGCCGTGTGGGTCCCCAAATGCCAGGCGAGTTCCCAAAAACGGATTTCTTGGGTCAAACCCTGCTGAGTCCTTGGGTGGTGGCGTCATTCTGTCAGGGGGGGGACGCGGTCGAGGGCAAGGAGGGAGGACTCAAACGCAGAGTTGATGAAAAATAAAAGGGCTTTAATAGTCGAAGAACTCAAAATCAAAATCGCTCCAACCAAAAAGGGGAGGAAGGAAGAGAAAACAAAACCGACAAAAAAACAAGGACCTGGACTTGGAAACACAAGAGACTTACTTTGGCACATGGACGATCGACATGTAATGACGCCACCCCAGACAAGGGACTCACAGGGCTTAAATACTCAAGGGAGGTGCAGGTGATTGGACACAGGTGGAAACGATCAGGCACGACAGACAATCACAAGGGAAGACAGGACAAGGCAGGAAGTGAAGTTACCCAGGAACACCAGAGACATGAAAACTACAAAATAAGACAGAGCAGACCCAAACCGTGACAGATGAAGTTCAACATTAACTTTCTCAACTTTCATGGAGCCATCTGTGAGATTATTCTGCATTGTTAGGCCAAACTTGAAGAAATAAGACTTCTCACGTTGTTTTTTTCTTTGAAATCTACCTTACTTAGGAGAATAAAATGTTTAATATCCTTTTAAGTATGTGTCTCTTCTCCTCTTAGAATCCCTTAAGCAAAACTTTAATCTCGCCGGGATGGCAAGTTACATAATTAGCACCAATCTTTTGGAATCTTTTATCATCAACTGCAAACCCTTCTACTCCCCTCGTGAGTTTTCTTCATTAGCGTGTGGAGCGGACCAACCCAGACTCCTTGGTTATTGTCCTTGGGTACTTTAACAAAGGAAATCTCAGCCACAAACTTCCTAAGTTCAAACAGTATATTAAATGCCCGACCAGAGAGGAGAACACGCTGGATCACTGCTACACTACAGTAAGCAGGGCTTATCACGCCATCCCTCGTTCTGCGCTGGGACACTCCGACCACGTAATGGTCCACCAGATTTCTGCATACAGGCAGAAACTAAAGCTCTGCAAACCTGTGTTGAGGGAATCCAAGAAGTGGACCGGCGAGGCGCTAGAGGATCGTGTTTGGACTGCACAGACTGGGATGTTTTCAGGACTGCTACTGACAATCTGGATGAGTTCACAGAGGCCGTGACTTCTTACATCGGCTTCTGTGAGGACAGCTGTGCACCATCATACACCAGGGTGAGTTATAACAACGACAAACCCTGGTTCACAGCGGAACTCAGAAAACTACGTCTGCAGAAGGACCAGACATTTAGGAGTGGGGACAAAGACTTGTACGCAGAGTCGAAATACAGGTTTAGCAAGGCGGTGAAGAAGCTAAACGACTGTACTATGAGAAACTTCAACAGTTCTCAGCAAGTGACTCTTCTGGAGAGAGACATTAACCGGCTATTTAGAAGACAGAATCCTCTTAAAACTCAGTCTCGCCCCACACCCTGAAGCATTGTGCTGACCAGCTGTCTCCTTTGTTCACTGCCATCTTCAACACCTCCTTGGTGACATGCCACGATCCAGCCTGCTTCAAAGCCTCCACCATCATCCCTGTTCCCAAGAAGCCCAGGATCACAGAACTGAATGACTACAGGCCCGTCGCGCCTGACCTCTGTAGTCATGAACGGCTGTCTTTTGAACAGCTAGTCCTGTCCCACCTGAAGACCCTCACCGACCCCCTCCTGGACCCCCTGCACTTTGCCTACAGAGCCAACAGGTCTGTAGACGATGCTGTCAACATGGCCCTCCACTTCGTCCTCCAGCATCTGGACTCCCCAGGAACCTACGCCAGGATCCTGTTTGTGGATTTCAGCTCTGCCTCCAACACCATCATCCCGTCTCTGCTGCAGGACAAACTCTCCCAGCTGCACGTGCCGACTCCACCTGCAAATGGATTGCTGACTTCCTGTCCGACAGCAGCACGTGAAGCTGGGCAAACATGTCTCTGCCTCTTGGACCATCAACACTAGTTCCCCCCAAGGCTGCGTTCTTTCTCCTCTGCTCTTCTCCCTGTACCCTGTACACCAACAGCTGCACCTCTAGTCACCAGTCCAGAGCACGTCTACAGGTGGGAGTATGACCATCTGGTGACGTGGTGCAGCTAGAACAACTTGGAGCTCAAAGCCCTGAAGACAGTGCAGATGGTTGTGGACTTCAGGAAGTACGCAGCCCCACCTTCCCCCGTCACCACTGTGGATTCCTTCCGTTTCCTGGGCTGCATCATCACCCAGGGCCTCAAGTGGAGCTGAACATCGGCTCCATCACCAAAAATGCTCAGCAGAGGATGTTCTTCCTGAGCTGAAGAAATAAGACTGCCAAAGACGTTTATGGTGTACTTCTACACGGCCATCATCGAGTCCATCCTCTGCTCCTCTATCACCATGTGGTATGCTGCAGCCACAGCCAAGGACAAGGGCAGGTTGCAGCGTGTCATCCTCCCGCCACACTAACAGTTTCTTCCCTTCGGCAGTCAGGCTCATTAACAGAGCCGTGGTCCCCCACTCCACACTCCACATGTTCATACACTCACTTTCACTTGTCACTTTCTGTTGGCTGGTGCACTTTTGCACTTTTTTTTTTTTTTCATTTTTAATTTTATATTTATTTCTTAACTTAACTAACCCATAGCTTTAGATTACTAACCCATAGCATATATTTCATTATATTTTATTATATTTTTATCTTATTCGCGCACTACGTTTGTTGTCCATTGTCTGTCTGCTGTCATGCACCAACCGCCAAGTCAAATTCCATGTATGTCTGGCATATTATGGCAATAAACAATTCCTGATTTGTGATAAAGAGACAGAATTAATATCCTATCAACATGTTAATAACTTATATTCACAAATGATTCCTGTCCAGCCTGGTCTGGGTTAAGCATGAAGGGAAAACATCCAAAGCTAAGAGCAATAGTGGTTTTACTTTGAAAAGCCACACACAAATACAAAAAAACGTATTATGATGTTTTGTTCCACGTCGTGAACTTAAACCGCCCTCACTGCTCTCTGGCTCCCTCCTCACTTCTTAAACTTCCTCTGTCTTGGCCCCTCCCTCTCTGTTTTGCAGACACACACACACACACCTACACACTCTAGCGCACACTCACATTCACACCTCTGTTGGGGTGGGGCTCTTTATTTCATTAACAGCCGCTTGCACGCCAACATTCATTATGCCAGCCTTCTGTTCTCGTGCACCCAAGCATGCCAACTAACGTGCGGAACAAATTTCTCTCCCCCCTCTCTTCACCCTTCCTCCCTTTCTCTCCTCCCCCACCTGCTAATAAGTATGTTTAGGACGTGATTCACCTGCATCAAAGGCTCCCTATGAAGGGCCCCAAATTGTATCGCTGGACCATGATTAGTCATTGCTGTCAAACCCCAGTGTGTTTCTCCTCCGCCGTGATGCTTTGAAGCTAACAGGTGGTTGCTTCAATAATGCAAACATTGCATGGAGCATTAGTTGTCCGTTACACACATTTCTCATGAACATCCATGCACAATAGGATGTTAAGATGGATATTGCTATGTAAGTGAGTGTGCCCCAGTGGTGAGCTCATGGCCGTTACTCTCCACTGCTCTCACATGTCACATACGTCTTTTAGATATTCTCTTAATATCTATTTTAGCACCCTAGCAAACAGACAAAAGCATAATACATAACAGCAGATGTACCAGTCCTCCTCTGTGAAGTGATGCTTACAGATTCTGACCATAGAATATTGTGAACATCTTAAATGCAAGAAAAAAAACGAATGCTGCTTTTATTTCATCTGAATTGAAGTGAAGTGAATTGCCACGTCCACAGAGACTGCCACGTCCAAACAGCTGCCCACTATGCTCTTTTCATACGGCAATGCCACGGACCCTGTTTCCATGGAAATTGATAGGGTGGCACCTTGGGTTCAGCTGTGTTGTGACAAGTTATTGCAAGGGGAATAAAAAGGGGCTTTGTCTTGAAACAAAGCGGTGGCTTTGGAGGGCTTTTTGGCCTTTTGGGACTTTATTCATGAGACCCGCTGCCATGGAATAAAACAACCGAACATTACTGCCATGAGACCTCAAGTGCTTTTTTTTCAGTCCCAGCATAATATCTTAATACCATTCTTGGTCCATTTGGGTTTTTTTTCACAATAGGCCAGAAATAGTCAAGTGGACTGCATGAAATGTTAAATGATGAATGGCGGCATTTTGAGCGGTTTCAGGATTACACACATAGGGCTAATAATGATGTTATTATCATAGTAAAGGTCACAGGTCATATATTACTTGGCCACGTGTATAGCTTTTTGGTTTCAGGTCCACTCGGCAGCCCTGGCCGTGGAGTAGCGTGATAGCATGTGTGTTTGCTGGTGTGTGTGTTTTCCTGAAGGGTTGTAATTGCTGGTTGATTTGTGGTCATAGAGGCTCAGACATGCTGCAGGGAGAAAAAGAGAAAGAGAGCCCGCCCTGCACCCGTTTAACCTCGACCACCTCAAAGCCCTCAATCAGCTCCTTCACTTTTATTATCTTAGGATGCAATATAAAATACTAGTAAGAACTTGGCGGTTGGTCTAGTCTAGTATTATTATCTGCATGCACCTGCAAATATACGGCGAGGCTGGGCTTTTGTGTAAACCTGTTCCATACTGTAGACAGATGCTTAATGAGCAGAAAAGAAACTAGTAATTAACTAAACATTTAAGGTAAGGTAGAATATCATTACTTAAGATCCTGGAATATTATGGCGATTATCCACTTTTTTCTGTGACGTATACCTGCAGAAACGCAGGCTTTTTAGCATGTGTGTGCTCACTCACTCAAGTTTTCATATGAAGTACCACTATTGTAGCCAAATGCTTGACTCAGACATGGTGTTATTATAAATACATAACTGCATCAACTATTTAGCCACAGCACTGGTTTGTAATAAGTTTAGAAAATTTTTTTTTATAATGAATGCAAATCAAAGTGCAAAAACCTTGTATGAAAACATGAACTTGCAGCTTAATAATTTCAAATGTCCACCAAGCAGAGTTATATAGCAGCATTCAATAGGTGGAGCATAGAGCATGGAGCGAAGAAGATTACCACTAATCCAGAAACAATCTTATTCAGCCTCAATCCATGGAAAAAGAAAACACATCAACCGTTGTGCATGTGACAGGTGTTCCTATGCTGTTATAACCTCGGGCCACCACGATAGAGATGGTCCTCAGCTCCCACATAACCACTGGGGATCATAAAGACCAGTATGATGATATTTTGAACCAACGATCCCCTATGGCTGGCCATGTGTCTTTTCCACCTCAAACACTGTATCTTTGGGAGGAATTGTTGTTTTGTTGAGAGACACCACACATTGAAGACATATGAAGGATAAACATTATTTGCTGTTTTGTTTATAATTCAAACAGAATTTATAGCCAGATTGGAACAGAATAATACAAATGCATCACTAGACTGCATTTGCTTTACCTGGCCGTTTTGTGTCACTTTTAACGGACAAAAAAACAACATTTTAGTTATTACAACACAACACTAAGAGAGCATGACGTAGCCCACCTCATGTAGCCGGTCCCACAACTGGGTTGTCATAACGAGTGAATAGGAGTCGGGGCCATAGAGGAAGTGCAGGAGGAAGTGATGGAATTGGTCCAGATGGTCACCAGTGCAGGCAGTACAGCAGGAGCTCTGTTAACACCTTTTAGCACTGCTGCATACAGGAACACAGCAAAGGCCATGACGATGCTAACATTAAAACCCACCAGTCCTCACTGTAGAGTCTACATGCCTCTGGCAGATTTTTGGGGAAATCTCAACTGTTTCCCTCATAGATGCCAAAACGCACAAAATATTTTGACAGATGTGCACTTGCAGTAAAAAACGACGTGGTGCTTCTGTCCAAAGAACTGTTGGCGTCTTTGCTTCTGTGTCTAGAAGTAGAGGAATGCCGTGATGGAGGCCTTCCCCCGTTCACTCCAGGATCAGCACAGTCTAACGGCTTCTCATCAATTCCTCCTGTCAAGGGAAGTCTGTGTCATGACTCCTGTAACTACTTCTGACACAAGTGATGAAGCCCTTGTTAAAGTTGCTAGATTCCGCAGTAGTTTGAAACCTATTAGGTATAAATCTGTGTAGCAGGGAGATGGGCCGAGACAGTGAGTGAGGCCAAACAGAGGAGTGGATGAGTGAAAAGGCAGGGAAAGTGACACATCGGAGGGAGTGGAGAGGGAGGGGGGGAGAAGCTAATGATCACCATCTGTCTTAGAGGGTTGGGAGTGAAGAGCATCGTTAGGCTTTTGGAATAAGGCAAAGCAAATAAACACAGGATTCGCAAATCTCACCCTGGCACCGTGTTATGTGACTGCCTTTGTTTGAGTCTGCTGATGGTTTGTCCAACAGTGTTTGTGTGATTTTATTTAAGTAAATAGGCTATAGTATGTGTGTACAGTATTAATGTTAATGAAAATCTGTGCTTTTAGTTTTAAGTGTGCATTATGATCTCAGATAACTCTGCTTAGTTTCTATTGGAATTTTGCAAGGACCCGACATCTATAGTGGCGCTTACATCAAGGAGAGGGAGTGTAAGTGTGGCCACTCATGCCAGAACCAAGTATTTGTTTGTGTTTTTGACTGGAGAAGAATGCCATCTCTAATGCTTTGTCTAGTTACTTTTAAAAAACTGTATGTACATTTTGAAAGAGTTGCACTCGAAAAATACAGATTTATTATGGCAGGAAAGGTGTGGTGCTCTGCGACGTGGGCAGGGCTGGACTGGGACAAAAAATGGGCCCTGGCATTTTTGCTCAGACCGGCCCACCACAATCGGTCGGACACAACCACCAACCAGTACACTATCCTTGCAGTCCCTGTAGATATGCATATCTACTGTTCCGTTCCCAAAAACCAATACAAACCCATACAACCCATACAAAAACCCATAGTAAAAAAAATACTATGGAAGTGAATGAGGTCCATCAACTGTCTGATTACCGACATTCTTCAAAATATCTTTCTTTTTTTTAGCAGAATAAAGAAATTCATACAGGTTTGAAACAACTTGGGGGTGAGTAAATGATGACACAATTTTCATTTTTGGCTGAACTATCCCTTTAAAGAGCACAAACCCCTCTTTAATATGACACCAAACAACATTTACCTCTAATTGTTGAGATACTTCCCATAAAAATATTCACTTGCCGTAATATTGCATATTGATGATATTTGAAATTCAGAAGAAACAATATTTAGTTAGTTGAATATACAGCTTTCAAAATGCAAAGCGGGTTTTTAACCCCCAAATAACATACGTTAGCTACCTCTTCTAACGTGTAACTCGTTGTGGGTGAGTAATAATTAAAATAATCAAATGGCATCATTTAAGTTTCTTTCTAGAGAGTTTTAAATGTTTACATTAGAATATCCCAAGTTGCAATTGAATAAGTGAACTCTCAACTCTGCTAGCTACAAAAACAGTAGCTATAACAACAGCTTATGCTGTGTTATTTGACTTTAGCTAACTGAGTGGCCATTGCAGTAACTTTTAAGTGACAATTTGACAAATGACAACCTGACACTCAGGCTTTATAATAGCAACAACCGACAACGATTATGTTTGTTGCCTTATTATAATATGCATTTATTTATGTAACTGTTAAATCGTCATCATCTTGGTTGTGGCCCAGCCCAGCCACACACACTATCCTCATGCACCCGCCCTGATTAACACTCCCTCCCTGTTCATGTAGCTACCTGCTTGCTTACCGTTTCAATGACACTCTCTTGCTCACTCTGTCCCTCCTTGACTTCACTGTCAGACTGACACCTGCTGCACCTTCTCCTCCGCTGCCTGCGAGCCGCATGCACCGCCTACGCTATGGCTAGTCACCTAGGGTTGCCAACCGTCCCGTATTACCCGGGACATCCCGAATTATGGGCAATTTTGATTTGTCCCGGCCAGGAAAGCTCCAGTCCCGATTTCCAATCACAGCCTCCTAAGTCAATAACGCGCGAAAAACTCCCTGTTGTTGTGAAATTGTGTGCTGCTCATTGTGCAAGCCCCCCCGTCGACGACCGCCAGCACCCCCCCCCCCCCCCCCCTCGACCGCTAGCCCCCCTGCGAAAGTGTCCCTGAGTAGTTTTGGAAACTGAAGCTACAGCATGTCGGTTATTTTTGAACATGTGGAGGCATCAACCTCAAGAATTATTTTTTTTTGGCCCCGCAAATTCTCCGCACCCCCCTTGCTCTTACGTTTTTGTTTCTCCATCGTAATCCACGGATTTCTTTCTGGCTTTGAGCCACTGAATGCATCTGACTGACATACGGAGAGGGAGGGGTGGAGCCTGCTAAGAGATGATTGGGCCAGCCCAGTGTCAGTATGCAAAATGAACCAATGGGCCGCTGTCCCTGCTTTATGGGCCGATCGAAAGCAAAAAAAAATAATTGTATAGGCCTATCGACCGGCCCCCAAGCCCTGGACGTGGGGAAAAAAACAACACACAAATATAAAGTACCCCAGCCACCAAATGGTTCTTCTTTGAATCTAAATCTATTTGCATACGTCCAGAAAAAGCTGAATCTTTATGACCATAAAATAGAGATGCAGTACACACAGTGTCAGATGCCGTAAGCATATTAAGCATATTATTCGTATCCATCTGAGAGATGATAAGCATGGCCCAATGGCTCTTTGCATTTCATTTAGCGACTGATTTTGAACTCAGGGTTGACTTTGACGTAGCAACATTTGCGGTGAGCAATATAATTCAGCTTTTTATGATTCAAAATGTAAAGTGTTATTGGGGTTGATTGGTCTACCGCACACTATGTCTGGTATCAAGACATGCAGGATCAAAATACAGCTGGTTAACACACAGACACACACACGTCCCCCATGATCTCTTATGTTGTTAAATAAACAAAAGACACAAACTAATCTTCTATACATGTCAAGTGAAGTTACACTAAATACAACTTCCTTTAGCATGTGTGCATTTATCACAGTTATTAAACACACTTGAGAATTGACAGTGAATGCTTTCTGACTGCCGGCGTTGCCATGGAGACGGTTCAAAAGGAGCAGATGGCAGTGAGGTGAACCTGCATGTTGCCTTTCTGTTTCGCTGTAACTTCATGTAAATCTCGGCCTTATATGTGTCACCTCAGGTTTAGCCTACTGGCCCACGTGTTAACACTGCTGGTAAAAGAAAGAAAAAAAAAAGGAAAGAAGAATGTACCAACGCGGGGACGCTACGCTGTGTTTGCTGGTTGTAATTTGTCAGGACTGTGTTAATCCTGGCCCTCAGGTGGTAATCCACCTGATTTGGCTCCCCCTGCATTTGACGGGGTTAGCCTCGTCCTCCTGCTTTGACCGAGTAACAGAATGGACACCAGGCCCGCCGGGGCTTTCCTCTCAATTGCCCACAGAGATCTGAACTGATTAGAGAGCTAATCCCATTCGCCTGCCAGCTGTAGGGTGAGCTGCACGATGCCTTATTAGTCAGTATCTGCCTAGTCTGAAAATGTTTTTCACATCTCTGCGCAGTGGCGCTTGTCTCCCCTGACGACCAGCTCCTCACAGGTTAATTTATTGTACATATTCCTCCCTCGTTTAGCTTCTTTTCCTCCACTCTGCTACTGGCTTCTGTGATCTGAGGCTGAAAGGAAGATGCATCCACTCTACGGTTGTGCGTCTTGCACTTCGGGTTAGTCCGTGTGCATTTTGCAGGGATCAGGAGCTACGCAGTGTGCTTTTGGGACCACGCGCAAACGTCTGCATGTGCTACACCAGGTAGTCGTGTGCTGATGTAGCCCACCGGCAGACGTTTAGTAACCACCTGCATTATTGAATGTGTACACGATGTCTGTGAGCTGAGCCCTAATGGAAGAACAGTGTAGCGTACACAATGCCCATCCGAGAGCATGAAAGTTCACAATGATATCACACAGACCCACACTAGTACATGACACCCAGGGAGAGGCGGGGGCGTAAGCTGGGGGCAGGTGTGCGAGAATAGAAGGTAGAGCGCGATAAGAGAAATGGTTTTACAAAAGTAAGAGAGTGTGAGGGGGGGGGGGGGTACATTGACAAAGGACTGAAAAGAGATGGATTAAGAGGAAATATCACTCTATGTTACAGTGACAGATGCTATGAACGGAACGGAGTTTAGAAAGAGATTGTTGGACTCAGAGAAGGCACAAAGCAGAATGTGCTGGGCTCGACCACCCGGATTGTTCACAGGTCAATGCCTCATCAGCAATATTTGAGGCTGGACTTGGACTGTAGACACTGAGTCAATCCCTTCTTACACGTTCCTCCTCTCCTGTCCCACCCGTCTCTGGCGTCTCCCATCACACCTCATTGCCCGCCTCCCCTCGTCACCTTTGTTTCTTTCCACTTCACAGCCGCCCATGGTCCCAGAAGCTGTGATGCCGGTGAAACAAACACAGATGAAAGTAAACTCCTTGTGGCACGCCCTCCCATTTATTCACACCCAGTTGAACTTTGAATTACATCACAGGTGCACGCATGCTATGTGCTCATATGTCCTCACAGATGCTTAACCCTGTGAAGATCAGAGACATGCATCGCAGGCTGTCTCTCACATCTTCTTCCTGTCTTTCTTTCGCCCTCTCCTCAGCAATTGTAGTTGTCATTCATTCACATACACATGCATGAGTGCACACTTGCACACAGGGCTTTAAAGCATGCACACATGCATCCCACCGTTTCCATGATGTATAGTACATTCCAGCATTTCTTCCCAATTCCCCAAATCCGTCTCAGCATTATTCAGCTCAGTATTCAAGGTTGGATTCAACAAAACTTACAATGTCAATTTAAAATACAATAGAATTGTGACAAAAATAGCATTAGATTGATGAAATCGTATAAACTGCTCCATCAAGCTATTTCTTTATTTATTCATTGCTATCATCTGCCTCTGGCAGTTTGTTTAGGTTGCGTTGATCTTCACCGTCCAGACAATACGATTTCATGCGTCACTGTGATTGCCACAGCTGCTTCAGAGCGAGGAGGCCAGTAACGTGAGATCGTAGAGTCTAATTATTATTCACCACACCTTCCCAAAAAGACTGATGTTCGCCCAGCATTTTTGCAGTGGAACACGAGCCCAAATACCAGATGTGGTTGGAGAGGCCAGAACCGTCCTTGTGCACGAGACCTACAGTTTATAGATGAAATGCTAAATAAAGAACAAAGTGATTGGGCAAGGCATCTGTGTGCGTGCGTGGCAGAGCTGGATATGTGGGTACGTGTACAGTAAAAGAGACAGAGAGACTGAATTTGTTACACAGGGTTTGCCATCACTCTACCCGCTTTATCATTGTAATTCCTTTCATTTGATTTCATTATATCTGGAGACAAAGTGATCATTGTCATTTTCCTCCTCTATTATGATGCACAGGGGAGACCGTAAAGGCCAAATTTTTCTTCTCTCCCCTCAGCATCTCTGCTCTTTTCATACCTTTCTGTAAACAATAGAGCCATAAACATGCTCCTCATTAATTTCTAACACAATTCATGTTCCCCAACTGTTTAATGAACCTCTTACTGTGAGCACAATGCAAGTCACTCTATCAACCTGCGTAAAATGTAATCCTCGCTGAGAGTCCGTAAAAAAACAAAAACAAATTAACCTTAATGGGGTTGCTTTTTAAGTGGAGGATGATACTGCGTTGCACTGGGTGCAGGCAAATACTTCCTGAGGGTTGGTTTTGCGCAGCCTCTTGAAGTCTGACACCAGGTGATTCTTCACCTTATTGATGTTGAGTTATAGATAAAAGGCCCGTTAAAGTTCGTAAGGGAGGGAGAATCTGCAGACAGCTCTCCCGTAGGAGGAGACCGCAGTAAGATTACTGGACGGAGCAACTGTGAGGTTCCACACACACACACAAGCATGCGGCATTCACGTGTACACACACTCTCGTGATGCTGAGAGGGCAGAATCACGGTAAACCAGCAATCAATAACACATTTTCTCATTCGGCTCCCTTCGTGTCTCAGTCCCGATCACACGGTCTCTGCATACCTTCTCTGAGAATGTTCTCTTCTTTTTTTCTTGCGTTCGGTCGCTATTTTGCACTTCTGAGGTAAGGATTTGTTAACTGTGGTTCCCATTGGTGAGTGATCATGCTCTGCAAAATGAGCACGGAACTAACATGAAGCCACTCGCTTTCTGAATTCCCCTTTCTTCTTTCACAATGATATTCATTTTTAAGGCCTCCTGCTTTGAACAGCTCGATCGCTTCGTCGAATCTGCTCTTAAAGAATCGCTTAGTCAGAAAAGCTCGACGGGGCCCTTGTCCAGAAAGGGGCCAATTGTTCTGGCTTTTTCGTGATGGTGGCTATTTGAAGGGTCTAGTGAGTATGATGCAGGCACCGGTTGAGTCATATTCGTGGGGAAAGAACGCACACTTCAGTTGCTTTTGATGTAGAGGTATTTCAGCTCTGCCAGAGGCACGGCTCTTAGGGAGCACAACTCTGGGGAGCGTGATGTGGTTCACGATGAATATAGCTGCTTTTATTAGCTTGGTCTGGATGACACCATCCAGCTCTGTGCTCAGCTTCTCTCATGTGGGAAACGACCGGGCCTGGAATTGAATTCCGTACACTCTGAGGTGACTTTATAAGGGAATCATACGGGGTGGTTATTGCACCATCAGGAATGTAATGAAACTGGCTCAAAGGTGACAACAGTACAGAAGAAGGTCATTGTTAATATATGGTGATCTCCTGCTGTAGAATATAAGAGTCTGCCAGCCGTAAAAGAGAACCGAAGCTTCTCTAGTCAAGCTTAGCGGTCTTAGGAGACTCATGAGGGTTTCGTGTTTGCTCAAGTTTTCATTTTTACCTTTCTTCTCGAGATCGACTGCTTTTGCTGATAAAAAATACTTAAAACCTCCGAGAGCCAATTTCCTGAGACCAAAGGACAATGCAGGGCTCTGTTCTTAACCTCACAGTGTTTGTGTGAGAATGTTCTTTTGTCCACATATCCTCCAGTTTATGGGCCAGCGTTCAAATGCTCATCCATACCATTAATTTAAATATTTTTATTTTATTTAATGTATTTCTATTTTGCAAACCCTGCACTCATTTCTTCTTGCTGCTATTCAAGCCAATTGCTTTAATTCCATCACAATGTCAATACGCACAAGTGACTTTAGGTAATTTATTTCACATGCTGATGATATTAAAGGTATCACAAAAATAATTTGAACTCAAAACATAGATGCATGCCTGGTATTCCATCAAATACAAAATAATTATGAGGATGAATGTATATTTGCTAAACTAAAACATATGAGTGACAAATTGACTTATGTTGTTCATGACTGGACATTTAATGGCAGCAACTATGTTTCTAGCACAACAAAGTACAAGAAACCAAAACACAGCCTATTTATTAACTCATAGTAGAAGCACTCAGGTGAAAGCCAGCTAAATATTCAAGGCAAGTACCAATCCATTATTATTTATTTTACTGATATTGATGCAGTGTATTAGAAATACAATCATCCTTATTCCCAGCCCCACAATTTGACTGGCTAACTGAAAAAAGCCTGGTGATCCAAGTATCTCAGCTCCATCCTTAATTCATTAATTTGCTGTTTCCCTACAGTCAGTCACCCAGAATAATCCATCCGGAAAGTCCAGTGAGCTATTCCGCTGCCAAGCAGAAATGGGATTTTGGATGACTTTTCACTAGGCTTATATCCACAGAGTCCCCATCTTTTTTAATGTATCCACACGTAGGCATGTGCACACATACACACTCGTACACACGCACACAGCTTGCTTTGTTCTCTGCTCTCCTCTCCTACTCACAGTGAAGCAGCATCCCAGGCTTTGAAATGTTGAGAACACAGAGCCAGCCATGCTCGCAAATACTTGGCAAGCTGCGTCTTACACACAATTAGACATAAGCAGGGGCTCGGTTATTTTCCACTCCATATGTGTCTAGTTACATTATATGTATAGCATACATCACCCAGTAAAAGCAATACAGGCCAACTGTACAAGTTTACAGGGAAAGTTGTGTCACCCACTGAAGTGAATTCAGCCTGGTTAGATGCAAAAAATAGACAATGTCTCTGCCCTGAGGATTCTCACACATCAATATTTTATAGGGAACCATTGATCCCAGAGCATAACATTTGCTCAAGCACACTAGTGTAGCCGTTATGTTCCTCCAAAGAGTCACATTCCTACAGGATACTATTAATTGACTCTGCTCAAGGACAACCATGTCGTACAGTGCATGTCATACCTTGGGTTAGCCCTAACCCTACCATGTCAGACAGGATCAATGAGAAAGTTGCCAACTTTCACCAATTATCTTACCAGCAAAGCTGCAGCTTCTGCAACATGTGGTGCTTACAACTCATGTTAGAGCAAGTCAGTGTTATCACTAATGCAACAGAGGCTCTGGTACAGGTACACCTGCCACTTTAAGAACCAAAAGGAATAGGCGGCATAACACAGATGGACAAGTTTGGATGCCAAATATCTTTGTACCATTTGTGAAATGTTGAATAATGCAGCTGATGGTAGCAAAGGAATTTATTTGAATGTGCATACACTTAATGATAACCGTGCCACGAGGAAGGCTGTCTGCAGACAGATCATGTCACTTTCCTCAGTAGTGACGTTTCCAATGGGAATTTTGCATGACAACATAGACTTGCATTAAACTCTTTTGTAAATGCCTGAACACTGCTCAGATGCATCCTTAGCTCTGGGTTGCCGAGATCATAACCGGCCTGCGAACATTTTTTGAAGAGGAGTGCTGAGGTGAATATACATATATGAAGATGATAAAATAAGCACAGGTATTACAGATAAACATAAAGTAAACTGTTAAATCCAACGGTGCACCACGGATTGATGCTCAGTGTGAGGATGCCAAAAAATCACAGATTGCGGTTGAACATCAAATAGTTGGCGTGGATGAAACAACACCTTACATCAGCATCAGTGAATGAGAGGTCAATTGAAAAGCATTTTGTCCGTTCAGGTATCAAAAAGGTGCAGTCCATTCACCATTTCCCAAGAAGGCCTGAAGTGAAAATTCACCTGCAGGGGGTAGAGACTTAGAAACCGTCACATGAATGCAAATTTCTACATGTGCTTCATTCCAGACTTTTCCTTTCAGAAACTTTCCTTTGTTAGGAGGTGTTCGCAATACTCAGCGTTTTGAATGCGCCACCCTCCCACCTCCCCTCCTCCCTCCATCTGAACCATGATAATTGATGTACTTCCCAAAAAGAAGAGGTAATTAAGATAATGGGATTTTCAGAAGCAAGTGTAGCATGCCAAAACAAAGGGGAGCGTATTTCTCGACTGGTTCGCTTTAGCTTTATAAATGTTCCTGTTGTATTCTCTTCACTTCACCAGCTCCACTGTTCTTCTGCTGCTGGCTGCCTCCTATCTGTGTTCTCCTTACCACATCTGCTTCCCCTCTCGGCTCCCATAGACAGCTTGTCCTCATTTGTTTGCCCATTGCATAATTGGCTATAGGATCACCCATTGTGTAATTATGTATCACAGTTTGATATGTAATTAAAATTGTATCAGTATCCTCTGTAATTTGTGCTTTATGATTACCTATTAACGGTGCAAACAGTTGTGCCTAAAAGCCCATGACCGCCCCTCTCATCGATGTCACTGTCAGTATTTACATACCAGCAGGTTGTACATCTGACCGGAAACCTTCATTCACATAAACACTTGAACACCTCCCATGGACAGCTTGAGTAATTGGGAATGGGTAAATAAGTTATCCAGCAGGCTTGAACTATAAACACTTTAAAAGACCACACACGCAGAAGACAAGACCATGCACTTTACTTCAGACAAGACTCCCTTGACTGCACATCACAGTTAGCTCAGCAGCATTGCACGGCTTGTTCCTCGCAAATACAGACACTAAAACAGAGTGGGGCGTTGAAAGCGCTTGTTAGAGCCCTCTTATGATAAGCCTAAAGAAGAGGTCTTGTGAGAACACTTTGTAGGAACATCTTAATGAAACTTCCAGGCTACAAACTGGCCTTAAAAAAGCTGCCTCCACAAATTCACAACTACATAATTGGACATGCCTGAAAGGTCTGCTGTTGGGAGTAGCCTATTTTATTCAATAAAAGTTCAGAATTAGTGCCTCCTTTGCATCAGATTGTGTGCCGGATTTGTATGCGTGATGGTCAGAGCCAGGTCATACCCTTCCTCTCTCAGCCACTATGACCATGTGATGCCTTGAATAAATACGTTCAGCTCACTGCACACAGAGATGTACCTGTGAGCATTCATACTATATGTCAAACATGTTTCTTTCTCTGTAGCCTTATTTACGCTGTATGGTAACAAGAAGGTCCAGTTCTGAACTCATTTTATTGCAAAAGAAGACATATAAAGGTCTACAATTATTTTAAACCTGTCATGCTTGCCAGCAGATAAACGTGGGTCATAATCAGCTTAAGATGCCCCAATTTTCCTTCTGATGTAATGCCATGGCAACAAAAGATAGTGTTGCAAGTCTGAGTCTTTGTCAGTGGTGTATACCAGCGAATACACCAAGCTTGAACAAAGTGTCAAAGTCAGCAGAGCGAGTGGGTGTTTGATTTGACCTTTTAAAGTAAAGGTGAGCACAAATAGCACCATAATTCTACAATGTTGAAGTATAAGTCTACACGTACAGGTCAGTCTGACTGGTTTCACTAGATCTTATATTTAAGGACAGAGGTCCAGAACAATGTCAGCACAACTCGGCACCATTAATACATGTCAAAAAAATGACTTCAACAAAACAAAGGCTTTGTTCTTTTTTTTTGTTACTGAACTAAAAACCCCATTAAACGGGCTTCACAGTGGCTTGACTAAGGAAATAAATGGCACAGTTTGCATAAAACAGGGGCCTTGCACCCTGGCATAAAAGGTGTCACTTTCAGATTAGAGGCACTGATCCGAGTGATGATTGGCCAAGCATCTGCTGTTAGAACACAGGGGTTTATTCACTGCGGTAGACTTAATGAATATTTCTATTTGAAAATTGGTTCTCTTGCTTTCTAGAGCTAGCAATAACGTTCACACGTCAGTGATTCACAGTCACGACTCATTGTCATGGTAATAAAATGTATCTTTTGGAGGTTGGGCCAGAGCGAATACTCACTGAGCAGTCGGTTCAAAAAGTGTGAGTGAGATTGTATCAAACTCGCATCACTCGATCACAAGAAAGTGGATTCTTACATAGTTCTAAAAAGTGATCTGGTCCAGATTAATTATTATTTTGGCCGTGGATTCAGATCATGGTAGCAGCAAAAAAAATTGCCTCTTGCATTCATTGAAATGGATGAATATAGGATATTTTGTTGGTTGCATAACACTACATTACATCACATTACATCTATTCACTGAGGTAATTACATATGCATTGAAAATGTATATATATTTACCTTTAAATAGCTACATGGGAATAAACATATAGTGTGAATAATACAGAACGAGAATGTACATCAGAGAACCCCTGATTATCATCCTTCCTCTGACTTGCTTTTCCATGTGGAGCATCCACTACAGAATCTTTTCTCAGCCTTCGCCTAGGTCTTGCCCCATAGCGTCTGCATAATCCCCACTAATGATCCATTGCTATGATCCCTTCTTTTTCACTGTATAAAAATACATTTTAAAGTTGTTAATCGTTACAGTGGCAGAAAGTTTCCCCAGACATAAGAAAACCTTTTATGCTGCAATATAAAGAGAGCTTCTCAGGAACTGATTTTAATAAACAAAAGTGCCTCCAGCTCTAGGGAATGTCCAACATACTAAACACGACCCCTCCATTTTGCTCCCCACGTGTTACTGTTAAGTCACGTATGTACAATGCGCTCTTTCTGTTCTGCTATCCCTTGACCCCAGGGAGCGTAGAACACACAAACGCTTTTAACCACAATAAAGCAGCTGCATGTTCTGTCCTTCCCCTGAGGGACGACTTCAGCAGCAGGTCTGACACCCACAGTATGGATGATTAGCATCATTAGAGCATCAGCTGCTCCCTCTCACTCAGATAGAAACACACACACACACACAGTATGGCTCTTCAAATGCCTAATGCTGATGCAGATTAAATGGTGGTTTGTTCTTGGCAAAGCAGTGATTCATTTATGATCAGAAGTAGGTCAGATGACTGAAACCGAAGGTGTAGAGACACCAGAGAGCGACGTGTCTGCACCGAGAGCAAGTTGAGAGAAACAGAGGAATGAGGACAGACAGAGAGGGAATGAGCATTCATTTATGTTGAAGAGGAGGAAAGAGAAAACGTCAGTCTGTGCTCTGTGTAAGGCAGAGGGGTATTTTAAAACATTGTGAACCGAGTGCAAGAGGTACATTAGGAGCCCACTAAAAATGGCTAAATCAGACTAAAGCCTAACTATTCTTCTTCAAAGACTGCTTGCCTTAATTATTCGTTGGTCTGTTAAAATACTGACTTTAAATGGTCTTTTCCTCCTTTTCAGCTCCTTTGACTGACAAGCCGCCAAAGATCCTGTTTCCCTCGGAAAACAAGATCAGCAACATGGAGCTGCAGCTAGGTAAGAGCATCATGGGATTTCCTCCAGCTGCAGTCAGTACTATCTGTGTCATTTCCAAATGACAGGAAATGGATGACTTTACAAATCCTCTCCAACACGCCCCGGGCCACGAACACAGATTGATGATGCCACTTTTATTTGCTGCAGAAACACCAAAAGGATAAAACAATTGTTAAAGTCTTTTCCATATATGCAAATGGTCGGTGCCAATGTCCCGAAGGCTGTTTTGTCAACAATGAAGAGCCCATATGGTGCCAGGGTTCCATACGCTGTCTCGCCACATGGGAAGGCGGCTGCTTTCAGTTGACGTTGTTTGTCTTCTTTGACGGGGGGTCATGACGGGCCTACCATTTGTGTGCGTGAGGAAATATATGCGTGTGCTTGTGTTTGAGCAGGTTTTCTTTCCTGAGACAGCATACTGCTGGACTTCTGGGCACAGTCCGCCGTCCACATGGCTCTCGCTGCTCGGCATGCGCATTTGTCGTGGAGAAGCCGATTGAACAAGACTGAGACGTCTGGAATGTGTGAGGTCTGTATGAATGTGTAACGGAGCGAGAGGGGGGGGTGGGCGAAGACAAAGAAGGTGAAATGATTCGCAGAGAGGGGAGCCTTTGTCTCTTATCTGATGCTGGTGGAATCCAGGTAGTTCATTTAAAATGCCTGCACGGTTGGCTGATCAAGAGTGAAAAATTGCTGCAGTTGATAAACTGACAAGCACAGACTCACATGTCAGCACACTCACACCTGTGCATGAACGGGTTGCACAATGCACCCTTCAGATATTAATGTGTTTGTCTTGATATCGCTGGGATTTTAAGGAAGGCATTGTTTCTTCCTGTCAAGCTTTGAAGCCTCTCCGTTAATTCTTTCTTCAATGCATGCTTTGTGATTCCGTGTATTGGAGTGTGTGTAAAATGTTTTATTAACCTACTACTGCAAATAAATTAGGTACTTCCATAACATTTGAAACTTATATGTGACAGTTTTAGAAGAAGAGTCGTGGAAATCGTTGCAGAAGTGATTGAGATATCCTGACAGATGGTCCAAGGCCAGCTCCGTTTGTCCATAAGCCCGAACCAGGGAGGGTAGTCAAACAATATGTCCCCATAGCCATAGAAGACATAATTAATTAGTAATTAGTGATAATAAGTGAAACCATGAGAGTTCCCCTCTGTTTTTAGTGTTACACCAGAGCTTGACTCTGTGACTCTGGCAGAACGATGGTCAAAGCAAGGCTATGACAAAGAGAAAGAACAAAAATAAAAGTGTGTGTGATATTGTGCAGTGAGCCTCCACACTCCCAGAAGAGTGTCTAAAGCCCAGAGACACCAGGGTAAATATTTTACTGCCGGGCTCCATTTTGTGAGCAGAAAAGTTGTCTCTCCCTCCAGATAAGAGTTTTTATTTTGCTTTATTTATTTATTCTCCTCTTCCTTAATATTTGTTGAGTCATGCCCTAAGCAGCTTTATGGAGCAACGTGGCAGATTTATGGTTTCCAGAGCGTGTACAGAGAGTGACTGGTCCCTTGGCAAGTGGGAGATAGAGCGAGAGAGAGAAAGAGAGGGGATCCAGTGGAGGCTTGTGGATGGGCAGTAAAATCAGAGCCGTAAGCAGAGAGATAAATCTGCAACACTGCCAGGAAACACAGCCCCACTTTATCTCCTCTGCTGCTGCAAACTGTGCAGATCTGAGACAACCGCCATAACAGCCAGCTTTACACAACACACACACACGGACATAAATAAAACACGTATGTTACATAAACTCTCACAGGGATGTAGTCATAGAGGATGCTGCAGAGAGGAGGACACGCACGGAACTAGATTGAAAGCAAAGAACAAGAGTGTTGGTTAAAGTGTGAGGAATGGGTTCGTTGGGAGAAAAAAGGTGATGGAAGAGTTTCGGAGAAAGAGGGGTTTGGAGAGGCATGGTGTGCTCTTTGAAGGTCTCCTTGCACATCTCTGCCACTGTGTTCCTTTCAGCTGAGGAGGCCAGATCCCACAGCTAGATTATGTCCTTATGGACTGCACCAAGAGCTAATTGTGTGCTCATATCATAAAAAGATCTACGAGACCTCAGGGGTCATCAGGTATGTGAAACTGTGCTGGGACTCAAAGCCGCCACAAATATTTCATTTGTTCAGTTGTCAACGTGACCAAATGGAGTTTGCGTAGGATGGTTTGGATTTCTTTGTGTAGTTTCTCTGTTGACAGATTTAATGCTGTCCCCCAGTGGTGAGTTAGTGCAGTCCAGTTTTTTGTCTCTCTGATTCATATTTTGGGGTTTTGAATTTGTGTGAATTTCAGAGGTACACACGCTGACAGCATGTAACTTATAATTTTTTTTAAAAGTTGCACATTTAAAACACATTTATTCCCTGGTGTAAATGATTTGTCGCCCGGAGAAAAGCGATAGAAGGAATCAACCTTCACTCTGAGCATCTCTCCATCTCGCTGGCTCTTGCTGGCTCTCCCTCTTTGGCGCAGGCACGCACATGCACTGATACTCGCACATGCCCCCAAAGCACTCGGGTAGGGCAGGTTACAGTCGCTCGTGGCGCAGTTCTCGGTGACTGTGGGATAATTGTAACTGATAGAGGATTGTACTGTCCCCAAAAGACAGCAGATGGGTGCACTGTAGTGGAAAGGAATTAGAATCAATTATTTCAGAGAGCAGGACCCAGCAGTACGGGATGGGTGGCCAGAGGATGACTTATACTGTATCCATTTTACTTCGATGTGCACTACGTGTAGACACACAAACACACAGATCTGTAATACACTAACATCAAAAGACGCTGAGATTGCTGGTTGTCTAGGTGATTTGGCAATATAGTTTTGAAAGGCTCAGAAGAAATATACTCACATTGTCGCTGTAACACTCTGATCCCACTCTCTCCCGCCCAATTACCTCCATCTTCTTCCCTCTCAATTGAAAAAAATAATAATTTAAAACAACATTCTATCAAAACGAGAAGTAGAAGTGAGACACTATTAAAAAGCTGCTGCCTTTTGTTTGCTATAAGCAGCACTTTCCCTTTAACGATGGGTTACACGTTGCTATGACCCCTCAGTGGAGAAGCGCATTGGTAAAGTAGTCAAGGATACCAGCAATAACCCCCCTCCTTTTTAATGTTTCTTTATATAGGGGAAAGTATGTGGCATAAATCCAAGTAATTAGGGATGCATGTGTGTACGTTTGTGTATGTGTGTGTGTGTGTGTGTGGGCGTGTTTACTACTGTAGCTTCATCTGTTGTCATTTCAACTGAAAATATGCAGTTGTAGCTCACTCAATAAACCTCTAACAACTCATTTTCCAAAGTGCTCAATCTTTACCTCCCTTGTTTTTTAAAATCTTTTCCTACATTGTTTTATCCTTCACCTTTCTTCTCTTATCACTGCATTATATGTTTACTTGCTTCCTTGGAGATTTTAAGGGATTTGTCATTGAGGATGTAGGTCGACTGATTTCCCAAAGGCTGTTGAAGTGGTTTACACTTCATCTTCTTCCTTTTCTTCTATTGAAGAACACCTAGCTGTTTCACTATGCACGTCAACCTTCGCCTGCAGAAGGGTGAAATTGAAATTGACATTGCTCTGGAGAGTTGATGAAAGGTCAACACAGTCACTTCACTAAATTAAGCTTTTTATTGGCCAATTCTCTTACAGTTCCAGTCACGTTTCCCCTCAGACCTGCGTGAAAGAAAGATGTCTTTAAAAGAAGTGTTGGTAGTAAGGGGGTTGGTGGTGAAAGGATGGTAATCTAATAGAGACAAGAGCATGGTTCTCTCAGTACCTTGAAATAGTCTCATTACTCGTTTTTTCATATGAAATCTTTCAGAAGAATGTTTCTGTGCATATACTGTATTGTGTACTACTATCGTTAAGGGAGGCACAGATGGGCCACAGGGCACTTGTCCATTTGTCTGTGTTGCTGTGGATATGTCAGTTTCTTGTGAAGAAAAGAGTCTGTTTGTCTTGATATCCGTTTTTAATCGTACAATGACGCAAAGGTAAGTGGTGGAAAGCCGTATGGAAACTAGTGTGTCCGCAAAACAAAGCTAAATGTTTAAGTGTGTGAACGGTCATCATTAATCACAGAGTCCGGGGCTGAGAACCGGAGCCTGCAGCATGA
Organism: Pungitius pungitius; assembly: GCF_949316345.1. Classification (NCBI taxonomy): domain Eukaryota; kingdom Metazoa; phylum Chordata; class Actinopteri; order Perciformes; family Gasterosteidae; genus Pungitius; species Pungitius pungitius. The sequence continues at coordinate 11,941,240 of NC_084909.1, read as the reverse complement.
TAAATGAACTAACACCGCCTCTACACATGCCTAACAGGGAAGGGAGAGGGAGCAAGGCAGGGGAATGAGAGAAACAGCACCCCCCCCCCCCACCCCCCTGTGCATCGCGTACAGCTGCTTGTTTTTTCTTGCCTTAACACATTACTTATCACAGCCAGTGAGGATGGAAAGACGATGCAAGGTGAGAGCCCCCACTGGAGTCCCACCAGGCTCTTGGTTCGTATTCCTCTCAGACGTCAGACTGTCTGTTTTAGCAGTGTGTCCGGCACCGTGGGTTGCAATGGACCTTATCAGCGGACTTTAAGTGGATTCGAGATGTTGGCGGCACAGGCAGTTTCCCAGAACGATCCGTCTGACCGGGTGTTCAGCCCAGGGAATCAGTGGTTTCAACCATTGGGTGTGCTTTCTCTTTTGTTGTCGTTTTTTGTTGTTGTTTTTTCTACTTCCAACAGCGTAGCAAAGCAAAGCCAAACTTTTAGTGCGACATTGCCAACTTTGCATCAGACACATTTCTCAATTCATACCCCACTCAGTCTGCAAAGGATTTGATTTGCATTCCATTTCACTCAAATCCAATCTTCTTGTGTATTAAACCAGTGAGCGACATGACTCCAGGAGGCAGCAGACCGTTTCGTTAGGGTTTATTTGAAGGTTTAAGAGGCGTAAGACTTGTTTACATCTTATTAGCACCATGTTGTTAACATCAACATTTTTTGTCTCACTTTCAATCCTGTGCACGCAAAGTGCGCATGCAGGTTGGCAAGCTTGTCTGCCGCGGCCTTTGTGTGGGTTAAGTACTACTTAGAAGACGTGAGGTGATGTGAGGTGACGTGTCTTGGGTTCTTGTCAGCGCTTTTTGTTTGGTGTGTCAGCTCCATGAGGTGTCAGGTCCATGAGGTCGCCACACAACAAGAGCGACAGATCTGCTTTGTGTCTCTTTGGCTTGAGCTCAACTTTATGCTGCCGCCGTGTGTCTGTGTCTGTGTGTGTGTGTGTCTGTGTAAGTATTTATAACACGACCGTTATCCAGGCCATCCAGAGTAGTTGTGTTAAATCAGTCACCGCTAAGACATTCTTTGCCTTTTAAGCCAAAGGATGTCTTTAAAGACAGATGATTTAGGTAATGGTAGCTCTTACCTCGTCCGCCTTTGATGCTCAGGCTCAGTGACAGGTAATCAAAGAGAAAGAACATCCCACTCATCCCTGCATCACACTGTGTATGATACAACAAAGGCAGACAGGAGGAAGAGGCAGACCTAATAGGACGGTCTTCCTCTTCAGAGGGCCTCTGTTTTGTCAAGGTGAGGGCATCTAAGAGAGTCACTTGACATACCGACTGCATACAGGAAGTGCAGTGGAAATTGAATAATTGACCCATAAGGCAGAAAGCGATAGATGTAAAGTAATAAGAAAAGATGGGGAGTGATGGAGGGAAGGATAGAAAGAGATGGAGGGAAAAGGGGTGTGGGGGGGAGATGGCACTGGAATGACATGCATGAACACCAAAGCGAGCAGGGGAAAAGGCAGCTTTGCCATTCACTTTGAAGCTTGCTCCACTTCTGTCTGTCTTACGTAACCGAAAAATGAAGAAATAACAAGTGCCCCAAAAAAAAGAATACGAGGCAGGGTGAAGAGAGAGAGAAAGAGAGAGAGAGAGAGAGAGAGAGAAGAAGGCAAGACAAAACTTCCATACTTAATTTCTCTGATGTTTCCGGCAGGGGGCTGGCTGTAATCTGGACGCGGGAGTTAGTCACAACGCCACACCAAGCTTTGGTATCGAGTGAGGGCTGAATGAGTTAGCGGAACAAGAGAGGGAGATCATTCAGGGCTGGGAAGAGAGACAAGAAAGGAGGGCTGAGCGGAGGCCGTCGGACAGAAAACGATAAGGAGACAGAGGAGAGGAATGGATGAGGGGAGAGAGTGTTGGGGGGTGTTAAACGGAAAGGAGAAGGACCCCACTGAGCGCTTAAACCCCAGAGACAGCTCTCTGGGGTTTAAACACTTGCTCTCCATCTCAGGGTTACATGAGCCGATCTCTCTGTCCTCGCTCACTGCTGACAGGTGTTTGGAGCCCAGCTAATGCCCCTCGCATACGCCTGTTCTTCATTAACCAAAGACCACATCCAGCTGGGAGCCACGGGGAACACTGTTGTACTTTAGCCAACATCTCTACAGTTGCCCTCTTTCTGCTGTACTGTTCCTTTTTTTATGACAATCAATCTTCATGATGTCACCATCGCCCACGGCAGTCAATGTTGCTATGGAGATCAGTGGATCTGCACCGAGCTGCTGCCTTAGGGAGAGTGGATGCCAGCCCACATCCCCGCATGTGTGTGTGTGTGTCTTTGTGTGTGTGTGTGTGTCTGTGCACACGGTTCATCTTTAATTGCCATCTGCAATCTGCATCCTGAACACAGTCAGTAATTCGAGAGGCCCAGCGTGGGGTAAATAGCTGAGGCTCATTTACAACTGTGTTAATCTTCTTCTTTCTTGTTTCCCTTTTTCTTTCCACCTCTCTCTTTCTTCCTCCACTCACGCATCATACAGTAGAAACCTACGGCAGAGCAGAGGGGCAGCAGCAGTATACAACTGGTTTGTGCATAATCAGTTTTATGAATAACCACACTGTTTTAGGTGAATAATTATACTTCAGTTTTTTACCATTACCATAAAAACTGTTTGGTTATGATTTCCGTTGATGATTTTAATGAATAGAAGTCAAGAGGCCCAATTATAACGTGTGAGAAGTGGTATTCTTCCACTAAAGCCGGTTTGTGTTTACTTTTAGTTTACAGAGATTGTTATTCCTGATAATACTCTGAGAAAAGTGCTCAGTACATTTAACATGAAGAAAATAAACCCTTAGTAAGTTACCCAGTGAAAGGATGAGAGAAACCCTCATTTAGCTATTTTCACCTTGCATGGCAATTTATTATTTCTCACTTCTATTCTGCTCTTTCCTCCTTATAACTTGTTTCCTTTCCCCTAAACTTCTGTCTTCAGCCCCTAAAATGTGTTATTAGTACTAAACAATGGAGGAAGAGGCATTTTAAGTACCAGCTTTACTTTCCCTAATAACTACCCTCCATGGTAATAATTACCCCTTTGGAAACACAAAAGAAAATCTTCTTGGGTTACCAGGAAATAAGCATGCAGCTGGGATTGTGTGTTTTATGTCCATGTGCGGATTCACCCTCGCACTTAACACATCATTGCAGAGGGTTTTTTTTGTTTTTGTTTTTGCTTGTTTTTTGCGTTCCACTTCACAGACCGTTTCCCCTCGTTAAAAAATGACCAAAGGAAAACAACTCATACAATTTCTATGTTATTGTTGTTCGATTAATGGTATTTGGTTGCTGCAATCATTCCTCCTCATACTGGAGCTGAATCAGTCCTTTCAAAACAAGACAACACAGAGATCAAAAACACAAAAATTAGGTACATCGAGACTTGGTAAAATGTGTGTGCTGCCAAAATGTACCTCCAACTGGACGTGTCCTGTGCTGGGAAAATATAAAAAGTTTTAAAGCAATAACTGGGTAGATGGTAGATTTCCCTCCAATGCGCCGACTGAGAGCTGTGGATTTTGTCCCGTATCTTGTGGGAAGGTGTTAGTTAGGAATGGAATGGTGGATTCAAAGTGAGCATTTTGCAGTTTTGTGTTATGTGTCAAAAATACCAGGACAGCCAAAATGAAGTGAAAACTAATATGATCAATATTAGTGTTGATACTTATCCAAATTCAGCTACCGATCAACATTTGGGCTCTGTCCCATAACTCTGCCATTCTGTGGGCTAATAACATTCCCCACATGTCCCAACAACACATTCATGCTGTCATTAATACCACTTAACTGGCTCATCTTGAGCCAGCATTGATCTCTGCTACTCAATGGGTATGCGACATTAAGGGTATGGATTGGTTTTGATAAACAGCCGGCGTCTTCGCTGCCTCCCCCACGTGATCTTATGTTCAGGACTGCAGACTGCGACAATGGGGGCAAGGTTGCTAACTATCTCTGACCAGAAGATGCTTTCCAGGTTTCTCGCCTCGTGTCACATGGATGAGGTGAATATTACCGCACGAGACGCAGCAGCGTCGCGTTGATATGATTCTCTTCTTTTTTCTTTTTTAGACCTGTCTTCCCTCAATCACACCAGGTCCTTGTGCTACCAGCTCCAGTCTGCAGCCGTTACTGAAATCGGTCTCTCTGCATGAACTCTGTGTTCCAGCAGCGTTTGCAATAATGCCGCCTGATTCAAACCAGTAGAGAAAGTACTCAATTAAGTATCCCGAGGAGAACCTTATCCCAAATGCTGCATCATCATAATAATTATCATCATTATCACCATCATCATTGTCATCGCAGTGTTACATAAGAAAGCTGTAAACCGCTTTCTTGTGATAAGCGCTTACCGTCAGGCAGAGCCTGAAATGGCAGTGTCTTTTAGGGGGCGTTGTTAATACCAGCACCGGAGGTTTGTTCAGATAAAGCCTGCTTAGTGTCAGCAAAGGTAGAAACATTGTGACATATAATAGTAATTATAACAATGATATATTTTATTTGTAGAGTGCTTTTTAAAAGGTACTCAATGGCCCTTTAGATGGGACAAACAGAAGGAATCAAAGCAACAGCAATACAAACAAGGCAGATAGATGACATAGCAGGTTAAAGGCCAACATAGGTGGGTTTTAAGTGCCGTTTTGAAAGTGTCAAGTGACTAAGAATCTCTAGGGTGCTGAGGAGAGAGTTCAATAGCGAGGGATTCCTGTCTCCCCCAGCTTTGATGCTGGGGCCAAGTTGGGAGTGGGTATGGGGGTTGGCATCAGTCGGGAGAGTTGAAAAATGTAAACTGTGTTCTTTGCAAAAAATATCTAAAAGTATGTTACTTGGAGACTGCAGTTTATGCCTTTATATTCTAACAATGGTCAGCTTTTAAGCAACTACTCCTGGCTCCTGATACAATACAAAATTACATTAGTAATCTGTCCAATAGTCAATAAAGCCTATAATGGTTTTGGCTCCTTATTGCATTTCTGACTGATCAGGTCTGTCGGGTCATTGTTCATGCTCTGTGGTTGAGTGTATGCATGTGTGCTTATTTTTATGTTGGTTAGGCTACCTTTGATTTCATGCTTATGTCTATATGGTATTGTTATACTCAGTGTTTGGGAGTAACGGAAAACACATGCCGGCGTTACATATTTAGTAGTGCTGTAAAAGGATTAAAATATTTAATCATGATCACGCATTTATGTCATAGTTAACTATGACAAAATTAATCAAAATTAATCAAACATTTCTATCTATTCTAAATGTCCCTTCCATATTTCATTTTTCATTTTAATGCTCTTATCAACATGGAAAGTGGATTGGCATCATGAAAACGTTTTATTTTACTGAAAAACAACTGCCAAAAAGGGCGGTACGAAATCAAATTATAGAGTTTCAGGTAAACGAGGACTCAGTCTATAGTGCAGTTAAACCATGGCTTAATATTTTCTTCAAGTTTGCTGTGAATAAAGCAGATGGTGGCGCATGGAGTAGCGCTGTGCACTGGGAACCGCAAGGTTGGTGGTTTCGAATCCAGGCTCCAAGTGTCTCTGAGCAGACAACAGTCAAGTTTATTCACTCTCTAAAAAAGGGTTGTCAAACTCATTTCTGGTTTGGGCCAGATACTTCCCACTTCCATCGAACGTGGGCCGGACTAGTACGGACTAGTACAATCATATGGAGGTGCCCCCCGTACGTGAACGGTAAGGGGGGCACTGGCGCTGACAATCTGATCGGCAAGCGCCCGCACCAGACCACGAGTTTGACATATGGGCTCTAAATAAATCAAGGCAACTTGATGCATTTCCCAGAAGACACAACATGAAAACGAATGAAAATTATACTTGCGTGATCAGTAGCTGCTAATGATTTACGAGCCCCGGAGCCGCTAAAAGACTGATTAGACCTGTTTGACATGCTAGCTAACGTTAGCTAAAATGAGCTTGTGTTCAGAATACAATACTCAGATTAGTTAATGTCATCGGAATGTGTTACAGACTACATTTTTGGGCATGTATTCTGTAACGGAATACGTGTTGAAAGTATCCTTCCCAACACTGGTTGTACTCTTATACTCTTTAAAAGAGAAAGCCCCTTTAGCTATTATAAAATATGCCATTGAGGTAAAATTGGGGCACCAACACATAATAACATATATACATATATATATATATATATATATATATATATATCGGTTTCATTATCAGGACTACATACAGTCTGATGGTGATCGAAACAAACTTTTCTCTCTCTTTCTTACTCTCACCTCAGGTTTCTGTCGCTGTATATCCTTCAGAGGAGATGTTGTTTGAATTCCTGTCGAGCTCTCACCATCTGTCCAGTGCCGCCTGCCGGCATCAGAGCCTGTCTGTCAGGAGAAGACTCGGGGTCCGTGCCTCTAACAGCCGGCACAGTTTGTTTAAATTAGACTCACGTTAATCCCACGCATCTTCATTTCAGTCAGTTTCAATCTTAACGCAAAAACTGGGTAAAAGGTGAATTGAGAAATACCACTTCCAATGCAAACACTGGAATTTAATTTTTTATAGATTTTTACCTTTTTTTAAATGACTCACTTAAAAGTCCTTGAGAATGTGGTTTGTATGCTGGAAATTAGTATATAATGTCGTTGTGAAAAATCAAAAGTATCTTAAGCTTGTTCGTGATTAAGTATTTATTACAAACAAACTAATGGAAAAATAACAAAGAATAGGTACCTAACATCACACACGGTAACATCTTCATGCAGATCTGTCTAAAATGTTTGAAACAATTAATTGACCCCTTGGTTTTGATGAGATCATTATAGCCAGGGTAGTTCTACCTTATTCTTTATCCTCTATCTCAGCTCCTTCCTCTGCACTTAATTATCAGCTGTGATGTAGGCGTGACCTTTTCCATACGAGTTGTGGCAAGGCAGACAATAACTATCAAGCGAAACACTAAACTCTGCTCACTTGCTTCTATTTTAAACTCCTTTTGCGACTTTTCCTCCTAAACTTGTCCCCTGCAAGTGGCTTTCTGTAATGCAACCATATTAGTGATAATATGACCTTTTGCCTGTTGGCAGTTTCTCGCGTGACCTTTAACAGCGAGGCAGACGCAGAGCAGCTGTGGATTGCGTGGAGCGTAATGTGGGGCTAAAGCGCACTTGATCAAAGACTGAGGCTTGAGAGGGTCATTACAACTCATTGTCTTCGACTGGAAAATTAGAAAAACTATTCACCTTTTCGTACGTGCAAGTGTTGCGAGACTCGTCTGACCTCATCTCATGTTCTTTTCAGCGGAAGAGGCATTCTGAATCGCGTCTTGTTTCACAAGAAACCTGTCACTTTCTCTGTCCTCCTCATCACACTCTTTGCCACACATTGGTTCTGGACTGTTGCCTTCACATTCACCTTACCAGCTCCGTCACCGATTTCCTTTATTGCTCTTTTGTTTGTGATTCCCATTCTCAGACTAAAGTTTTTACTCCACTGAAACCTAAATGGTAAATAAATTGATGATTAATGATTATTAATGACATTTAAAGTAAAGACTCAGCATATCTAATATGATCGGCCTTGCTTTAAGATTATGGTTCATGCTCAGTGGCTGTTAAGAGATTAAGATAGACATTTTTCCATTTGCTGCAGTATCTTGACCTACCAAGGCATTGGTACAAACTGCAGTCCCTCAGATAACCAGTGGGGGCTGCCTCTGAAAGTGAGTCCATACCCCACAGAACTCTAACTCTGTTAAAATTGCTAATCTGGCAACAGGAATAAACGTGTTTACTGCTTAAAGGACCAACACATTTTTGGGCCATGTGCAGCAATATGATATTTTAGTGACTGTTGCAAGTGAGAAACAATGGTCTTGTGATAGAGACTGACCTGAAATTGAATTCTGGTTTTGGGGGTCTGAAATGTCAATGGAGACCTGGCAGGTTGCTACAGGCTAGTTGTCTGCTTTGCTGCATATCCTGGTCCCGCCTGGTCTCGACAATCCACCTCTATGCACATTTCTGGTTCCCCCGGGAGTTAAGCTGCTTATTCACTGCCAAGATGGCGTTCTTTTCAGAACCGTATGGGTGACGGCACCGAGTCTTCATCCGCATTGTATGCAGTCATTAAGTTTCCTCTAAAAAATGGGCATTGCATCAGCACGTTGCTGTACAACGCTGTCTTTCTCTCTTTGTTGCTCTCTCTTCTTCTGTGTGTGGTTGCTCATGCGTGCACATGCTATTTCCAATACATCAAAGGAATTCCCTTTTGGCTTAACTCTATTTGTGAAACAAATAACTTTTCCGTTACCCAGATTCCCCATGCTCCGCAGGTAGCTTGGCTTTTCACCTATATGAATTGACAGCGAGGAGACAAACACACATGCCAAAACAGGCATGCCGCCACGCCTCATAAAAGAACCGTTGCTATTTTTTTATGTATTGTGCATTTACCCAATTTCTGCATTCACATCTTTCTCCACAGCCACATCCGTGAGATCCCTCTGTGGGATTGAGGGACGCCACAATGCCAATAAAAATAATGTACCACAGCGACACTATGTAAAAGGCAGAGCAGCTAAACTAGTGGACCATTCTTTGGTGGCCTTTTATTTAATGGGTAAGATTCACCGGGAGAAGTCCAGCTCTCCTCGGCTGTATTGCCCTAAGCAGCAGTTGGGTTTAAAGGGCCTTCCTCAAGGGGAACCTCAATGGCGGAAACGAGGGAGAAGCAAGGGCTGCCATTTCACATTCCTGCAGAGATTCTTCCTGCCGGTCAGGAGGAACAGCAACTTTTCGGCCACGAGTCGACATATGTCTCACGTTCAGGCATTGACTTTTTATGGTTCATATGCCAAATTGCTCTCCTCTTATTCTAATTGATTTCTCAACTTGTGCTTAGTGGAGACGAGTGGTGTCCGTCCATGGATTTTGCATGGTCTCAGTCTTACACAGCTGGAGCTGAGGGTTTTATGATTAAACAAATACTGTATGAAAACATGCCCATTCTGCCCATCAATTTAGTATCAAAACAAGTTGTATCAAAGTGAAGGCAATCAAATGGGCCAATGTGGTGTACAAACTACAGTATAGGTATGCTGCATAATACAACACGTGCATACGCACATCTACACACATGGGATCTGCCAATTTATTCACAAAGGTCCTCACTTGGATGCTGCAACATATCGTTTTCATTTTGATTGTTCCGGTTTCTCCGCAGTGATGTGGTGGTCTTTGTGGGAATCGTTACAGCGTGTTGGAAAAATACAGAATGGTAATGATATCCTACGGAAGAAGTTCCTGGCGCGTAGCGATAATCATTTTTACAGGATTAAGTCCTGACCCACATCAGCCCAGCATATTAGCATTCTGAGAGTACTGCGGCAAAATTCCACACAGACCAAATGCCTGCAGTCAATGTGGTGGGAAAGAGGGAGGGAAATAGAAGTGAGGGACAGAAGAGTGAGTGACAGAAGCAAAGGATTGAACAGTGTGGGAAAGAGGGTGACATCATACTGCCAGGACTGTTTTTTGTATCTTTTCTGGTGTGCCTTTTAGCATGAGCCCTCCTCCTGGCCAGCGTTGGAGCCGCATGATTTCAGACTCATTTATACTTAGCTCCTACATTGGCTCCATATGATGCTGCTATGGAGCTTCATAAGGAACTACATTTTGAATTTCATTGATGTTTTATTCATCTGCTTCAAGCCATCGGCATGAAAATGTTTATAACATTGCCAACAGTCTGAGGGCTGAAGGTTTTCTTTTTTCCCAACAGAATGAGATCAATCAAAGGAACACAAACAAGCAAAGGATCTATGTTCAGTATTGCCTCAAGCTATTGTTTTTAATCCAACCTAGATCCCTCTTCATGGGGTCTTTCACCTGTTTCTTCTTTCAACCTTTCATATTAGATATACTCCTAGGTTTCTTAGACTAAAACACCCCCAGTTGTCATTTGTGATCAAAGAGTTGATAGCATGACATGATAGAAAGTTTAGCATTTGCATTTGCAGTGGTTTTGAGCTAGCAGCAAAGGGTTGGTAAGAAATAATAAAAACACTGAACCATTGGCCCAATCAAAGCTAGTCGGGGGTTGGGATTCCCGCAGGGTTTAAAAGCTTTCGCCATCATTGGGTTGATTAAAAACAACTTGCCAGCAGCATCCAGTAAGGAATTAACACAAGCTGTAAGTTTGTCTGTTTTAAGGCACATACACAGCAGACAAAACGTATACTTTTAATTCTGCAATGCAGCAAAAGCTGTTTCTCTTTCGGACATTTGAACAATCTGAGAAGTAAACACAGGGTTTGATGGAATTCCTCACGGTTCATAGATATAAAGTTTCCATCAAAGCATCCAAAATATTCATTTCCAAGCCGTGTAGGCTCACCAGACAAAAAGGCTGAGAAACTCCCATTTTGTCCTCTCGTATACTCACGCACACACTCATGCACCTATACATCATTCAGAACAGCAGACCTTCCCCCTCTTAACCCGCTCTCTCTTTTGCCCCTTATTTATATCCTGCTCCTGACCTTCTACCCCACCCATCTCACGGGGCATTACTCAAAGTGGGCTGCTACCTCTGTGTATATACTGTACACTTACGTGTATATGCTACCGGGGGGGTGGAACAGGTGGGCCGGCCAAGCTGAACTACTATAGGGCAGGAAAAGGACAAGGAAAAGCTGAGACTATAGGAACTTGCTGACATTGTGCTTGTATGAATGGGGGACCCTCGGCATTAACACATCTCCTGCGCCCTGCTCATCAACTGCAGGTTGGGACAGGTTAGAATAAAATGCTCATGAATACTGCAGATGCTTTTGGCCATCCATCAAGGTCAGGAAGATCTGCATTGCATAGAGTGGGAGCCAGAGGACTTTGCTCTGTAAAACGGCTTCCGGTATGAACCCCTGTAGCTGAACACCAATGACCGTCTTTTGATGGCTTCCAAAAAGCAGCCAGTTAGCTTGTTAAATGTTTTTTTGACAGCGACAGATTTTAGTCACTTAGTTTGTATTTATTTTAAAGGAATAGGTTGTCTTTCTCCTCTCACACCATACACGTCATTATTCCAATCTTTTCTCACATCCTAGCGTTTAGAAATACTAATTTGCATAATGTAGTGTTCACTTTTTCTTTCGCTCTCTGTTTTCAATGAGATGGGACTGATTATTTAAACCACCAGCAAAGCCACAATGATCACATGGACCTGCAGTTCCAAATCAGGGTGTACACCTTTTTATTCTAATTTCACCCGTTTGCTCTGCCAGCTGGACACTGGTCACTTACACTAAAATACATCATAAGGAATATCATATCAGAATTAATTGGCTTTAGGACTCCACCGTCCACCTGTCCGAGGCCTCAGCCATTATGAGAAAGTCACGATAGAAGTTAAATGATTCTACAGTAAGCTGGGGGATTTTAGATATTGTCTATTACAATACAGGTTTGCTCGCCATGGGATTTAACAAGCAGTTAGAGAAGCAATTTGAGTTTCATACCCGTATTTTTTTTAACGCAGATTCATCCCTGCCAGAGGGTTATTTTATAGTTCTCAAAACTGAGGACTATTTTATAATCTTAACTATTTTTTTTTCATCCAAAAATATAACATGAGTCAGCAACACTTCTGTGTGTTTGTTTGGGGTCTCCAATCTAAACCTGCCTTGGAGACATTGAAATGTGACCTTAGCATACTGTACTTTGTATGAGGCACATCTAGCATTGAGGCACACTCTCAAAAGCACATGGCTATGATTGCTGGCTGTGTATTTTCAGAGTGCATCTCAGAGCCGCCTGTCTCTAAAATAAATTACCACGCGGCCACACTGATAATACCTGTCTCTTTATGGAATCAATTAGAGTCAACCATAAGGCCCAACTTCTGTTGTCACACATAGAATAATCACTCGACTTCCCCTGAGCCCAGCGGACCATGGATAAACCAGGCTGCTGTAGAGTGTAGTGATAGAATGGACCTAGTTCATCATTTAAAGATTGCACATTGTGATAAGTGAGGGTGTGAGTGTGTGTTTTCAGCAGTGGGCAATTATTTATCTCTGAAGATGCACTTTCCTGGGTTTTAATTCTATAGAGTGGATACATTTTGACACTAATGTAACTATAACAATTCCAATATGCACATATCATGCACATACTGTACAGCTAAAATATGAAAATTCCATTTTTATAAATCTTGACCTAAATGCACGGTAGTAAAAAATGAACAAGATATACAAAAAATGAAATATATATTGATGGGATGATGGGAAATACAAAATGTAGATTAGGTCAAATAAAAAAAAGATGAAACATGAATATTAAATTATCATTGTTGCATTTGATCCCAGGTCTAAAGAGCCTAATGTTGAGATGTCCTCCGCACATTCTGTAGAAACATTTAAAAAGCTGCACAGTTGAAAAATTATTTTTTTACAATAATTAAAACGTGGAATGACTCGGTTCATCTCTCTTTGGAATTAAGTTAATAGAGCATTGCACCCAAGTCATTAATAAACAATGTTTTAATTACCCTCTGGGTGAAAAACCATTAAATATATCAGAGAAAATAAACTTTAATGTACACGGAAGTCTGACTGAATGCAGGACACTGCAAAAAACTGTGTTCGCATACATGATATTTTGTAACTTTATAAGGTTAAGATAAAATGATAAAATTAGGTGTTCAAAATTAGGTCCTGGCATGTTTGGATCATGAAGAGGATGCTTTGTAAGATTCATGCACTATAACCTGGTATTTCTACCTGGTATTGCTGGATTATTAGCACTAAGACCTCAAACAGGTTGTTTTGAGCACAGGTGTTTTGGGCAGGCTAAAAAGGGGGCCGTTAATAATGATCCTTGTGGTATTTTGGACAAATTATGTTTTAGACATTTCATTCAGACCTCAAACAACCACATCAAGTTGTGGTAAAAGGGCATAAAGTTTCCCCTTTAAAGCAACTGTCAAAGCGACACAAAAATGAACGATGAACCATCACTGTAAAGATTTGTGCACTGCATCTTATTTAATCTCTTCTGAAGACAAGGGTGCACTGATTGAGCTCTCATTATGTAGGTACACACACACACACACTCAAATCATACACCGCCTGCTTCCTAAAGGAAATCATTGGGGTAATTAACGCACTAGCCCGCTTCCTAGCTCCCCTGCCGACATCCTGAGGAGCAGCTCCGCACGGATCCCACAGGTATTTTGCCAGAGTAAAATTATCCCAGTGCTTTCATTGTAGCAGGGGACATAATATGCCTGTGTTAGTGTGTAAACATTTCTCTTTTCCCCGGAGCCCCAGTCCAATGTCTCCAGCTCACTTGGCACAAGTCATTTGTCAGCCTTGATTTAGATTTATCAACACACAGCCCTCCTGCGGCTGCAGCTCAATCTGCACTCAAAAGTACAAACCTCACCGGACATGCTCTTGCTGGGTTGGTTGACGGCGACATGATGGAGGGGAGAGAACAAGATGACATGGGGGGAGGCTGGGGGGGGGGGGGGGGGGGGCACTGTGAGTGAGGTGTGAGACAAACAGAAAAATAAAGACAGGGAGGAAGGGTACCGTGGCTGATGTGTCCGTCTCGGGCCTCAATCGAAGGTGGCAGAAGTGGCGTGTTGAGATTTAAGGGTCGGGTATCAAAACCAGAGGGTGACAGCAGCGAGGACAGAGTTCTGAAGGTGCGATAAGACACAGAGGTGCGGGGGGGTGAAGAGGGGCGGGTACCCTTTTGTGTTACAGAAAAGAGGAGGGCTGTGTCCGTGTCTGTGGAGGAATGTGCGGTAAAAGAAGCAGAAGGCAGGTGATGAGAAAAAAGGGCAAGGGGGGTAGGAAGGATATTCGGAATCTGAAGATAAGCCAAAGCTTCGGTTGGAGGAAATAGCAAGATAGCAAGCCAGAAAGAGGTTAGCTGCAAAGTGGAGGGGTGATATATCTGGAGGAAAGGAATAAGGAGGGTATCTGTGTTTAGGAAGTGAAGACATGTGATCTTCTGCATAAACCTGCAGAGGGTTTGTAAAAAAAATAAAATCAGTTTGTGCATAAAATTATTACATTTAGGTATCACTGACACATAGTCTTGTTGCTATTACACTGCAAATAAGTAATTGTACCTCCATGTGTTTTAGGTTAGGCACATTTCTTCTCGTCTAGTTTGGTTTGATCTGCTCTATTTCTATATGATGTCTCTTTATTGTTATTGATTATGGGAAATTCCATCAGAAACAAAAGCCTCAGCTGTGAAATGCTCTGTGAAATGTATGATTTTGAATAATTTCAATCTCAGTTATTAGTGTGTGTGTTTTATTTAAGGTACTCTACTACTATCTTAACTAATACACTCAACATGAATGAAAGAAACATTTAGCTGTGGATTACTGGAGGGCTCTCTCATCCCCTGCTAAATCTCTCTCCTGATTCTTCAATTTGAACTTAGTCACACTTATGCAGGGAGCTATAAACAATGTCCCTTCTAAAAGAAGAGGAAGGAAGTGGGCAGTTGTGGAATAGGGAGAACAGATCAGAAACAGAGGGGTAAAGTACAATAATTGATTTTCAAAACTATAAACAAATTATTATAAATTGCTAAAAATTGATGAGGTTACCCTTATGTTTCAAGGAAATTGTAAACAAGACAAAGTCAAGTTTAATTTATTTTGACAGTAATAGTGCATATTTTCTGTTTGTTTTCATGTCCAAGAATAATTTTTGTTCATCATTTTTACCTCGTAAAAGCATTTAGACCAATAAAGAATTACCAGAAGTGAGAGTACATAAATCTGTGAACAGGCTTGTGCGCCGCTGTATGTGGGCTAATAGTGGCTGGTCTATCGGGTTGGTGTGCTCTGATCTTGGTTGGTGAGCTCTGGCTCTGATTGAGTTTGGCCTTGGTCAGTGGTCAGGGGGTTAGCGCCTGCAGCCGGGCTCTGGTGGGCCGTTTCTTAAAGTCATGATCCTCGTCAAGTGTTCAAATCACACCATTTAAAATTGGGGGCGGTTACAGTCTCCTCCCTCTTATGCTGTGCATGTCTGCACTTGTCTCTTCGCTGCACTGTTTATTCTTCTTTTTTCCCTCGAACACTTTTTTGGGGATTTTCCTTTATTTTGTAATTTTCATCATCCCAAGTTTTGATGTACAATTTCATGTGTTTTTTTGCTCAGTGGTAATTTTGCTCCACGGCTTCCTTAAGGCGTTTGAAAGGCAGTGTTTAGAATGAGTCCTAGTGTCACTGATGTGAAATTGGTCTCGCATTGGCCATAAAAAGAGATTTCACATGAGCAGCAGTGGGGAAAATGCTCCCCAAACCCATATGTGTAAAAATACAAGACGCATAAAAGAAAAGGAGGATGTGGAGCCAGCAGCGATGATGAGAGGTGTGTGACCAAGACATGTTGTCAGGGAATAAGACACAGTGGTGTCTAAATGTCTGAATTACAGTTAGCCAGGGTGCAGAGAAGTCTGAAAGGCACGAGCTAACAGCATGGTTGAACTCGGCTCTTTTGAGAAATGTTATTGCTATGGATAACAATATAGACATCGCTGAGGTGCAAGGAGAGACACTTAGGTTGATCCTTCAGTCAGTATGAAATCGCTAGATAAAGTGTTTTTGAAATCCTGGCATAACCCCCCATAGTCCTACTCGGGGTATAATGGGTGCTGTCTTCCACTGCCTTAGACCAAGAAATTATTATGTCATTAAAAAGGGACAATTAGCTGAGGAAAAGGGGGCACAAACTACCTTTTCAAAAAGGCTTTCATTTTTACCGGTAATTAAAAGGCCGACATTTCCCTCATGGATCATCAGGGGCCATGCTACAAACGGGGAGAAGGAGCGTCAGGGAGGAAAGGAAGCAGGATTCTCCTCGGTTAAAAGCTCTCAGGCTTGTAATGGTAATTAGGGGCTTGTCTCTTGAGAGGAGATGGTATTAGAACAGGAGAGAGGCTGAGGGAGAGGGGCCCCCGACTCTTTCATGTTCTCATGGCCCTTACTCATTCCTCCATTTATACTTCACAAATCCTCCAATCCAGTTTGTCATTTTGGCGCTCACCCCCTCCGGTTCCCCACCTTGCACCAACCGGCACCACTCAATGCAATTCAGAGTAAAAAGTCATCAGGTCAGCCCCGCCGTTATTCCGCACCACCTCACTGCTATGCCATGAACAAGAAGACGCAGGAGGGATTTGTAAGTTTTGTAGGCGATGTTCCTTTGTGAAACAAGTATCCTCTGGTTGAATTTAGATTGTGGTCGTCCTCCCATTCAAGCCGGCTTTGATTTGTGCTCGCCATTGGCACAAAGGCCTAAGATACAGCTTTTGCTGTATTTTCTGGTTCTGACAAAACCTGCCGAGCCTTCCCACCACAGTAAGCGTTGTCATGGTAACTTGGAGGTGACAACCCCCCCGTTGCCACCCCGCCTCCGGGCTATAACGATAAATAAACGAAGAAGCTGGATCAGATATTTTTAGCCATTGAAATGAGATTTTAAGGGATCTCTCGGGGTCGTTGTTGATGCCGACTAGCTGACGTTCAACGTATTTCGTCGATGCTAAGGGTTTTTTTTTGCCTTAGACTCGCCCCCCCCATTCCCATATTGTGGAAGTGTAACACTGTATGATTGTGAATCTGAAGCGCTTATCCTATGAAACATGCACGGGGGAATTTCTTCCCTGCCATTTTCCATATTGTGAACCATCCATTTTTAGCCACGCAGATGGATGTGCCTCCATCCGCTACACTGAGCACACACACACACAAACAAACTCACAAGCACACATAGCCAGAATTTATCGAAGACAATCTCAAATATACCACAAAGTGCTATCCTTCCTGTGTTCAGAAAAAAAGATTACACCGCACAGCGTTCACTTTTTCATGCTTGTTTCACACCTTGTGGGGGAAGAATCATGACTGACAGGACTTGTATCAGATTCTTCTGCGGCAATCCTCAGGAAATCCAACAAACTCAATTTTTGTCTCTCTCTCTTCCTTCAGACACACACATACACACACCAGTGTTAATTTCGTTGACGAAAACTATGACGAAAAATATTTGTTAACAACCTTTTTCCCATGACTAAGACGAGACTAAGACGAGATGAAAATGGATCTTAAAAACTATGACTAAATCAATGCTAACTTTCGTTAACAATACGAAAATGTTGATGGTGATACTGTCACAGTAAATTTGCAAGCACCCGACAGACATGGGCAACGTACGGCCCCGTACGGCGGTTATTAAGTGTCATGATGACGTCATCCACGGACCAAGACCGCTCGGTCACTCTGGGGGCAGCGGTGGTTCTTGTGCACCGATACGGACCGCAACGACTATTTTACGCTTCGGTGAGTTTGAGTGTGCACATCCTTGGTTTAGCTGTCTCCCTTTAGCTAATTGTTAGCAGGCTAAAGTCGCAGAACTTTGTGCGTGGAGATGAAGACCTGTTTAACAGCTCGGGAGTGATCGGCCAGCAGAGATGTTCATGCGGACCTAGTAGCCAGCGTTTCAAGACACGCCCACTTCAACCAGTCCACACGCCACATCTTGAGACTGTGTTAAACCGTCTCGGACACCGTACGTTCGTTACTAAGCAACAAAGTATGTGCAAGCACCAGAGGTGTGGACTCGAGTCATGTGACTTGGACTCGAGTCATGAATTTGATGACTTCAGACTCGACTCGACAAAACGTACAAAGACTTGCAACTCGACTTGGACTTTAACATCGATGACTTGTGACTTCACTTGGACTCGAGCCTTTTGACTCGAGAAGACTTGCTACTTCCCATGAAAACTGGGGGAAAACATTTTCACACGGCCGCGCCGCTCTGTTTATCTGCATCTGTCAAAAAAATTTGCGCCACCTGTATGCAAAGAGCACGCGCTGCCTGCACAACATCCAATCACTGCAGTCCATTTTACCGTATCAACGAGACAGCTCGTTCATGCTTACAAAAATTGGGATTTTTGAACCCGGATTCGGACTCCGATGGAAATCCTCGCCAACATTATGTCAACGTCCAATTTAAAGTACTATAACACAGTCACAGTCGATCCACCATTACCCTTCCCTTCGTAGTCTAGGTCTGTGAGGCAGCGCACCATCACCCAGGGTTCCCCGTCCCCACTATAATAAGAGGACTTGAAATGACTCGAAACTAAAATGGTAAGACTTTGGACTCGACTTGAGACTTGTTGGCTTTGACTTGTGACTCCACTTGGGACTTGCCTCATCTTTGACTCGACTTGACTCGGGACTCGAGGGCAACGACTTGAGACTTACTTGTGACTTGCATAACAATGACTTTGCTCTGGCAAGCACACGTGACAGGTGGAAGCTTTTGACAGTGGAAACAATAAAGGACCATGACGTTTCCGTTGGCCATGTCAGAGGTATTGTGAATCAGACAAAGACAACCAAGGGTTGCGTTTAGGTCCCTTGTCCTCATTAAGTCAGCAAAGCTTTACGCCCTTGCAAATTCTTTGCAAATAAATGCTTTGCTACTTGTTAAAAGCCTTTTATGTAATGATTTTTCACGTCATTTATATTAGCTTACACGAGACTAGACTAAAACTAGACTTAAATGTAATTAGTTTTCGTCGACTAAAGCTAGACTAAAATGTTTTGAGTTTTTGTCGACGAAAACTAGACTAAAACTAAGAAGGATTAAAGGATTAAAATGACTTAATGTGACTAGCATGCATTTCCATCTAAAAGACTAAGACTTAATCAAAAATACTGCCAAAATTAACACTGACACTGACACACATACATACATCTGCACACACGCACATTCCTTGAATGCCATTCATGGCCATTGCTTGGAATGAAGTCTGATCTTAAAACAAGGCTGTTACACCTTTTCTGCTTTTAACTCGTCATAAGTTCACATTAAAGACTGTTTCATGTCTTCCAGACAGTGTAACCCGAGGTTTGCTCAAGCTTGCACTATCTTGGTTTCCCAACCAAAGCCTTAATGCCAACGGCCCGATATAAAGCAGTATCATAGGTAAATGTCTAAATATAATGGGTCCCCTGCAACAACCGGCACGAAGTGGTCGAGAAAAACTGGCTCCCGCAATGTAGAGCAGATTGACTGGGTTCTTCCACTAACATATTAACAGTATCGATTAGAGACAGAAAGGCAAGTTGTGAGCATACAGCAACAAACACGCCACAAAATCAAAAGCAGATGATGGGCCTTTTTTGTTGAATTCTTGTCTTATTGTCATTGCGCCTTCTTCTTCTGCAGTGGTAGCGGCACCCATTTTGGGCAATTAGCATCACCAACTGCTCACCATGCACTGCTATTCACATAAGAGCCGTTGATCGAAAGCACATTCTTCTTAGCATTCTTAGCATTTTCTTGTGCTAAAGAATTTCCCTAAATTATTTAGGTGCTTGACTCCTTACTGTACTTTTTTGTAACACATGAAGAAAAAGCAAAGCAACAATCAAAATCGTGTGGAGTCACGCACTCTGGACCATGGATAATCTACAAACCTTTATGCCAGTCCTGGCGGATCAACACAGCGCCTTTGGTACCCGTAGAGCTGACATAATAACATTCTAATTATTTTGTTCATACAATTCAACAATGCTTTATTGTCCCCCCATTCTATGGTATGTTGAGTGTTAGTCACTCAAAAGCTCTTTTCCCCTCGTCTGCCATGCTGTGAGTTTGAAACGTGCACATGTAGGCAAAAAAAACGTTTTGCATTGGAGCCAATGTTGAAGCTAGTAATCATGGCACAAGAATTGTATTAAACGAGCAAAAGTGAAAACTGGAAATCTATGTGCACTCTTCACAAACATTAATGAAGTAGTGAACTGTCACGGTTTGGTCCCTCTTCCTGTTTTAGTTTGAAGTTTCATGTTCCTTGTGGTCCTGGGTTAACTTCACTTCCTGCCTTGTCTTGTGATTGCGTGATTGTCTCCACCTGTGTCCAATCACCTGCACCTCCCTTGTATATTTAAGCCCTGTGTGCCTGTTGTCCTTTGTCGCGTCATTGTCTTACGTCATTCGGCGTTGGAGCACGTCTTGTATTTGTTTAGGAATAAAGAGCACTTTGATTGGAAAAACTCTGCGCTTGAGTCCTCCCTGCAACCTGCCCCAGCCCGAGTGTGACATGAACACTTTTGTGTCTTTGACTAAAGTAAATTCAATGCATGTTTGTACTCCTCTTGCTGTATGACGTTATATAAAAACAACATAGAGCTTTTCCAAGACAAGATGGAAATAAAGGAGACTATACACGCAGCTGTTTCCCTTGGCAACGTCATGTTTTTGGATTAGTCCGCCAACGGCATCACTGACAGGAATAGGCAGTACACAGGATCACATGTTAATAAGAGACTCGTTTTCTAATTACATTTTCTAATAATGTTAGAAAGTGGAAAACTTTTTACATTCCATCTCTCCGCAGACTCTCAACATCTCCCGCATTTTCTGTGTCAGAGACAATTTGGATTGACTGGTGTGGAATGTTTATTTTGGTGTTTAGGTATTCATCACAGCAATTCCCTGCTACGCTTTCTAAATTATAGAAGCTGATATGTAGTATGTCGTATGAGCTCAAATGCAATTGGGATCCAGCTGACATGCGCATGTGAAAAGTTCCAAAATGAGTAATGTTTTTAATGAAGCAGAATAGATGGGGTTTCTTTTTGAACAAAATACCAACATCTCAGCTCGCTCTCTTTAAATGAAACTTGCAACGCAGTGTGCTCCCACCTGCATGGGGCACGGAAATCCAAGCAACGTGCAAAGTGCTCTTCAGGGTGCAAGCAACACCAACATGCGGTATTTCTCCTGGTGCCAGGCGCCCTGCCTTGAAAGCGTAGCACCGAGCGAACAGCGGGGTTGTGATGAACACCAGACCGTGTTATGAAACATCGAAGCCTCACTATGACTTATTCAAAAAGCACTACATAGTGTTGCCTTTTTGACAAGGAAAATATGTTCGTTTCTTGCGCACACAAAGAACCCTGTTCTCCAACTCTGCTACAAGCAGTGACTGGTGGGAGACAACGGGCCTATTCAGTGGACTCTGGGAGAAAAAATAAGATGAGACAGAGATGACATTGACGTGCATGTGCGCGTCTGTTCATTTGTAATCATGTTTGCATGCGCGTCGGTTCATTGTTTTGTTTTTTCTGCCTGTCTGTCCATTCATCTGCCCTTCTGTCTGCGTATCTGTCAATCTCACTGAGCGCTGTGCATCTGTGCCGGGTTTGGACAGCATCTGCAGACTGTTTTCTGTGCGAGGTTTGTTTCCCACTCCTCTGGCTTGCAGAGTATTCCTCTGAGTGAATCTCAGTGCCAGCTCTGTGAAGCCTTATTATCCCAAATACTGTGAAATCTGCTAAACATGCACCAAGGGTTGATGCAAATCAAATCCATGACACCCTGGAGCACACATCGTTTTACAGGCTTTCTGAATGCGGTGACCGTACTTGTTCATTCATTTAATCATTCATTTGAATGTATTAAAGAAAGACATTGTATGTTTTTATATTTGTGTTGGTTTCATTTATGATTTTTGGGCAAGCCATCATATCGTTTTCTGTTCATATTCTTATTAGACATGAATGCACTCATTGGTGCCGAACTGTAAGGTGTATTTTATCAAACGGTACTAACCGGGTAAACTGACCCGAGAAAGTTTAGAATTGATCCAAGCAGGTTGGGTGCCTAAGCACCAAAAGAGACGTTTAAATCTTGTTTCAATCAGGCGCTGTGACCAACTCTCAGCCAGGGGGAGGATGTCAGTCACTCAGATTACATGGATTTGTTCCACACCCACTCGGGCATGAAAGCAGAAACAACACACAAAGATCTGCACACATAAAAGAACGCAGTCATGGAAACACTTAATCATGCTCTTGTGCTGTACAAGTCAGCGGGGGGAAAGCTTTCACACCATATCTTGCCAAGTCTTGCAACAGCACATTTATTTGTGAACTTCAAAAAATGGCACAGTGATGGACTTTTTAGTTTTCACCTGAAGAATATCAAATATCTGTGAAAATCTATCGGAAGATGAAAAAAATATATGACTATTTAAAGGCTGATGTTTGGCAAAAATGGCAAACATTATCTAGTCCTTCTTCAACTTGAGGACATAAAAGTTAGTTTTCTCTCTCTAATTGGAATTGCGATGGATGTTTGTCACTATATTCAAACATTTTAAGACCAAACAAATCATTGATCGATTGAGAAAATAATCCAGAAATTATAGGATGAGGAAAATTACTGTTCGTTGCAAGCCCTACATGGCATTTTTTCCAAAGTTGATGAAATGTTTAACATCTGTACTCTTAATCCTTCCTCTCTAAGGCCCAAGTTCACAATTTAACATCCTTTGGCTCTCATCGCCGTTCGTTAAGCTTACTCTCCTCTTCTTTCAAAATCAGCCAAGGAGTGCTTTAAATACCCAGTTTTTTTGGACGTGCATGTGATTTTTCTGCTTGACACCCGTGGCGGTCGCCCTTTACTCCTCCACGTACACATACACGCTCACATGATTAGGACTGATTACAGTCTGCCTAGTCTGAGGTCTGTCACCTTATCACATGTGTAGAAACCACAGCTCTTTGGTAATAATACACCCCTCAACATCAGTTTAAGTCAACGCCGCTCTTGTGAGTTAGCAATGTTACCTAACTGCTCTGGAATAATAATAATAATGATACGGCTGTGGAGTTTGACCGCAGGAGAGAACAGGTTTTAAAAAGCTGCTCCTCCTCTTTAACTTGATAGTGTGAAGAATTTTTCACCTCACTGTTCCAGCCCTGGTTAATAGCCTTCCTACCATCTGCTTAAACATCAAGCAACTTGACATCATAGTAGTTTGCTGGTTTAGAGGCTCATGACCAGTCATGCAAAATTATTGGATAATCTATTCAGAATAGAGATGTATACAAAGTAGCAGTCCACCCTGCCCTCAATTTATCCAATTTATCCATCATTATAAAATAATTGTCTGTAAAGCTGGAATGGCTCACATGGTATTTGGTGGTTGTCATATGGTATGGTAGCTATGCATCCGGGGGCTTGTACAGGAAAACCCTTTAAATCCATGATAACATACTCCATCTGCTAAACAGCTACTAATACCAGGTTATTTGGTGTTAGGGTTAGGGTTAGTACAGTATAATATAGTATAATATTACAGTATCTTTACATCGCATTTGAGCCTAGAAAAGCTTTGGGCATTGTGTTAGCTAGCGGCCCCTCAAAAGTAATGCACCACATAAACTGTGTTAAACCATGAAGAACTGTGACCTTATATGTTGTGTTGTAATTGAAGTGTTATAAGATGAAGCCAAGCTATGTATGCTATGTTATATTCACTCATTGAGGCATAAAGCCAAATGTTTCTACATGCATTGGAAGGTGAGGGAGAGATAAGACAGAGAGGTTTCCGGTTAGTGCAACAAATTCACACCTGGATGAGAAGAGGATGAACCAGGAGGAGACACTTTGACATTGACATTCAAATACACCCAGAAGACAGCTCCCCGGGAATATTCAAAGGACCAAACTGGGAGAAGAACTGTTAGAATTTTCCTGCAGCCACTTTGATAAGTCACCTTTGACTTGATGAGAGAATTCTCTATTTCGCGAAATATATCACTATTTATATTGTATTTCACTTTGTAAATTGTATTCCATCACTTTGTTTAGTTATTAAATACTTTTTGATTTTTAAAAATTCGAGGCAGGTTACTCTTCGTTGTTAGTCATCGTGGTGTGATCTCCCTCGAGGGGCCTTCAGAACCTTAACCATTGGCATGGGCCAAAACCTGAAACGACAAATGGGAACACAACGTCCAGCTGTCGTGCTGTATACGTGAATGTGCTGGTGATGTTGCAGGTGTAACACCGCCCACTGGCGTTTGTTGTGGTGGAGGAGGTAACTAAAGCAGCTGTGAGGGAATTCTGGGGAGTGCTGCACTTGGATTAGAATAAGACAGCATGAGGCCTTCAACAATTTCCTGTGATTCCCAGGGAGCTCAGTGGAGACTTCCTCTCCAGGCAGCCGGCAGCATGACATTCCTAGTTTGCAATTGATCTGTGGGATAAACTAACAGCATGGGGGAAATTTTTAAATGGGGGTGGTCGGGAGGGGGTGAATCTGTCTCACACAAAGAGATACATATCATGTACTTTACAGTTATGTTTACATTTTACTACACAATGATTGAGTTTGACAGTGAAGTTCCGTCACACAAAAACCTCTGCATGTGTGTGTGTATTGTAATCAATACACACACACATGCACAAAGGAGGTTGCTATTTTGTAGGTACAGCGTGTAGCCTCCGTAAAGCCCGGCTGGGTACAAATACCAAGCTGAGAGTGTCTGTTGAACTTTGGAAATGTCAGCCGCTGCTCCTCACAGAAAACACTGTCGCTTCATTCCTGTATGTCCTCTCGCTTCCTGCACGCCTTAAAACTTTCCTTGTGCTGAGAGTGACCTACTGGAATCTTTTGAAGCTGCATCTGGCTTGAAGGTGGGAGGAGCGCAGTGGATACACGTCCTGAGTTCAATCATAACATTGTTTTGCTCTGAAGACATGTGTCCCCGCGGCCACAGCTAGGGCACGTGAAAGAAACCTGCGGTGTTGTTAGTGGAGTGGAGGAGACTCAGAGATCACCTCAAAAGTGAAATGGGATGCAGTAGCAGTTACTTAAAACACAGCTATTACTGCAGCTTCAAGTTAAGCGTTATTGTTTACCTCCTATTGCCTTCACTTGACTGTGGGGAGCTGTCCATGGTGCTGTCACATGCTAAGCAGGATTACTGAATTCATGCCCGATGCCATTGCAGTTTACCTTGCACTCCTTCAATAAATCCTGCTGTGAAACAGTGAGAAACATCTCCTTCACCCCCTTCCCCATCGTGCCTTTCTGCCGGTGCTTTCCAGAGCACATGTTTCGGCGGCAGACACAGCATTGGCTCTCCTCACAGGAGAGTGTCCTCCACCACACAGTTCACTGTACAAGCTGCATGATGAGCGTCCCTCGTCTGTGTGTCGTTTACATGTTGCTGTATGGTTCCCCGAGAGGCATCAGCATGTGACTGCTGCGCCCCGGGCCCTTCCAGAATGCCACTTCAGAGGAATACAGAATAAAGAAGTGCCGGTATAGGCAACGGTGCTCCGTCTTTATGCTCACCAGCATAATACATACATAGTTCATGGGCTCACCTGAGTGGGAAAAGGGGCCTCTTTATGCTAACTGTGATCCGCTGACATCAGGGCTACATGTAACATTACATTTTTCACTTTTCACAGTAAAGGTTTCAATTTTGGAATCGTATGATTGGTGCATTAAGAATCATCTTTTTCCAGTCAGGATACTTGCCCTCTCTTCTGACTAAAGAGATAATCCCTCAATTTACTGAACAAGGACAATGTTTGGCTCCTCCGTGACAATGACTTCTGCTTTCACATATCGACTCCTGACTCCGCTAAATAAAATTATGTTACCGTCAGCCTCCTCTCACTTCCTCTCGCCTTTTTTTTTCTTTCTCGGACACACTGTCTCAAGAGGGGGGGGGGGGGGGGGTGGTAGGAAGCTCTTGACTGCCCTCGTGTGTTCATTAATGTTTACTTTCAGAAAGTGTACTGTGAGCGATTGGCAAATGCACAATTCAAAACCTTTTCTGACGTTTTATAAAACGAAAAGGGAAGACATTGCATGTTGAACTGACATATTCCTCATGCAACCACTTCTGACGTGAATATTTACAAAGATTAATCAACACTCATATCGCAGATCAAATAACTGTTTCTGGTTCTGTCCCTGACTTTCAATGGCAGACACGTGGTGCAATATTGAGTGAGCCTCACATCTCTCCCAGGCCTACAGGACAATCGAGCGTGACAACATGTTGTCTCCTGTCTTTGCAGGAAGCGCTTTGAACCTGACTTGCCGGGCGTTTTTTGGCTACAGCGGTGACGTCAGCCCACTCATCTACTGGATGAAGGGAGAGAAGTTCATAGAGGACTTGGACGAAGAGAGGATCCAGGAAAGCGACATCAAGTAAGAAACATTACTGGAGTTGATTTCACAGGACACGGCGCTAATGAGGAATTAGTAGGAGATGTAAATACATTCACTGGAAAATGGACGACACCGATGGTTTCGCATGTTTTAGCCCATTAACTACGAATTGCGTACACTAAAGCAAACCTTTTGCAGAGATTTAAATGCCGCGTTCCAAGCAGCTGCTGGTTTCCATTTATTTAGTTATGGTTTGGACATCAAACAGATACTTAAATCATGTTTTAAATAATGATTTGTTAATTTTGTCTTTTGTCTAAATGACGTTTTTGTCGTGTGGAAATGCGAGCAGGTGGAAAGAATAACTTGATATGCTACGTTGTGCACGGCGCGTATAAATTCCACACAAAGCAAGATAATAATATATTGTAAGTGAACAGGGAACGCACACCCCTGAAATGGGATTTTTCTCTCTGGGAGAAATAGTATTTATTAAATGCATTAAAAAGTGCTTTCACATTTCCAGTACAAGTTTAAAATGATGAGCATTTGCCCTCAGTAGGGCTTCATACGGTATAATCACATAAACACATGCTACAATTTAGTTTCCCGTGTATTGTAGTGCAGTTTCATATTGATTATTTGTCACATGCCTCATTGCATTTACCAGCTCTGCTGTGAAAAAGCTGCACAGACACACACAAATACCCAAACCTGGACATTGAAAAAAGAAAGTGGGATTTATTTGTTGTTGATTCTTGCATTAAAAGTATGTTGTTTTGCATCTGACTCAACTCAGGAACCTTGGGGAGTCCTTGAGTTCCACGACAAAGGGAGTTTTCTAACTATTCATTGAGCGCAGCTGCATTACTAGTTCTAACAATAATATGAAAATGAATGAGGTGGTGATTAAATCTTTGCAAAATGTTGTCAAAATGAAATGAGCGGCTGCAGTTGGTCTACAAGGCACAGTGCTGTCCTTGAAGATCTTCGCCTTCACTTATCTTCTCACAGCTGATTGTTTGCTGCTCTTGATTTCAACAAAATAAACTAAGTTGTGTGCCATTCATTTGGGAAATGGTAATATTATATGGATTTATTATATTTTTTTGGATGGGTTATATATGTAACTTAAACACAGATATTTGCACAAAGAAATCAACCTTTTTAACGGAACACACCCACTGCGATATGACAGTATGCCAGTAAAGCTGTATTTAAACTTATTGTCTCAAAGTACTGGAGGTTTTGAATTCTTCAGAGAATAAAACTTTTGATGATGAAAATGGGAAGTTTGCATGTGAAGAATATTGTGTTGAGTATATTTTGTTCTGTTAAGTTGTTTCTTCAAGTAATTTGTTTTTTCTGTCTATTCGTTTTCCATGGCACGCTTTATTTTTCATTTCGGTGTGTCAGCTGCATATGAGGATGCACATGTACCGCTTTGTTCTTGCCACCACATTGTGAAACCACAGTTTTATCAGAAGCAAGTATTGTCTTCCTTTCTGTCTTTGTGTGTTCAGAAAGATTTTGCATATGCCAAATGAAAAACACAAAAAGCAGTTTCTCCAACTTGGCCTTTCCTTTTAATTTTAAGTTTGTAGAATGTGGATGACAAAGCTTGCTGTCAGAGCCCTAAGACATTAATAAACCACACCATTTCCATATTTCTTCACCTTAGCATTGTAAAAAAAAGTCAATTTCCTGGTCCATGTACATGTTTCCTTTTAGGGCTGTTTGGAGAGGCTGCTGCTTTGGGGAGACAGCCATGTCAGATGGTTAACAACTGCCATTTTTCACACCGCCGCCACTATTGCTATCTCCCACGCTGCACCCACCTATGGCGGCATGCAGATGTGCTCCGGGGAGCTGAGGAAGGGGGAAAGGGAGGGAGTGGTAGAGAAACAGAGAGGGAGCAGATAGGGAAGGAATGGGAAGAATGAGAAATATTGTCACTTAGGAGGAAGGTAAAGAAGACACATCTATAAATATGAACCTGCAGAAACAAATCACATTTAAGAACCACCAATGCAGCTCTCATGTTTGTCTTCTCTCTCGCTTCCTCTGTTCGTCCCTGACAACAAGATTCCCTCGCTCACTGGCTGAGGAGTTGTCTTTTTAATAAATCATACCGATACTTCATGCTGCGGATCAATAATGTATTTGATCATCCACTCTGTGTTGCTGCTGCTGCAGCTACCACCCCAAGCTTTTCCACATCAAGCATGTGCCTTGTTTTTTGGCCTCCATAAAGTCAGCCAGCTACATGGACAGATATGCAACACTGGGGGGGACGGAGGGGAAGGATGGAGGGAAGTGAACATGAGCAAATGTGTGCTTTAACCTGCAGCCAAGCTGTATCATATGAGCCATTGGGTAGAAGTTTCTAAGGATTACCTTTTGTTCTACGGCCGGCCTCACACTTTAGCTTCATTACTAATGTATCAGTAACCAAGCTTGAGCTGAAAGACGAACACCTATACCACAGGCACTGAGTTGCTGCGGGCATTTATTGACCCAACTCCAAGCCCATTGATTCAGAGGAGTTCATTTCTAAGGTACCCCGAGCCCATACATTCTCATTTGCACCACTGGGACAGGCCTATTGTTGTTATCATAGCAAGAATGAGTGCACATTAGCATAGCATACATGGATTAATAAATTAGCAAGAGAAATCCGGCTCAGCTTAATAAAGAAGGTGATCAATACTGACCCAATTAAGTTTGTTGTTTTGCAGATTTAGCTTCAATTGGATGTGTAACTGGAACAAATAAGTTGCAAACTCAGAGGATTTGCTCATGAGGAAGGGAGTGAAAATGTTAAAAAGTACCTGCAGCCGTCATGGTTGAAAGTACATGTTCTGCACATCTTATTCCATTTGATTCACCACAGTAGGAACAATTTGCATGTTGTAAGGTTGTTCAAATTTACTATTTGTTCCAGCTGCTAGTTTTGGGCTGTCATTCACCTCCCATCCCTATCAGCGCGCTTCACCTGGACCTCATAATCCATCTACTCTAACTTTAGTGTCCTCATTGATGCCTTTCGAGTCTCAGGTTGAACAGCGGTGGTCATTATCCACCGCGTTGTATGGCAACGAGCTCTGTTGCCTCAACTAGTGTGATAATGTGAAACTGGAGGCTCCAAAGTACCCTGCGGAGACATGAATTATTCCTGTGCCCACTTCTCCCAATGCTCCGGCCCCCCAAGCCCATTGCACAACAAACTCAGCTGAAAATACAAATATCATCAGCCCTGCCTCAGCCTCTCCACGCAAAGCCCATGATACACTTTCAATTACTGATGCCAAATCTCCCCAACAAGCTGTCCTTATGTGCAGTTTATCGGCTTGAAGGCGATAGAGAAGCTTGAGAGTCATTACACCCCTACACACTCAAGCCCACACTCACTCACACACACTTTCCTCATCCCACTCTGCCGTATTAACACATACAGTAGACACACACACACGTACACACACATGGAAGGAGATCTCGATCTCATTTGCACTTTGTTGCCTCCGATGTGTAATTTGTGGTAAGGGTGCTGCAAAAGTGGGCTAAGTAGTGTACCCAAGGTATGAGGGAGCATTATCTCCCCATTCTCTCCTCCATCAGACTCAACCAGCCCAGCGGGGGGACACTCATTTACTTTATGGAATATTACTTTCTCTCTGTTACCATGGCAGCCGCTATAAAAAGATTTTCTACTGATCGCCATTATTTGATTTCCCAGCGCGCCCCCCGCATACGCCATGGAAAATCCCTTATTGATTTTCCTTTCTCATATGTTTTGAGTGCAGAGAGAAGAAATGAACATACCGTGAGGTACTTACAGTAACACAAAGTGGTATTCATCACGATACAGTTGTATTGCACTTTTACAGAAACATGCTGCTCACAGGCATTTCTGGGATTGCTGCACTCTGGATCCCAACTGTACTGATCAAATAATCCAAAATGAGAATTTCTCAGGTTTTTTTTATTTGTTTGTCCTGCAGGATTGTCAGGGAGCATCTTGGCGAGCAGGAAGTGGCCATTTCCTTGACAATTGACTCCTTGGAGGAGGAGGACCTGGGAAACTATTCCTGTTATGTGGAAAATGGTAATGGCCGTCGCCAAGCTACCATCCAGCTCTTCAGACGGGGTAAGAGCTCTTTGACTGAAACCTCAACGAGTGGTAACCCCTCGACATCCAGTTTTTTGCATTTCCTTTCCCCTGGAAGGGTCTTTACGGTTGTAAAAATGTACATAATGACTTACTTTTTGACACCACAATGTATTGTTAGTATATGATGAGTGAGGTATTCAAAGCTCTGGAGCTCCATTTCTTCAGATTAAAATATTCTAAATGTATTATGCTTCATTTTAATACTTTATGTCTTTAGGAACTCTAGGATCTCTGATTGGACTCTGGACTAAAGTGCTATGTTTCGTAAACAAAACTTTGCTGCACAGAAGTCACTGCTTCATTGAAGTTTAAAGGGTTGAGGGGGGTCTTATTGATTTTTGAATAGTAACATTAAGGGGTCACTTGCAGCAAGAGTTTTAGTGCCTTCCAGAGATAAAAGCCTTAACAAACCCACTGTACACTACCAGCCCCGCACCAAACACCAGACAAGGTCAGAGACAGATATTTCACACAGAGCTAAATGGAGAGAAAGTGTTTGACTCGCACACATAGAGGTGGACCCAAATGAACGCTAATGTTGCTCTTAATCTGAGACATTTTTAAATGGGCAAATTTTGTATTTTATTTGCTATATTTACATTAAACAGTTATGGTATAAAACGGTTGTGTTTTCAAAAACATCCTTCTGTCTATTCTTTCCGGCCCATCTTTCTTTTTCCATCCACAAATGTTTACAATCTGCTTGAGCTCCAGTTGGTTGTGCTATTGGTCACTACATGTTCTCTAGCAGCTGTGTAACTATTTTGGCTCTCTAGCATGACTTGTCTGAAACTCTTTTCACGCACTGGTTGTCATCCTGCAAAGAGAGGTCATTTAATGGCTGTTTAAACAGCAAATTGGTCCCCAGCTTTTCCCAAAAGGCCAATAAGTTCAGCATACAATTACATTTTAAGACTTTATCTGTTAGTCTCCCCGCTTCGATCTTTGTATTTGTGGCTGTTTTTTGTATATGGCCCAATTCCTTTTGAGGAGTCTTTCTAGACTCCAGACAGCTTCATTTAACACTCCCAGTCAAAACAGCGTTTCAACGGAGAAGGATGCTATGAAAGACTTCAAGTCAAGCTTTCTCGCTCTTCCTCTCGCTCTAGCACTCTCTATCTTTCTCATTATTCTGATGTTTATTTCATGCTTCCCCTCCCTCAATGCACCAGTCATAAACCCTGCAGCATGTATGTGGATGTCTCTGCAGGCTTTCTTGCCTTCCTAATGAGGAGGAGAGAGAATGGGCATATGGTGAATGATTGTTACTTAATAGCATTACGGTTTAAGGGAACAGCTGTGAAATGACTTTTTACAATGTCAAAATTATACCACTATCTTTCTGAGATCCTTGGTTGTTGTTTATTAGAATACAAAATATCAAGGGATAATGTCCTGACTGAAAGTTGAAAGGAGGCACATTCATTTAATTCAATTATCACTCGCTTGTATGAAGAAAAGTGATAAAAATATCTTGCAATGAAAAGGTTTATATCTAATGTCGCCAAAAGAAAGGTCAATTTATTTGCAGTGTACATAATCTGTAATAAAGTAGTTGGCTGCATTGCGGTTGCCATGGCAGCCGTGCAGCGTTCCAGCCCACAGTGACAGACATATAAGACTGACCTGATCTAGCTGAGCTGACCAGGTAAATGCTGCTCTCATACACCACATAACTCATCATTCTCCAAGCTAGATGTCTCTGGGGTGATGGAGAAGAGATGGTAGAGAAGATAAATGTAGAGAAAGACAATGGGAGGGAAAGGAGGGGGTGGAGAAGTAAGAAAAGGTATGATGGAGAGGGGAGTGAGTGAGATGACTCGACTGAAGTCTTTTGTTTTGAAAATGCCCCCATCCATGTCCTCAATTGTCACAAGTCCCTCTATGGACTGCAGGGCTGTGTCATTGGTGGGCTGCTACTCCAAAGAAATGAATGTAATTTCTCACCCGCTCCCCCTTCCCCATTTGTCTGCCTGCACTATGCCCTCTCATTTTTCCCAAAGTCATTATGAGCCACAGGTTCATGCTGCTTCGCACTGAAAATACTGATTTTTAGTGCAAAGCCTTCCAGAAAATGTAAATGTGTCCTATAAGTGCCTAATGCTGCGAGTTTAACAGGGAAATCGGGGAGGAAAAAAAATAACAAAAGTCCAAACCTCTGCTGAAATATGAAGAAAATTGCTTGCTTTTGTGTGTGCACAAGGGGTGTGTATTCCCCATTCTGCGCCAAGATTGTCTCACCCATTTATATATATATATATATATTCTGGTCTGTGTGTCATCCTCAGCAGAGCTCATGTACACCGTGGAGCTGGCAGGAGGGCTGGGAGCGATCCTGCTGCTGCTCATCTTCCTCATCTCCCTCTACAAATGCCACAAGATAGAGCTGATGCTCTTCTACAGGAGGCACTTTGGCAGCGAGGATGTGGATGGAGGTAAAGATGGCACAAAGGGGCACTAACAAATCCTCCCTGTGTTTCCCTCTGTTGATGACATACAACCTGCTTTTAGGTTTTTATGTGTACAGGCCTTTCTTTTCCAAAATAAGAGGTTGGGCGAGGAGATGAGTGTGTGTGGGTTTGGTTTTCATCGATGTGAATAGTTTCTGTTTCTCTGGCCATGTGCATGATTTACCGTGTGTGTGTGTGTGTGTGTAAGTGTGTGCGTGTGTGTATGCGTGCGTGTTCTGTCATAGCCTGTATCCATAACAGACTCCGTGGTAGATACAAATGTCTTCCCCTATCTCAGTGACAGGAGCCCATTTCCTCTCCCTCTCTCTGTCAACTGTTAGTGTAGAGATTGTGTGTGCATTGCTGCAACGGCGGCAAAGGGAAGAGAGGAGGCAGATTTTCAATTTGTTGCCCATTTAAAAAGAGATCAGTCTCAATATGTCATGGAATGATGCCCAGCCTTTCCTGCCGAAGGCCAGATAGTGGGACATTGGGACTGGGCAAACTCGAAGCTCCTTCCCTGAGAGACAAATAGCGAGTGCATACAGTCTTACATTCGAGGACAACTTTTTGTTTCCTCTAAAGATTATAGTTAACTTTTGCTTCAGTTAATGATTTGTCGGTTCGTGTCCCAGAATCTTCCCTGTTTCACTTTGTGATTTTTACTATTTCTGCTTCCTTTTTGAAAAAATTCTGGAAAGACTGAACTCATTTTTTAATCATTGAATTGTTTCTACAGTAGCATGAATTATCTATTACACGCTGTTTTGTTGACTCAAACCGCCACATGATTAAGTCATACCATCAGGGAACCGCAGATACAAGCTGTTTTGATTTTCCAAGTTTGCTAGGTGGTTAATTTGAGGTTGGTTGCTAATTTGAAGGCGTCGTTTGATGTGTGGATGCTATCGAGTGCAGCCCTGGCCTCTCCAGTAAGTTTCAAAGCTATGTTTGCTCCTCAAAGAGTTTGTGAAAAAGGCCCTTTTCCCTTTTCGCTGGCCCACAATGCAGTTTCCACAGAGCATAATGACTAGGACTCACTGAACAAGTAGTGCTTTTTCCCATCATCTATTTTCTGCCTTTTCAGTTCTTCCCTTTGTCTTCTGGGAAATCATTTTGAGGTGTGGAATAGGATATGCTTGAGTCTTTATTTAGGTATTTTTGTATCTTGCTCAATTTACTTTACACACGAACACCGCAGTCAAATGTTGTTGTGTCATTTTGGTGGGTGGCTATTTTTTTATCTTGGCTGCTTTTGTTCCAATTAAAGATGCTAAAGTATTTGGAAGAGTAGTTTTCCTGCTGCAGCATAAGAGTGAGATTATCAAAGAAATGTTAAACTTGAACATGAAGTCCTGAAACAATGCGGGGCCTTATCACTTAGCATCAGTGGTTGGTTGATGCAGCCAACATAAACGCATGACATGAGGTACAAACACAATGCTCCCTTTTTCTTTTAAAGCTTGTTAAATTAAGTTTTACTGTGGTTTGAAGACTCTAGCCTACATTATATTTAGACTAATACGGCATTTAGTAGAAGAAATTACCTTTTTCATTCATTTAATATTTCTTAGAACAACGGTTTTCATTATATCATGATATAATAAAGTTTTATAATCTTTGATTAAATTTCCATTAGATACCGTGTGAATAAATCTTTTTGGGTGATTGTACAATTCAACAATAATTTCAATGTAATTAAAATATATTACAGTGTTGTTATGCTTTGATAAACTCTCTAAGTAATTGTTATCTAATGTTAAAATAGAGTTTTTGTGCTATGCCAATTAGATTTTGATAAAAAATGAAGGAGCCTAGGGTTTTGTCCTTAGGGTTTATAATTGAAACGGCTTTGAAAGAAATTATAAACTGCTGGAATGCCGGCATGGATTTGAAATGAGACCCCATCGTGTGTATGTGTGGACACGCTTTTCATTATGCCAGGACTTCAGGGATATTGTGCCCTTTTGAGCACCATGTCAATGCATTTAGTGCGCTTTCTTCATGAGCCACTATGTTTCTCTCCATGTTTCAGAAAACAAAGACTACGATGCCTACCTGTCCTACACCAAAGTGGACCCGGACCAGTGGAGTCAGGAGACCAAGGAGGAGGAGCGCTTTGCCCTGGAGATCCTCCCTGATGTCCTGGAGAAACATTACGGCTACAAACTATTCATTCCCGATCGAGACCTCATTCCAACCGGAAGTAAGATTGTATGGACGTGGATACACTCATATATTCATGTTTGATATATATTGTAGTGTGAGGGCATTTGCTCCTTTATTGTAGCTGCTACATTGTGTAAAAGACCCCACAACAGCAATAAGTTTAACAAAATGTTTAACAAGTATTTGGTAGAGGATTGATGAAAGGAAGAGGATAAAGGTTAAACAGGAAGTTGTTTGTTTAGGCTGATTTTTTAAGGATACATTGAAGAGTCAACAGACTTAACAGGGGGGAAATGCAGGCGACAATGAGCAACCAAGGACTTGAATGATTTAAGCTAATAAATAAGGATTTAGCTGCTATGGAGACTGCACCAATGCTGGAATAGTGTCCCGCAGATATGGCAGAAATGCGAAGGACTTGCGTGTGAAACCGGAATATGGGGGGCCAATCTCCCTGTTTCAGAGTGGGCCATTGGTGAGATACCTGGAACTGAGGTATTTGGTCAGTGGCTCGCATGGGCTGAGACTCAAAGGGGAATGAAGCTCCCAGCTGGTTTTACTTCTGCAGAGTGCGAGTACGAAGTATAAATTGCAGTCAGATTGACTTTGGTGAAGAGAATGATTATAGAGAGCAACACAAGCAGCCAGCAAAGACGTGTATTTGACATAAGTCAAGGGTGTCTCGAGCATGGAAGCAGGGGCGGAGTAGATCCAAAGTGAGTGGCAGGATTTTGCTCTGTGAAAAAGTCATTGTGCATTGAAAAGAGGAGATTCGGAGATCAGAGTGATTGAGTATGGACTCCCTAGACTATTACTGTCACCAAACATTGGCAGCTATGACAGCTCACGGACCGCAGACAAAGGAGAGCGGGAGAGCAGCCCACTCCAACCTGCAGCCCACTGTCACTATAGAGAAGAGTGAGAGTGGACTGGAGGTTGCGGCAGATTCGGGAAGTCTCAGGAATGACAGAACTGAAATGTCTGGAGGAGAGCCGCTTTTAAACAGATACGGAGTGATCTGAGATCTATGATAAGTTGATTCTTTTGTGCCATAGGAATTGGCCTTGTTGAACTTTGCAGAAGGAAGCACCATCTGTTGTTGTGAAACAGAGAGAAGGGGGACAGGATGTGTTCAACGTGTGTGTAATGTATAAGTAGTGTTGACGGGTATTTCGAACTGTGGTTTTGAGGCCCTTCGCTGGTTAGCCTCATTCGTGTTTATGTGTTGCCAGTCCTTTATTTTTTTTCACTGTCAATGTCTTGTGTTTAACGCGTTGTGCTTTGTGTTTTGTGGGCAGATTCCAACAGAGTACATTCACACTCACAAACGATTAGTGGATGATTATTCCAAATGAGTGAAGAACGAAATCCAATACTATCGACCAATTGTTCTGTATCCTCTCTAATCTTTCTGGATAAAAGGTCCTAGTATTACACACTGCCTATTCTCATATTACATACTAGAGTCATGAGAATACGGAATACAGAGTGTACCAGGGGCTGATATATTGAACAAATTCATCATCTCCCCTGGTTTTCATCCATGCATTAATAAATCCATGAAAATTCTTTCTGAACATAATTCTCATGCGTGCTAACTCTGCTCAGTAGTCCATCTATGCCAGTGGTGCACAGTGTGCTCTAGTTAGTAGTAGTGCTGTGTGTTTGTACTGTAGGCTTCATGTGGAAAAGATAAAACGCAAACACGTCCTAGTTGGTCCAGATAGAATTAAACATCATTGGGAAATGTTTGAAGGCTCCGAGCCCTGCCGCCTCTTTCCTTTAATCAAAAGAAAATTGCTGCCGGCATCAGTGCCAAGCAAACTCATTTAAGATGAATGTCCAATCAAGAGAACATGGTATATGATTAATCATATGTGAAATAAAAAAGATGAACGCGAGGAGAAGCGGCCGCTTTTCACAACTGTGTTGAGTATGTTTCTGTGTCTGTACTGTGTTCTGCCTGTGACCTAAATGTCCAAATGTTTATGTTTAGGTCTCACCAATGAGCATTACCAGGATGAAAGGCGACTCTTTGGAGGTACCCGCCCCCAGTCTTTTCCTCTTCTATCAGCTGCTGTCCTTTACTTGCTCCTAGGAAGTCTCAAAGAGACGTACAGAGAGGCACCAGTGTGTGATCTGAACCATTCAGTAGACAGCGATTCAGCTTAATCCCATTGACTGTGCGGCCGTATCAATCATGCCCCCCCCCCCCCCACACACACACACATCGAGAGCCATTCATTGCAGTGCTTAGCTTTGTCTGCTGGTCTTCCCTCCAGCATTGATTACGATACACAAAATAATACATTACACTGCTCCAGAACATATTAAACAGAACAAACACCAGACTTTTGGATATTTATGTACACATGCATACATGGTGCCTTGGTTTTTCTCGATACACCTTGAGCTACAGACTAAATGAGCTGTTATTTGAGCAGATACTTTAGCGGAACAGTAAAAGTCGTTGTCCTGTGTTTCGTGCCTAATGATGTGTGTTCATCCCTGTGTCATTGTCCTGTCCTCATTGAATCATATATTTAACCTACTGGATGCGTATCACACTGCTATTTTACTGCTCCCTTGTCTCATGAGTGATTCTGCTTTTCTCTCTTGGCCTGTCGTTTCCTGCAGCATACATTGAGGACGTGGCACGCTGTGTGGACCAGAGCAAGCGCCTCATCATAGTCATGACACCCAACTACGTGGTGCGGCGAGGCTGGAGTATCTTTGAGCTGGAGACGCGGCTGCGCAACATGTTGGTGACCGGCGAGATCAAAGTCATCCTGATTGAGTGCGCCGAGCTGCGTGGCATCATGAACTACCAGGAGGTGGAGGCTCTCAAGCACACTATCAAAACCCTCACGGTCATCAAGTGGCGCGGCCCCAAGAGCAACAAGCTCAACTCCAAATTCTGGAAGCAGCTGCAGTACGAGATGCCGTTCCGGCGCACAGAGCCCATGCTCACCAACGAGCCGGCGCTGGACGTCAGCGAGCAGGGCCCCTTCGGGGAGTTGCAGACCGTCTCCGCCATCTCCATGGCGGCGGCCACCTCCACCGCCATGGCGACCGCCCACCCCGAGCTGCGTTCCACTTTCCACAACACGTACCACACCACCATGAGGCAGAAACACTACTACCGCAGCTACGAGTATGACTTACCCCCAGGAGGGACCCTGCCACCTCTGTCCTCTCTGGGGAACCAGCACACCTACTGCAACATCCCGCTGACACTGCTGAACGGGCAGAGGCCCCCCGGGAAGAGCCGAGAGCACAGCCTGGAGGAGGCGCACGCCAACAACGCCATGCTCCCTCTTCTGCCGAGAGAAACCAGCATTTCCAGCGTCATCTGGTAATGGTGAAGAGGCACAGCGTCAGCTGTGGGAGGATCGGTCGGAGCCAGACACGCCAAGGCTCAGTCTGGTAGATTTTAGGAACACAGTTTATGGTCGTGATTGCGGCGTAAGTGTTTTGGATCCTTTGTGTTCCAACCGCTGTTAAATGGGAGCAAGTGGCGGCGATACAGCAGGTTTTCGGACTCGGTTCCTCTTTGTTGGTTTGGTTTTTAAAGTGGACAGCGCGTCTGTATGCAGGGGGGAGGTTTTCCATGTGGAACTACAGGAGATATAATGAAGACACCCTTTTATCTAGAAGCGAGATACAGACTTGCGAGAACTCGACATCAAAGAAGCAACACTCTATGGCAATGTGCATACACAGATGTGCAAACACACAAACAAAAGGAAAACAGGGTCTTGTACATATGTTTCAATTTATTTGTAGCATCAGTGTTTTCCTGTTTTGTTCTTTGGTTTATTTTATTCAACCATGTTTGTTGCCTTCTCCACTGCAGGACTTTGCTTTAACTTGTAATTGTATGTTTAGTATTTTTTTCTCTTTTTAGTTTGTTTTCTACTCTTATTTCAATCTGCTTGTTTGGAAAGCCAGTATGTCATGTACCTGCGCTGTCATCTTTTATTTTTGTTTGTTTGTTTTGAAATCTTTGTGTAGTTTAAGAGAACATTTTTAACACTTTTGGAACTCTTCTGGACATTTCAGGAGCTTTGTGGAGCTGAAACTTCTTTTTGTTTACCTATAAAAGGTGTATCTAATTTAAAGGGAAACTCTTTTAAAAAATCATAGAATATGCAAAAAGAAGGAGGAGCTGGCAAAAAAATAGAACCTTCCTGTAGGACTGAAAAGCGATG
Source organism: Pungitius pungitius (assembly GCF_949316345.1). Taxonomy (NCBI): domain Eukaryota; kingdom Metazoa; phylum Chordata; class Actinopteri; order Perciformes; family Gasterosteidae; genus Pungitius; species Pungitius pungitius. Next base: position 11,902,163 of record NC_084909.1, on the reverse strand, counting down.
GAGGGGCTGTCCTAGTCCTCTCCAATCAGATAGGACAGCAGATCCTTCTCTAAAGCTTCATATTTTCTATTGAAACAAACAGCCTTGCTGATTTAGAGTGATAGTGAAATGCCTCACCTTAAAAGAAAATCTGTAGATTATTTTAAAAAGAATTCTATTTTTGTAACACAAAAGAGTTGCTTGAGAAGTCATACTTATTTGCATTTCATCTACCATAGAAAGGGGGATTTGTGTTAAGTGTTATGCTGGTTTTGTACACTTGCAATGTGATTCATGGTTTGTTAAGAGGTAAAGGTGGCTTCTGAATCCACATGAAAAAAATCTCTCCCCTTGTTATTGAATCAAACACAAAGCATTTTCAATGTTTTGCTTTTTAAAACATAATATTATTCTCATCCTGATAATTACTTTGGTTCATATGGATAGTTCATGTTTAAGGAAAGAAAAGAATACATTTGTGTTTTGACAGACTTTTTAAATATATTTGAAGGTGTGATTTTTGAGTATGCATAGCAAATAGATATGTATTCTATATATAATATAGATATTTATATAAATATATAAACACAATTTTCACTCTGAAAGAAATGTCTATCTTTATAGAAACACAATCATAATCAGTTGCCCTTACTTTCTCACTGCACATTAAAACATCGATTTCCTTGATGCTTCTTTTGTGTCTTTGACCATATGTTGGCAGTGCACCCATGTCCTTCTTTCTGACTGTATGAGTAATGAGTGTTTTCCAGGGAAGATAACCAAGCATTAGCATTTCCAGATACTGTTGAAAAGTAAACTGTGCCCATATCTCCCTACTCCTCTTACAGCGGACAACACTACAAGACGGAAATAGTAGCAGACAAGCGGAAAGCAGCGTGTGCATCTGCACATTCTGATTATTCACAGAAAAAACTACAGGTGAAATTGGATAGATTCACTTTTTTTTTTAATTGCTTTGCTTGCTGCTTCAAGCTGGCCCCTGGGCCATTAGTAGGTCCCTTGTTGACATGTTTCCAATGGAGGACTGGCATGATGCTTCAGCAGTTGGACTTTGTCAAACCAATACCTTCATTTTGAGGACAAAACTGCCTCTGTAATTCCCCAAAGTGTTTCCATGCTTTGCTAAAACATTTGTCCAACAAATCAGCACTGGGTATTTTGACCCTCGTAACTTATATTTGGAATGCATTGAGAGGGGATTTCCTAATATCTGCTATAAGCAGCAGGCAAAACGTGGTTTAACATTCATTTGAACAGGTGGATTTAAAATTCACATGTGCTTTGCAAACTATGAGTCGTGAGACCTTTATAAAATACAGTAGTGAGGAGCTACTCTCCAGGTGTTGGGACTGTCCCCCAGTGACATTACATCATAAAACCCCAACGAGAACTATCCTTAAAGCAGAATGCAAATAATAAAGCAAATGAGGAAGATCAACAACTATACATGTAATGACGGATGTCATGATCCGAACCTCACGGACTGAAGGCTGATGTGGCGTCTCTGAGGCCTCGTGGTCTACATTTCTCAAAGGGTAACGGCAAGCTCCCTGTGACTGCTGCAGGGTTTTTTTTGTATTATCCTATTCCCCTTGCTTTCTCCCCATTCCTGATTCCTGCCTATCTATCCTGTCAGAGGCAGAAATGCCTGAGATAAACTATTTTTTAAAGTGCTGATAAAAGAAACATTGGGTCTTGAAGCCAATAATTCTCATCGGATGGCTGACTGTTCTCTTGCTGGCCGCCTCAACACAACGGGGGTGCAGCGCTGCCAAACAGTGCCATCTCCTGGGGATTTGCACTATTTACAAGGCGTGTTTGTGATAAAAAGCTGGTAAACACAGAAACGAATAGCAGATTTACTGATTATTTGTCATCCCCAGGAGAAAAGAGAGAAAGGAGAAGCTGCGGCTGAGGACAGGGACAGAGTTAAAGGAAGAAAGTAAGTGAAAGACAAAGATGTGGACATTTTGTTGGTAGCAGGGAGCACAAACTGAGTTGTAAAGCTCAGACGGTTTCAGGCTATGCAAAGACAAAGAACAGAAGAAGCTATAACTGTATCAATGAAAACACAAGTGAACCTTTGAATAGAAACCAAAAGTTGGAGGCACGCACACAAAATCAAGCACACAGTTTTTGGCAGCCTTGTCGTAGACAGCAGGAGCTTGATCAGCAGAGAGGATTAATAGACTCTTCATCACCTTGAGCAATTGAGGACTTAATTGAAGAGAAAATAGGCCCTTACGAGAGGGAACGTCTAAAGGAGATAGATCAAAATAAGCACGGGGGGGAGTAACAAGTATTTACTCCTGGTAATAGTTTGTTGTCTATTTGTAAAATAGTCCTTTGACTTTTAAGCATTGAGGGCCTTGGAATAAAAATAATAGAGTCAAATAAAATGCCGGGGCAAAGGAGAAGCTGCTTGCGTTTCTGCGGGAGAGCAGAGATTGGAGCATCGGCGGTCAGGGGGGGCATTTAGCTTGGAGATAGCAGTTAATGAACAGCAAAACGATGCAGTAAAATAAGGAAATGCTTAATTGTGTAAAACAGATGAAAAAAGTTTCACCTTAATTTAATTACTGATTTAATGCACCAACCAGGGAACAAGTTGATAGTCCAAGCAGAGACTGCCACACAACTGGTTTATTCATCAACATTTAATTTGGTTATTAAAGCTGTTTTTACAAAACCGCGTAAATACATTATTTGTCAATAACTTCTCATCTCGTTGGGGCAAGCCGAGAAATCACAGGCTAAAAGGGATGAAATACATCACTACAATTTTACAGAACATGTTGTGACGTCGTAATGGTAAAATTAGATGCTACAGCAGAGTGGTTTAGTCCCAACAATCCAACGGTGGGTGACACACGCAAACAAACCATTGATGGGTGACACAATATAACAAACTATTGGCGGATGATACAATCCAACGAACCATTGATAGGTGACACAATCCAATTAACCAATGATGGGTGAAATTCCAATAAACCATTGATAGATGACACAATCCAATAAACCAATGATGGGTGACACAATCCAACAAACCATTGATTGGTGATACATTCTAACAAACTATTGATAGGTGACACAATCCAACAAACTATTGATAGGTGACACAATCCAACAAACCATTGATTGGTGATACATTCTAACAAACTATTGATAGGTGACACAATTCAACAAACTATTGATAGGTGACACAATCCAACAAACCATTGATTGGTGACACATTCCAACAAACCATTGACAGGTGACACAATCCAACAAACTATTGATAGGTGACACAATCCAACAAACCATTAATAGGTGACACAACCGGGGGGAGAACTGCAATGTGTGTTGAAATGTTTCTCTTGTTTGTGTGCATACTGCAGTCGATGTGCAGTTTAATCACGTGTTGCATTGGTGATGTTTTGTTTATTTTACTGGTAATTCTACAAGAAGTGGAAGGCTATTTAATTGATGTGGTTTACTGATGCTTATTGTTTGAATATTATATACACATCTTTATAATATCTGTTGGGCATTAACGTTCTGGTTACAGTAATAATAACCTGGACTAGGGAAGCAAGATTGTACAAAGGCTGCCAACTGTCCACCACATATGAATTAGTTTCAAAATAGGGGCTCTGTGGGGTATATTAACCAAGGGCAATATTGTATTCTTATATCAAAAGGTAAGAAAAAGTGTTGTCTTTTTATAATTCTAAAGGCTGCATTTCGGTAATGTTATTTTCTGAACTTAACAGTGTGTCATGTTATTCACCTTGACCCACTTAATCATTATATCAACATTTATATTATGTTGTGGTTTTGTTACCTAAAGCTGTAGCATTTATTGGTTCCCTAAACCTCAGTTGACGTAATTTTAAGTCCAACCGTGATGATTTTTCTTTTTTTTTTGTTGCCTGAACCTAGTGTTATCATCTTGTGTTTCGTTCACAAATTGCTATGAGACTGTGTTGTGTATATATTTTCTACACATATTTTGATCATGTTTATTGTGGTTGTCTTTTACTGCATTGCCTTATCAGACCACTGGGTGGTGTGTGAGAGTTATCTTTAATAGTCTCAGGTGAACATCCAGTTGGTACCTCATGTTCTAAGTTTAGCACTGTCTAGTGCCATTCCAATTTAAATCCATGTGGTTGTTCTGTGCGGAATATTTTCTTTAAAACATCAGAGAAGCATTGCTACATTGAGGGACATTGGCAACATTGACTGCTCATGTAAACATTTTTCCATTGAGTTCTTGCAGATGTATGTCTTGGAAGTCTGTCTCTTACTAATTTTTTAATATTTTACTTGACTTGGATTAGTATGAAGTGTTAAATAGAAACGTTCTGGACCAGATCATTCTGTGAACATGGGCCAAATTGCAGGGAGTGAGCACAGGTACAAACCATCTCGCATTTGAGCAGTGACTAGCCGAAAGCAGGTGTCCAGGGACTCATATCATTTAATGGAATTCAGCAGGAAATCTTTTCCCCATTGTTGTACATGTTTTCATCACTTAAATCTCTACAGATTTAGTGGAACCTAATGCTGTTGGTGCTATGTGTATTTACCTTTTCTCTGCCGAATATGATACTTTTTTACTAGTGAGCCATTCATCCATGCTGTGATGGTCAGATTTGGAGAGATTGTTGGAACATTACCTGAAGCCCTTTTGCTTCACCCTGTCCGCGTGTGCTGGTTGATAGAGAGGCTGACGTATGGTTTCTGTGCTGTTGCACTCTGCTGATCTAACATGGCATTTTACCAGTAAATAGTCCCCGGCCACTGTGAAAACTCTCCACCTCAGCTGCTGGGCAATGAACAACGGGACAATGTCTTAACTGCAGTGGCATCTTAATCTGTAGTAGTAACGATGCGCCTTTAATCAATAACTAATGTGAACAGAAGTTGAGTGCAACTCCGATTCTATAAGAACATTTCAGACTTCCAATAAGGTTCTGTCTAGGACCGATTTAATACTTGCCCCATGAAGAGGTGTGTCACTGATTAGGAAAGAGAGATATGAAACAAACGTCCAGAGAGCTTTTTTTATTATAGAAAAATAGTTTGTATAAAAACAATTAAGTTAGGAATTCCAGCAGCTGCTTTGTATAATTTTCCTCTAATATAACATATGTCGCCTTCAACACACGGTCTTCCTTTGTCTCACACACACGCACACGCACACACACACAGAGACACGCGTGCCTGGTTGTTCATTTCACAGACCTCGACGACCTCCTACATACAGAAAAAGTCCTGAATGTAGTAGTCCCTAATATCCTCTTCACCCGCCCGTCCATCTACTTCCCGTAGAACATCTCCATGAGCACCTCCTCGATGCTGACATTGCCTATAACGGGTCGAAAGAAGAGCTGCGCGACCACGGGCGCGCTGATGGCCCTCAGCATGGAGAGAGCTATGAGCAGCTTGGCGAACCGCGTCGCGTCCTCCCGGTGGATCATCCCGACGTGCTCGTTCAGAGCCTGGTGCGCCTCCCGCCGCAGAGACTGGATGTAGTGGAGACAGCGCAGACCCTCCGCGTCTAGGGGAGGAGACGGACAAGACATGGTCAAGGGGAGGGATAGTGCGATGGTTTCCGTGGGCTACATGCTATAAATAGGTGACCAGTCCTCAATTATTATTATTAATGACACTTTCTATTTCTAACGGCACATTGGGGTCACAAATATATATATTATATATATACTCATTAATAAAAGGCAATAATAGTCACCTATTCTGAACACAACCTAAGAAGAACTCGGCAGCCTACAGTCTGTGTCAGTCAAACAGCTTTGACGCACAGGTGGGTCTCCTACCTGGGTTGAACAGCACGGCTCCTTTCAGATACGCATACTCCTTCGTACTAATATCTACACTCCAGCACTTCTTCAGGAAGGCTTTGATAGCGTCGATGTCCGCGACAGATACCCCGGCTTCCGCCCTGCTCTGGCCGGCCGGCACCTCGCTGTGCCTGTCCGGTAAACCCGTGAGGATGCGCTGCAGCATGCTGGGCTCCACGGTCTCCGCCGTCTCAAAGTCCACCCGGTCTTGCGCGAGTCCGAGCACGAGCAGAGGCGCCCAGCCGCTGCGGATCAACGTCAGCTGGTCGTCCTCCGGCAGCTCCCGGAAACACGGGACGTTCTTCACGAACCGCAGTGTCTTCACCAGAACCGCCGAGGCGGCTTTGCACGTCACCTGCGGGGAGCGGAGGACACCCCGGCGCCGCGTGGAGCCGCAGGAGCAAGCCTGCTGCCGGAGCTCCTGCGGCGAGGCGCGGTCGGCGGCGGAGGAGGAGGAGGAGGTCCTGTGCAAGTTTTGCACCGTTTCTTGTTGGGGCTGTTGTTGTTGCTGTTGTTGTTGCTGTTGATGTTCATGATGATGTTGCTCCTCGGTGCTCGCGAGGCTGTCATTCTTCAAAATGCTGTAGAGGATGCTGTTGTTGCTTCGACCGCCGGCACCACGGCAGCGGCAGCCCTCCAGCGCGGCCATGGCCGCTCTACATGGGCCGGAGCTCAGTGGGACCCGCTCTCTCTTTGAAGCGCCGGAGGTCAGTGACAGAAGTAGCGTTGTTTTCTTACACCCCGATAGCCCGGAGCACGTTTATACTAGCTCCTGTCTGTCCCCGCGCGGGAGAGAGCCCGTCATACTCTGCATATTCCGCCTCCCCCAGGGCACCTCCTCTTTCTCCCCTCCCCCCCTCCTCTTCTTTTCCTCTCTCTCTCTGGTTTTCTATCTGTGTCTCTCCTTCTCTCACCTAACACATGCTTTTCAAAAGTCACTTATATACCGAAACATTCAAGACACCCCACTGGACTATGACAATGACATTCAGACGATAATCCAAAGTGTTTTACATCTCTTTTGCTCACATGTGAAAGCTTAAACATGTCTGATCAAAAACAACAACATCAAAAACAACATGGGACTCAGCCTGACTGCAAGACGTGTCCAGCAAAATACAGCAGCGGCCAACAGACCTGATTATTTAAAAGGTTATGTTATTATTTGTGAGAGAGGAAGGGCAAGGAATCAGAGCCCAGTTCTATTCTCGGAATTACCTTGAATCCCTGGCAGAGCTGTTTATCAGGCAGAAACCGGGAAAAATATAGTCCAGCGACAGATCTGAAGGCTTAATTATTTTAGGGACAATTTATATGATTTTCTATGAGAAAGAAGTAGGAAGAACTGAGCGAAGGCCAGCCTCCAACCTTGACTCGGACACACTGATATTGATTTAACCGTGAAAACAGGAGCTGGTGAATTATGATGTCATGACTCAATGCTCTCCTTGCTTCTGTCACTGAAGGAGGATGGGAGGTGGGGGGGGGGGGCAAGACGGGAGGAGTGGAGGTCATTCGAATGAGAGAATGGGAAAGACAGATCAGGATAAAGCAGATGAATTAGAGGTCTATCTTAATTGCTCCTAAGAGGGATCCCAGGTTAGGGTGACTGCTGAAAGAGATGTTGTCTGATAAATTGTGAGAAAAGTCTAAGAATTCTGAGAAGAACTCCAGACTCAAACTATGTTGAGTTTCAGGCTGTTGTAAGCAAACCACCTACAGGGTTAAGGTTAACAACAGAAGGTTGTGTTCGGTGTGGAGAAAGTATGATATTGAGTGCATGGTCACATTCATGAACTCGCAGACCTCAGCGTGCCCCGTTCCTTTTCGTCAAAGGACATGGCTGTGAATGGAGGCCGGATGAAAAACTTTTTCAGAGGCCGAACATCTTTGTATTGATTTAACCAAGAGCAAAAACAGAGAGATTTTTCACATGTTTATATCAAGGACACCACGGGATAAAAAGCCTTCACCCTCTCTCTTCTGCTCAAGGTCCAGCCGGCGCGGGTTATACAAATCCTTCCGTCTCAAAGAGAGATTACATTATGTCTTGTTGCAAAAACACAGTCAAAACGTTCCCTCATTTATTTCATTGGTGTAAGAAGCACTTAAGTAGCTCTCCACGCCATCGTCTTTCCACAGACAAAGCATGTCAAATATACCTGACATACCTGCAGACATACCAAATATCTCATGCTCCATTTTTCTTTAGGAAAAACACATATAACGCTATAAATTTGATGAATGAAGATTTTCTTTATTTATGTAGTTGACACCCTTCAATGGGTGAAAAGCAGAATGTTATAGTTTTGCACAACAATTGAATAACATCAATCGAATGAAAGCAAGAGAGTGAGAATTTCTTATTTGTATTTCCTTGTATGGGATCCATGTTCCATCGTCACAATATTTGAGACCCTGGTAAATGTGAAAGATGTTTTGACCATACCGGGCTCTCAAAATTGTGATGGCCAAGCCGAGGGCAGCATATAGAGCAAACAGCTCTAACAAAGGACAGCAACAGTGCTGACCGAAGGGTCACGCGCTATGCTGCCAAAATGACAGCGTGGGAAGGGACTGTATTATCAGCTGTAACATATGAGAGCAAATGTGTTTTCAACTTCTCATAGTGAGTGCTGTGGTGGTGGACAGTTTGTCTTTGACAATGATGAAAGTAAGCCTGAGGAATACGCTCAGCAGTCCGGTCTGGCTTTGACATCAAAATCTCATAATGTGTGTCCATCAAATATGGAAGACACAATTATAGTATAAGCTTCCACTGTTCACAGTAAAGTGAAAAAGGGTTTAGGAGCTTTTAAACAAACACACACACACAGTCGTCTCTCTGTGATCTGCACTTCTGTAACTAATTGCTGTGACACTCAGACAGTCTGAGTCAGACGGCATCAGCCACGCTGCAGTTTTGTGTCTAGTGCTGAAATGTAGAGCAAGGTCACTGCCAAAGAAGCTATCTGCTCAGACAAGGAGCATGAGAAAGTTAGAGCAGAGCACATGCAGAAATCACAGTGGGAAGGGAAGAACCCTTGGAAGCAAATTCTGGTGCTTCAGATTTTCTGTGTTGATGCTGGCAATTAGATTTCGTTACAATGTTGCTAGAATGTAAATTTGTCCGCACTGAACTTATTCTGAACATTCCTTTTTCTCACAACGCCTCATGTTGATCGACTAAAGGAAAAAGGAACTGCTGTTGTAGTCTAATATACAATAAATATATCTGACACAGTTTGTGCATATAGTTTCAGAAAATACACAAAATGTTTTCAATAAGTGAGCATTGTTATGTTAAGTGATTTTGCAGGAGTAAACATTTCCTGAAGGCTGATCGCACAAATTAAATTCTGAGGTTGCCGTGACCCGAGAAGACAGCTCTTTGGCACATTCAGACAAGTCAGCCTTGAAACACAAGTGTGGAGAAAAACACAAGGTTTTTTACCAAACACTATGGACCCAGACATCCACAGACACTCCAAGACAGGTCTCAGAAACTTAAGAGGACAACTTTGTATGATTCAAGGCTTTGCATTAAATGGCTCCCCTGAAAAAGTCTTGTACCGCATTGTTTGTTGGTTTGTTGGGTACTCTTCTGGCGGTTGCTATAGCGACTGCCTCCATTTTCTCTCTTTGGCTGCTCGCATAAAGGGCTGTGTCCTTGTCTCTATAATAGTTACAAATTTAATGCTGCACTTGCAAGGACTCATATCTCTAACTTACAGCAGTGAAACTGTGTGTGGGTGCATGCTTGTGTGTGTGTGTGTGTGTGTGTGTGTGTGTGTGTGTGTGTGTGTCTGTGTGTTGGAGAGAAAGAAAGATGAAATTTGCGGCAATTGAAAAATGTATAGGTTCTTCTCTGGAAACCTGAAATAATTGTGAAAAACAGAATGTTAAAGTGAACAACAAAGAAACAGCAAGACACAGGATGCCCTTTTTTCTTCAATTTTGTTGAGCACTTGCAGTCTAATGTGATTGGACGACTATCTAAAAAGCCTGTTTTAAACTTAACTTGAAAAAACGTGCATTGCTCAGAAAAGACACTCAGCAACTTGTAACACAACCACAGAATAAACATGAACATGGTAAGTTTGTATCTGCTTGCCATCCCCTGCAGCTCGCTTGTCACCAGAGTGCTTTGGTAGTTATACAGCCCTAAGAGTACATCAAGGAATGGCGCATTTAAGTGCAAATTTCATTACGCTGACACTGTCATACAAAGATACCGTAATATTAAAATTTAATACGTGTGTTTGTGTGTGTGTGTGTGTGTGTGTGTGTGATATACGGTGAGGGAAATAAGTATTTGAACACCCTGCTATTTTGCAAGTTTTCCCACTTAGAAATCATGGAAGGGTCTGAAATTGTCATCGTAGGTGCATGTCCACTGTGAGACATAATCTAAAAAAATAATCCAGAAATCAAAATATATGATTTTTTAACTATTTATTTGTATGATACAGCTGCAAATAAGTATTTGAACACCTGTCTATCACCTAGAATTCTGACCCTCAAAGACCTGTTAGTCTGCCTTTAAATTTGTTTTATCCTAAATTAGATGGACCTGTTTGCATAAAGACACCTGTCCACCCCATGCAATCAAAAAGAATCCAACTACTAACATGACCAAGACCAAAGAGCTGTCCAAAGACACTAAAGACAAAATTGTACACCTCCACAAGGCTGGAAAGGGCTACGGGGAAATTGCCAAGCAGCCCAGAACTACACGGGAGGAGCTGGTCAATGACCTGAAAAGAGCTGGGACCACCATTTCCAAGGGAAGGAGGTTGTTCCCCAAAATCTCACAATATATGGCCCCGGTCATCCTCTCCTTAGTACAGTGCAGTCGCCCTGACACATGTGCAGAAAAACACCCCCAAAGCATGATGCTACCACCCCCATGCTTCACAGTAGGAATGGTGTTCTTGGGATGTTACTCATCATTCTTCTTCCTCCAAACACGCTTAGTGGAATTATGACCAAAAAGTTCTATTTTGGTCTCATCTGACCACATGACTTTCTCCCATGACTCCTCTGGATCATCCAAATGGTCATTGGAAAACTTAAGACGGGCCTTGACATGTGCTGGTTTAAGCAGGGAAACCTTCCATGCCATGCATGATTTCAAACCATGACGTCTTAGTGTATTACCAACAGTAACCTCAGTTAGAGCATTGAAGATGGGTCGAGGCTGGGTCTTCCAACATGACAATGACCCGAAGCACACATCCAGGATAACCAAGGAGTGGCTCTGTAAGAAGCATATCAAGGTTCTGGCGTGGCCTAGCCAGTCTCCAGACCTAAACCCAATAGAGAATCTTTGGAGCGAGCTCAAACTCCGTGTTTCTCAGCGACAGCCCAGAAACCTGAGTGATCTAGAGAAGATCTGTGGGGCCAAAATCCCTCCTGCAGTGTGTGCAAACCTAGTGAAAAACTACAGGAAACGTTTGACATCTGTAATTGCAAACAAAGGCTACTGTACCAAATATTAACTTTGATTTTCTCAGGTGTTCAAATACTTATTTGCAGCTCTATCATACAAATAAATAGTTAAAAAATCATATATTGTGATTTCTGGATATTTTTTTTTAGATTATGTCTCACAGTGGACATGCACCTACGATGACAATTTCAGACCCCTCCATGATTTCTAAGTGGGAGAACTTGCAAAATAGCAGGGTGTTCAAATACTTATTTTCTTCACTGTATGTACAGATTCTGGTGCTTTGGTAACCCAGTGCGAAGCCAATGTCAAAGTTTCTTAAAAGCTGCCCCTCTGGCCTAAAAACACCCTCGAACTGTTGAAAAGCGATGCCTTAGCCACTTTGAGCACAACTGATGATGGACCAGGGGGGTTACATCTGATGGTGGTCCTGCCTTACAGGGTTTTGGGACAGACAATGTCACATCTGAATAGACTGCAAAGCTATCTGATGCTTATTTGTCATTTTTGGCTATTCAAAATAAAGTGATTGAAACCATTGTCCCAGTGAATGAAATTAACACGTTGGTGGCACTTGAGGGGTTTTATACGCACTCTGACTTCCCCATATTTAGAACATTTGGCACAAACACAAAACAAACAGAAATGAAAACTAACTTGTTGCTTTTTCTGCAGTTTTAATTCCATAGTTTTATTTTCTCTGAAATATATTTTATTTTTGTATTCTGCTTCTAGCCAATAAAATGGTATGTTATATTAGTATTGTTTAGTAATAAATACACATTAAACGATGTTAATGTAACATACCATTTTATTGGATAAAAGTAGAAAACAAAAGTAAAATATATGTTTTTTTTTTCATTTTTGGGTACTGTTGACTACTAACAGTATTATGACTACTATGACTAAGTACGGAACGTGTTCCCAGCGAGCATTTTTCCCAAGTTGTTTAAAAGACGTCTCTGGACGTAGAAATTGGTTCAAGTGTTTTCGACGTCTAAAACTAGATGTCAAAAATACTCCTTGATCGGTTTTCAACATCATTATCAATATTGGCCGTAAACCTACAAATGTGGACGTTGTTTGTAAACAAAAACAAAACAAAACCAAATTACATTGAAATGTGGTCTAAACACAAAAGTCTCTTCAACCTCTACGAATAGACGCTGAAAAAACACTTTTGATCCAATTTTCAACACCGCCCACAGATGTCTTTTCAACGGGAAAATGCTCGCTGGGTATTTAACCAGAACTTGATCTTTGCCTGACCATATGCAGCCAGTAAACATACCCAAGATTAGATCTACAGTATTAAAGTAAACAAAGTGTCTTATCCCCATTAATTCTTCAAAGCAGCCTAGTGGCACACAACCACTCTTTGAATAAACACAGCTTTGCTCATTGTTTACCTCAGCTGTGAACCTCTCACCGAATGTGGGTAAACAGCGCACACACATACACACTCTCTATTTGCCTCCACTTGTAGTACCGTTCAAGGTTGGTATATAAGCACAAGGTCACCCTGCTTACAACAAACAAAGCAGCAGATATGCTAGCTTTTAGGACAGGCACTAATCATTTAGCTATTACAGCTCACTGCTCGGTTGTGTTCTAACAAGTTGTGATAAAGGTTGTTGCATTGTATCATGTCGATTGGCATTGTTTTGTGTTATTTTGCATTTTGATAGAATTCATTTGTGTCTGTATTCCTGTAACAAGGAAGTCATCTTTATACCTCATTTGCAAACGTTTTGATTGTTTAGGGTTCACGCGGATACTGTCACGGTTTGGGTTTACTTCCTGTTTTATTTTGTAGATTCATGCCTCTGGTGTCCCTGGGTTAACTTCACTTCCTGCCTTGTCCTGTCATCCCCTGTGATTGTCTCCAGTGTCCATGATTGTTTCCACCTGTGTCCAACCACCTGCACCACCCCTGTGTATTTAAGCCCTGTGTGTCTTGTCGCGTCATTGCACGTATGTAGGTTGTAGTCAATAGCTTTGAAGTCTGTAGCCTGTATGTGTTCTGGATGTTCTGCATGGATGTATGTTCCTGGTCCCTGTCTGCGTTTTGTTCCTGTTGGCCTTTTTGATTTTGTAGTTTCGGAGTGATTAAAAGTACCGTTGTTTGTGGGAGAAGAGTCTTCATTTGGGTCTTCCTGCCTGCCTTTACCTACACCCTTTTCCTGACAGATTCAAGGATTAATGAGCCACAGTGACATCAGTCTGGGGCATGATGCCCCTCAAACTGCAACCTCTAGCCAATCCCTCCCGCGCCCCCAAGTATGGGAGTCTTGAGTTCTGACAGTTCGTTTGGCAACCAGATGCCAATAGGAACCACCTGTGTGCTGATGCACTGTTGAGTTGTCACATACGACTTTTTATTGAACACTAACCGCTATATTTTTTCAATCATCATTTATATAACAAATGTAGACAATTTTTTATAGAATCTATGGAGTAATAGTTTGCTAAATAGTGTGAAGTCTGAAGGGGCATTGTTCTGTGTGGACTGCTTGTCTAAATGCTTCGGACTGCACTGCACTGAGATGGAAGCGACGGCGGCTCAGTGGGGCTTTTCACTGTGAGAAATGAACTACCTGAACTACTCCTGATGTCTCAAATGTCTGAATGGGGTAGGGTTACTTCTACGATTCTTTTAACAGTGAGTTAGCAGTTTCTCTTGTCTTAAGCGGTTTAGAGAAGATTCCAAGGATGTCAACTCAGTTTGGATGGGTTTTTAGAGGCACTTTGGTTGCATAAAATACAGAGGGTATGAAGTATAGCAATGTCGGGGCCTTAGTCACACCGCTGCTGTGAGTCATTTGTGCAGATTAACATTATCTCTAAAGGCCATGCAGTTGATTTATGCATAAAACCAATACAATTTCTTATAACTACATATTTAGAGAGTGCACAAAGTTTGTTAAAAGTAACATGTTCACATTAAATGATTTGAGCCGCTTGCAGAGCAGAAACACAACATTGACATTATTGACTTTAGTGTTGTATGGTGAGCTGTTTCTGACCGACTTAACATAAGAATTCATAATATAACGGCTAATGGAGGCTGATAAAACTAAGGATCTCACAAAACCAGCAGAAACAGGGACATTCCATAGTTTATACCAAATGCATCCAGGGTAAAGAAAACAAAAACAATGAACACCATGTGCTTTATTTTGCATACTCTGTTCATCATGATGAATGCAATCATTTTTAAATTGAATGCAACAAGGAAAACACAGTGAGCATTTATTTAAATTTTAAAATGTCCTTTTGATAAAACAATTGTTAAACTTTGACACAAAAGTAATGTAATTTACAAAATAAGATTTCTGTATTTGTTGAGGATGGTGAGAATATCAGTGTAAGCCACAGGAAAGAAAGTCATGAGCTTGCTATAAGATCTATTATATCACTAGATTGGGTTCGTACATGCATTTGTACAAGGGACCTCCTTCATATTCATATGTATTTGATCCATAATATAAACACACACACACACACACACAGCATCTGCACACACAGGAATATTGATCATAGAGACTTTGAATGAAATGTCTAAACTAAAGGATGCAGAAAGCCATACAAACATAGATGAATCTTCTACAACAGAATGAGGGAGTGAGCGAGAGGCGGGACACTGCCGTTGTAATGTCCTTGTTGTGGATAAATTGTGTGTTGAACATAAACCACTGGGATGTGGGCTAATTAACCAAGGTTGAGTGGGACCCTGGAGGGGGCGAAGGAGGGGGGAGGAGGGGGAAGCTGCCAAGGTCAAACCCATGAGTGTGTGCGTGTGCTTCCCATTCCACACAGCAAGTCCCCCAGTGCCACTCTCGATGCCTTTCACTGCATTCGGTCACCTCCCTACCCGAGACTGTCTTCGCTTTGGCCAAACCCACTTTGCATTCCCATTATCTCACCCGGCCCGCCTTGCCCCGCCGAGGAACAAAGGATTTAATCAACAGTCACTTCATAAAAATGCATTCGGACAAAACGGGGATTAAAATGCAGATTGCCTCCCCTAACCCTTTTCCCTACGTATCCCATTTACCCACTTGCCCTTTTTTTATCTCTGCCTTCCCCCCGCCTATCTATTTATATTATCGGAATTTATGTTGTGAAATGAAATGGGGTTTTTTTTTGTATGTATAGCCATTACTAACTACGCATGTGAGACGTACATGCATCATGGTGCGTGCGTGTGTGTGCTCAAAGGCTACTGAGTGAAATATGAACTGTGCTGTGGAGCAATAAATGTCCCTCCTATCTCAGTCTTTATTAGTCTCGCAGTGACTACAGTATGAATATTTTGGCCTCACCGCATATCGAGGACAGGGTCATGTTTGCATAAGTAACTAAAATATTACACTAATAACAATGTGGTTGTGCCAGGAAAAGCCGCGGGAGGAGGTGAAGGTGAGGGGGGGGGTGAGTGGAGACAGGCAAAGGCCAACGTATACAGAGGTCCAAGGTGAGAGAAAACACTGGTGGGTGAAATAAACATTTGAAATGAGACAAACGTGAAAACGTTTGACAGGTCTTTTGTCTTTGAGTGATGAGAAGAATTCTCATTAAATTTGTCAGTGAGGTGTCCTTCCTTTGAGACTTTGAACAACAACAAACCCATTTTCAGACTTGTGTAAGTGACTCATCGGCGGCGCGTCATGCTGTCTGACTTTGCTTCTGCAATACTTGTCATTAAAGATCTGTAAGGCCTTGAAAACGCAATGTTTTCTCTCTTTTAATATGTTAACCTGAAAGTATTGAACTTTCTTTTTTTAAAGTTTAAGCTGTGAAATGACTCATCCTCAATGAAAACCTCACTTCCAGACAATTATTATTTTTACATTCTTCCGCTGCACTGCATGTCTCAAGGCAATATACCATCACCTGACCCTATCTCCTTCTATCTCTGTGTTCCTGCTTATTTTAAATGATGACAGTAATAATAATAAGCCAACAACATCCAACTGAGGCTATTGCAGTATTTTTGCTAAGCTCCGGCATCGTTGTTTGGCGTGGTCTGTGCTGAACACACCTAGGCCGCGCTGTAGATGGAAGTGGCTCCTGACGGGACAATTGGTCCGGACACAAACACGATGCACCTCACAATGATGTATTTTCTTGTTAGCACGTAATATCTCACTAATTATGCAATATTGTGATGTTGCAGGAATCTAGCTGCAGTACCGGGTAACTTTCAGGACCTGTCAGGCTCTGTCAAAAGGAGCACTGGGCCACAGTAACTAGTCAGATATGGGATGTAGTAAGTATCCCTGATCAGCGGCATGTATCAGTGTGTCTTGAACCGTATAACCTGAAGTGTTGTTTGTGTTGGTCATGGTTGTGTCACCAAATTTGAGTCTAATCCTCAACTCTTATCATTAAAAGAAGTTTTTTCCAATTAAGCTTCCTCATCTTTACCCATTCAAGTTCCTCCATTGGCCTTGCTTAACTAGATACATGCTTTCACACATCATTCTGCCTCCTTTCACAATTTATGTGCCTGTATAATTTCCCTCTCTTTTCATTTTGTCTTTCTATACATGTTGGATTGTTCCAAGGCCAAGGCCTCCACAAAGGGCCTATTGAGCTTGTTGAACTATTTGTGTTAGACGCGATGTTTCTGAGCTACATCGGCAGATGTTATACTTGGATATCTGTCTTTCAGCACTCTATTTTATTTGTATCATTAAAGTCGGAATGTAACAGAAAGGAATCATTGTTTTAAGATTATTTGTGATATAATGTGTAATAACGAAGAACAACATAAACTGAATAGATGGTAACTAATGTTTTGGTGGAAACAAAAGTTGAGGCAACCTGGGGGACGCTCACATGCACTAACATGCACTAAAAGCACACGCGTCTGGCTCAATTATGTAAACAAGCTCTCATAACAACAGACTGAGAGTGATTTATTCATTCAAGACACTACTCCACTATCTTTACATAGCTAATGCTGGTTTACTGCTATATTAGCTATATTAGTGTACAAAATATAATATAATATATATATATATATATATAATATATATATATAAAAGCTCAAATTTACTATATATAAACATATATATATATATATTGTTCACTTGTGACAGTATGCTTGTTTTATATATTTTTCTGCAGCCAGGCACCACAAAGGAAATTACAGTAGAAAAAGAAGTACAAGACAATAGAACACATTTAAAGCACCGGTAGTTTACACACAATACAGGTTATAATTAAAGGTTTGTGTGATAAAAGCAAAATGTAATAACACAAATTTGAAGAGAGATCAGTTATTGATTTGACCTGTTGTGCCAACTGGATGTCCGACCCGATGCGAGAATATCGAGTGTCTTAAAAAAGAGGACGGTTCACATTCACTTTGATGTTTTTAGCTTTCTGTCGGATAAAACAAATCTCACAAAGTCTCACAAAAACATTTGTTGGTTACCACTAATTTCATTCATGATAAAATTGGCCTTTTCATTCCTTGTTTGCACATTTAATTTGCTACTGTACTGACTGCTGCTGTAAAGGATCTTTACAAAAATAACAGTTGTTGACACAACTCTGTCAACGTGAACAACATGTGGTCCACGCATGTTGGAGAAGTTACATCCTTCTTGTAACAAAGATTTTTGTATTTCCAATATCTAAAGGACACAAAGACAGATAAGATAAGAAACTATTAATAAGAGATTTAAACTCCAGGAAATTGGGTTATTGCTGATAGTAATCCAAACCTTTACTGGGTTTGACAGTACATACAAGAAGAACATGGCAGTAAAATATTGTCATAGTTTTTAGACATTTCTTCTTCATTACCCTCCTTGCAGAAGCACACATGGCCAACGAGGTCCACAATTCAACATGATGTCGTAAATTTGACAAAACGTATAAAAATCTTTAAAAAAATTCTCCGTACTGTTGCCCTTGTAGGATATTAAAAAATAAATTGACGACCAGGTTCATAAATTAACTATAAATAAAATGCATTTAGTGTACACGAAAATAAAACCATGATTCTGGAGATATGTATTCAATACAGTAATGGGAATGTTATAAGACCACTAATTTTGAAACTGTAATCGAATAGAATAATACCAATGTACAGTTATGATTGTATGTAATGTAATCTACTGTAATGTAATTCTTGATAACACCACAACTGATATTGACTGGGAGGCCTCCGAAATGCCAGGGGGCGTGGTCACTGACTTTCACACCTTTACTGATCTGTATAAATACTTGTAGGTAGCCATTGTTCTCGCTGGTGGAGGCAACAAACGGGCACTAGGGATGGTCAAAGGACTCCCTGTGGCCTGTGGCCTGTTGGTTGTGGAGACCAGCAGCTTCTCAGCTGAGATGTTCTTTTTAGCACAACACCTTTTTCTTTATTTAAATACTTTTGATTTTAACTGTTCATTCAAAGATGTCTCCCGTCCATCTGGTTGTTTCTTCATTTTTTGAACATAACACCATCTACAGTTACACGAGCACTGTGCGCTGTGATATGCCGTCATGCATTACCACATTATGTTCCCCGGCTGTTAGAGCGCCAGATCCTGCTGCCCCTCTGTCTCTCAAGGTCTCTCCGTCTGCTCCCGCTCAGCCAAGGTCAGCCACGCTGCCGCAGGCGCCTGCAACCTTCAGCGGCTAACGGACCGGGAAATGTGTGTTCTCCCGTTCCACCACCTACGTGTCCCAGTGTCAATCTGCCAGATACAGAGCATGAGCCGCCATCACGGTTTCCCCTTGGACATTATGTCTCTCCAGTCTATGTAACTTTGCAAAACAACAACTCTTCTGGCTTTAATTAAATTAAGTGCCCTTCCACCTGTAAGTGATTATTTACCACAGCAATACATAAAAACATTATCTGCAACTAATTCCTGTGTTTGAATGTAAGCAAAAGAAATGGGAATGTGTGTGTGTGTGCGTGCGTGCGTGTGTGTTCATACATTTTTGATGCTGTAAAGAGCTCAAAGGATCTTGGCCATCAATAGGCCTTGAAACGATTGTGATAGAAGTTTTTAAATCCTACAGTCACAAAACAGGAGAAAAATAAATAGGCAAAGATTATACGACTGTTCCAATTAACAAGGCTACATACTAAAGGCTTTTTAAACGAAGGTAGGCCACAGTGTGCTGCACAGCATTAAAGCCACAATAGCGAGAGTGTATCGAGGACCTTGGCTTTGATATAAAATCTTGTGGCCTTGCCTTAACCGCCCTCCATGTTAAAAGCTCTTTGTGACAAAGAAATTACTTTATGAACCTCTGAAAGACTCTCCAACCTCCCGGTTGGTTTCATTGCTCGACCGTGAGAGAAGTGTGGGTTCTTTTCCTTCAACTTTTTTTGTAGCTTATTGTTTGTTTTCTGACCCTGCTTTCATTTCCTGGCTTCACCTTCATTCTTTGACCTTTGTTTACTTTTTCTTAAAGAGAAAACGACTACTAATTGCAATCAATGACTGAAGTCAAATAAGTAAAACCCAGTGAGTTTGTTGTTAAGCTTTTGACGAGGAGACGTTAATAATTTGTGCAAATTGATTAAATCAAGGGTTTGTGAATAAATGTTATGTGTGTGTTTAAGAGACTGCAGTGTGTAGCTTTACTTATGAAACAATTCTTAATAACCTCTTCTGCAACATTTTTCCAAGGTCTGTGGAAATCAGTTGGTCTCACTCTGCTGGGTGAATTATGTTAGCCTGTGTTTGTTCAGGTCTGTAAGGATTGGGTTGCTTTAACATGTACCTGTACAGTTCAAACAGAAACACCGAAACATGTGTCTCTGCGGCCTTGAGACTGCGGCGCTCCGCTCGGTAAACACAGTTTCCTCCTGTGGCTCTCTGTTTGGACAGGAAACCAGGAAGCTGATCAAACACAGGCTCAGAAGGCCACAGCTGCACTGAGCTGGAATGGAGACGCAGGTCTTTCAAAGCACTTTGAATAAAGGGAGACATCAACAAAAAAAAGATGTCACTTTTGGTGTGAAAATCCATTGGTTTCTCGTTTGCACTTGTGCAATATTATCCTGAAATAAATCATGCGGTCTAGATAACCGTATCTCAGGCTTGTATTTTGTTTAACCGTGGAGGAATTCAGTGTATAAAACACTGTTCAATTTGGTGTTAGTGCCCGACTGCCTGCGTGACACAGATTTACAACCCTGTCTGGGTGACATCATAGATTAGCAGTGAGCATGTGATCAGAAACACAAGCTGGATGGTTGGATATTGGGTGAGGGAGCCGGATAGACAGTCAAAGGGAACAAATATAAGAAATTAGAGTGTGTGAGGGGGGCGGGGCAAAGTTATTTGGTGATAATGCTTCCCCCTTGTGACCGTTTATCAGGGGTGAAAGCAGTTTTTATTTCTTGGTGTCCTCGTGTGCGAAAATTTCACTTATTATTTAATATTTATTTGTTTGTTTATTTACTGTATTATAGTCTACTTATCAAGCATTCACTAGGACTTCTTATCACTCTAGTATCACTCTTTAACCCACCTGTATCTGTATCCTCCTGTTCCTTTCTCTTCTTCCTTTTCTGGCTTCCTGAAGCATAATTCCACTTCATGATGACTGCCGACCGACGAGGTTTTGTATTTTGCCAGCAGCACAGATCATGATCATGATATTTCTACATGATAGCTTGAGAATTTGCAGTAGAGAAAGGGATAAGACATACAGTACCGGTCAAAAGTTTGGACACACGCTATGAGAAGGTCCAAACCTTGACTGGTACAGTGAACGACCAACACGTTCACTTGTGTAGAGTTAATCTTTGGTCACAACAATAGCAGAATGTGCTAAATATCCCCTGACAGCGGGTACAGCTCACTCTCTTTTATTGTTGACATGACATGACATGACTTCTATTCCACTGAAATAAACTATAATGGATACAACTTTTAAAACAATAATTTTCCATTTGTGTCTCATAATCCCGAGAACAAGATGTTCTTCGGCAATTCACCAGAGAGAGACATTTATTTCAAATGAAGAAACAATGAGCAGACATTGCTCAGAGTAGTGGCCAGCAGTACAAAAAGTAGGAAAATGGTGCAAGGCGGAAGAAAAGTGAAAGATTGGTTTCAATATTCAGTTCCTGTTTTTATTGTGCTTTTAGAAAGGGGAAAACTGCACCACATGGTCACCACATGAACCTACGCCATCTTTTATAACTTGAATCATATCATAATAGTAACAGGAATCAGTTTCATTTTATTTTGAGGATGATACAAAAAAAAATGGAGAATTCTTTTGCGGTATTTTTTGATACTGGGGCTACTCCCCTTTGTTCTCTGTGGGTTGCTCATTGGATATCTGCAGAAAAGGAGTGCTGATCTCACTTGACTGCATGTCACCCGCCACCCGCAGGAGGCAACTGAGGACCATGTCCTTAGCCAGGCCGGCCTCCAGGTTCCCTTCCCGACTCAGCTGCAAAGTGATCTGGTCCAGGCTGGTCAGCACCAGCTCTGAGCCCAGCAGAGGGCAAATGGCGCCATGGTCAGAACCCGTTCCAGGGGCCCCTTCCCTGGCCATGTTTTCCATCATGTATTGCTGGTACAAGTCCAACAGTTTCTGCTCCAGATAGTGATTGAGTACAGAGTTGGAGAAGGGACCCTCGCCGCCCTGGAACAAAAAGCTCCGATCACGGACACTCCCCAGTCTCCAGCGATGTGAGCCCCCCCTTGGTGGAAGCAGAAGCCCACTATTAGATGTCTTTTGTGGGGGAGAATCCTCCACAGCCGGGGGGACATCGCATGACTGGAGGAAAGGGCCCACATCCTGGGGGGCGGTGCAGAGCCGGAGCTCTCCATCGTTAGTCGAGAGCGGCAGCACCTGGTCGCCGCCAATGTGGAGGTCGCTGTAATTTTGGCAGATGCTCTGACAGGAGGAGGGAACCAGGAAAGGGGCGTCGCCAACTGAGCGAGCCTGAGCCGGGATCTCTATCTGCGGGGAGATCTGTCTGCCATCCAAGGACTGCGGCGGGGAGATGTACAACTCAGCTGAATCGCTCCTGTTGAGCAAACAACCTGTCAGCTCGGGGGAGTTGTGATGAACGAGTGGAGCGTGTCTGACGGAGCCTGGCACCAGGGTGGCAGCTGCTCTCAGCTGCCCAAAAGCACCCTGGGGAGCTTTCTGAGGAAGGGGGGAATCCAGCTCCTCCAATTCACCACACGTCATACTGAACAGTCTGGCTTCACAAAGCATGGCTGCAACAAAGAGCACATTGGCAGAGGCTGTTAGCCAAGTGACTAAAGAACGCCACATGTCAGTCAGTATTCCACTCGTAGAAGACTTTCAACATAAAATGATCTATTCATTTAATATTTACTCTTATGTTGACGTTCATTGACCACACAGCATTACGGACTCCAGACACTAGTTTGTAAAACTGATACAAAAATCAACTCAACAAACAATTCACATTAGACGACACAAAAACAATAATACGATGAAATGACAACAAAACTTTAGATATCATTCATGCGAATTTAATTTTAAAAAGAAGATTTCCCAAAAGGCACCTTATCTCACATAGCTCTCAAAGGATGTGTCACATTCCTCTGAAACAAACATCTTACCTCCTTCGGAGCAAAATCACAGCCTTCGGCACTTTAGAGAAACGCACTTCTTACAAACATTGCATTCTCGATGCAGGCACCCTCGATGTGCAGCCTTTTTTTGTGTGAGGGTTGTCTATATACCACCTAAAGAGGAAGTGGAAATATGAGATATCATCTCTCTCTTCTCATTTCTGCAAACCTAATCTTGCACCTGGATTAATGAGAGTATATTACTCGGACAGTTATAACGGACAGGCTGAGCATGTCCCCAGTTAGTTAAAGGATGCATCTACGTCAGCATTAGTATTACTAAACAGAAGAAGTGTTATTTTTAAGAAGGCAACCTACGCTGTGAAAAGCCCTCGGAGGGGTTGGGATTCTTTGTAAGAGAAACAGCTGTTCAAAGGGAAAAGAAAGTTGACGTTAATATGATCACAATTAACTGATTCCTGTTTTCATTTTCCTATGAGCCACACGTGGCTTGCATCTTATTAGTCAAACAGCTGCTGTTCGGAGCGCGTATACAGCTTTACTCGTCCGCCCCCAAAAGCAGAAGTGTGACCTACGGCTCGTTCATTTACGCACAACGCATCAGTTCCACCTGGAAGCTTGGCCTACTCTTTTCATGTCTTTTTTGCATTTATTTGATCCATCTGTAAATTTTGACATTGTAATGATACTTAATTTCACCAGATAAACCTTCGTCGTGGTTTATTTTTGCAACTTTCTTTTAAATCTTATATCTGGTGAAAGTGGTGGAAGCTTTTCAGGCTGTATTCACAGCCACAGATTTTTCCAAGATGAAAGTACCTTGTCTGCATGTATGATTTGCCTTAGACTTGTATTGAGACTTCCTTTGTTTGCAGCACCCAGACAGAAACGCATGAAACACGAGAGAACATGTTTTATTATTAATCAGGAGCGGAAAGCTAGACATAAGTCCCCATCATACAACTGCGACGACTTCATTACAATATCCTGCTCATTCGTGTAACGCTATTATTAGGGTCTGAGCTGAATGAAAGTCATATTGTTTTGAAGAATTATTATTATTATTTCGCCTCTACAATCGCACTTTTGAGGCCTTTATCATATTCAAAAACTCTTGAATGTTGGCGTGTGCATCAGAAGTGGGTAACATTTAGATATTCTTGGGGTCGCGCATTTGGGGATTAATAAATGTCTCTCTAGCGCCCCCTGGAAGTTTTTATTTTTTTCTTTACAGCCATTTGATATAAACCTTGGAAATTTGAACACTTTAACCCACCTGCAATTCAAACAATGATAGATATTATTTTCTAATATTTGCTTTTTTAAGAACACATTCATAAGCACTAGTAGAGAAAATAGAGATCGATTTGTTGCGTGTTGTTATTTTGTCCACTAAGTCTCGTGTGAGTCCGGATATCTGACACATCTCGGCCGTAATGGCAGTACAAAGTGTCGAGTTACCGACCTGCTGCTACAGCAATGTTGCTGAGCAACACCCAGTGACAGTGGCGACATGGTGAGGTCAGGATAGACGAGAGACTCGGACCTGCTTCTGGAGAGCAGCCCGCTTTGCACCTTCAGGACCCTGGACAACGACCGCTCCCGGCAGGCAGCCCCCCTGTCGGGTTTACAGGCGTTTGTTTGTTTTGAGACACCGGTCCGCTTCACGGGGAAATGGATGGATGCTTCACGAACCCTTAGGAAGTTAAGTCTGTAACCCTGAAAGACTCCATTTAGGGGGATGTTTAAGAAGATTAATAATGCGTTCCGTCCCAACCACCACGGACTCAGGGGGCAGGGTGGCGGAGGTGGGATTCGGTCCGAGCAGGACTACCACAGCGCCTGCACCGTCAGACTGGTCCGCAGCACTTCCATGCTCGTGGTGGGTGAGAAAACTCGCACAGCCGGCGGCTCCACTTTAAAACGGAGCAAGAGCACAGTGAGCATTGAGTCGACCTTGTACTATTATCAGAGACAAGAGGACAGGATATGGCTCTACTCTCAGAATCAGAACTGCCTGGAGTACCTTGAAGCACTCGTGACTTTGAGACGACAATACACACAGAGTGTGAGTGACTTGAAAAGTAACCACTCCAAGACCACGGTGTCCTCTAAGAAGAGGGCTGCACCCCCTCCGCCTACAAAGGAACAGCCGGTAAGCTTGACTCAAATGTCCTCGGGCACGTGGTGGGCGGCATCACAGACGTTTTCTCTAACTGCAGATATCGGGGGCCAAACCCTCCGCGCCCCCCGTCCCCAGCGAGGAGGCCACGTTGCAGTTCTTCGATGCAGTGATCGCGGGCTGCGACAGCGAACCTCTGCGCAAACCGTATCTGGATGATGGACACGCTGATGTGGACTTCATAGGTGGGTTTAAAATCCCTCTCTTTAACTGAGTAAACCGTTCAGCTTTTTATTAATTGATTTATAGTCATTTTGATCAACAATAGTAAGACACCAGATGTAAACAATAGTTGTGTCTAAGCTGTGATGTTAGCTGGTTTAAGGGTGTTGGGTAAGCTCGTAACCTAAAGCATAGATGCATGCTTCTGGTCTGTGGATTGTCTTGAGAAACCAGGTAATGCTTTCTCCAAAGAGAAATTGCGGAGCACCACCATAGTAAAGTCCTTTTAGACAGAAGAAAAGGCAGACGTCTACAAAGAGAACTCACGCCAAAACAAGCTAGGTTGACAAAACGTTCTGCTGGTAAGAGAAAACATGTTTTTCATTTTGAACTGTCCCTTTAAGTATTTTAAGAGGGCTCAGGTCAGAGATGGACGTTCACTCAAGTACTGCACTTAAGGCCCAGACACTAATCCATCGTACACCCGCGCATCCTGTAGTGTACCATGGATAAACTCCACTTTGACCAG
Source organism: Pungitius pungitius (assembly GCF_949316345.1). Classification (NCBI taxonomy): domain Eukaryota; kingdom Metazoa; phylum Chordata; class Actinopteri; order Perciformes; family Gasterosteidae; genus Pungitius; species Pungitius pungitius. The sequence goes on along the minus strand of NC_084909.1, from coordinate 11,876,431 downwards.
CTACATTCTAACACTCCTTACAGCTAAAGTCATGCTTGTCATACTGAAGTAGTGCAATTACACCCACACGGTGTTATGAAATATACCTACATGGTTATACTTTTACTTATATTTTTCAAAAGTAAGCACAATGTGTTTAAAATGTCTAAATAAATATGTCTGTGAAGACTTTATTAGTGCTATTGATTACACCAAAGGTTATCCCGGTAAACATCACAATGTGTCTCGTTATTCTCCTTCCACCACTTGTTCGTTCGGTAAAGGTCAAAGTGTGGTTAAGAACCGAGACATATGTAAGATACTTGTTTATTCATGAAACCCCAGGTGGTCGCCGCTTAGTTCAAACCCCTCCTGGTCTCACAGTAACAGCCTCGGCTCAGGTTCTTCCTCTGTGCTCTTCTCTCCTCAACAGTGGCCTCCAGCTCGGCCGAGCACGACCTCCACTCCAACTGGGTGCTGCGGGTCCCTCTGGTCGCAGATGGCTCCGGGCAGAAAACGGTTCGCGAGCGTACCAGTGAACGCGCCCCCAAGAAGAAAAACCAGAGCGGGTCCACGAGCAGCCGCCTGCGTCTGCAGAGGAACCCGATCCATCTGCCCAAAGTGGTGGAGAGTGCCTTCCAGACGCTGCGCTTCAAGCCCAAATTAAAAAAGCTATGAAGATTGATAGGACATTTGAAAGCACCGGCACCGCCACTCTGTTGAGTCCCTCCCAGATCTGCTAAAACTCTGTGCAGACAATCTGCACTATTAAATATTCAGGAGGAATTTTAATAAAGAAATTGCACAAGAGACAAACAAAAAAAATCTGTCCAGGTGATCAAGTTAATTCCTGGTGTTTCAGAGTAAACATGTAGTAGCATGTAGAAGTCATTCTCATGGATGAATAACCTACCCAGTATGACAAGGCAATGAATTTCTGCTTTGGCAAAAAGGCCTTTCTAGTTTAATTTATTTCAGATCAATCCTTGATCAATATAACCTTCAATATGATTATAAATACATTCACCTTAAATAAGAGAACATAAAATTGATGCTTTTTACAGCATGGTCTAATAAGAATTCCATTTAATGTCTCAAGATTACCAGAATCTTAATAAATTTAACAAAATTGAATAGCGGGATAGAATTTGGGTTTTGCAGTTTATGGATCAGACCCGACTGCTGTGATTTGTGCATTATTGAAGAAAGCTGCTAATTGCAACCATGTCCTTCATGACTATAAGACTGGCCACAAGGTGAATCTCTGATTCAGTTTAGCAAGGTGAGTTCCCCTGAGTTAAATTTGGGTTATCTACAGTAGTAGAAGTATTCAGAGTAGAAAATACCATAGTCTAACACAGTGTTTCTCAACTGGTGGGTCGCTGACCCGTTTTTAGTGGGTCGCGGGCCGTAGCATGGAAAAAAAATTAAAAATGCAGCGGAGTGTCGGTTTTGCCGGGTCGTCCGTCCATGTTTTCAGTTGGCACCGCAAAGACAACCGCTCGCACCCCCCCCCCACCCCCCCGTTGACAGATCGATTTGGGTCGCGGCTTGTCATTAAGGGGTGATGGTGGGTCCCGGAGCCAGACCAGTTGAGAACCACTGGTCCAACAGATATAAATGTAATGTAGAAAGGAGTTGAATATACTCCCCATTATAAAGTAAAAGTACTTAAATTAGCTAATATTCCATCACTGGTAAAGTGTCCTTTAAAGCCATATTTTTGAAGCCTAATACGTGCTATTAAAATAATAGCAATTAACTTGCCATTTTATCTTTCATTCTTATTCTAATCTCACTCAAACCATAATGTACAATGAACAGATTGAACAGAAAACGATTTTTACTTTATTACAAATGTTTCATGTACAGAACCAGAAACTAAACAAAGCTCATTTCTTTTCTGCTTTGACCTTGGGGCTGAAGAAGGAGGACATTGTCTTCATGCCTGTCTTGTCCCCCTTGGCCAGAGATTTCTGAGCCGCAGTCATCTTCTTGGGCGGCTGGAAAAAGGGAGAAAGATTCAAATCAATACAATTCTATATCTTTCATTATACATCTTGAACATCATTTTTATTTGAGAAAATAACATATGTGAATGCCAAAGAAACCAATCAAGAGCTACACTGACAATCACCCAAGGTCCTCAATGAAAGCAAAGAGACGACTATTAGTAATTGCAATATCAACAAAGCAATGATGCTCAGAGCGAATCAATGTTTGGGTCCTTTCAGGCCGACCGCTCCGTGTACACTCACTTTCCGCGCAAACTCTGCACTGTTGAATTTGGTATAGTCCTCTTCGGCCTCCACTGGTTTGTCCGTAAGTTTCCGTTTCTGACAAAACAAGGAAGTGAGACAAGCTTTACATGACAAAGAGCACCCACGTGTAGTTTTTAAATCACAGAAACACACGGCTACAAGCTACAAGCATTACACCGCGTATAGGGCAGGGGGGCGGGGGGAGTCAGAGGGCACAGGGAGAAGAGAATAATATACAGGACTGTCTCAGAAAATTAGAATATTGTGATGAAGTTCTTTATTTTCTGTAATGCAATTAAAAAAACAAAAATGTCATGCATTCTGGATTCATTACAAATCAACTGAAATATTGCAAGCCTTTTATTCTTTTAATATTGCTGATTATGATTATGACTTACAGCTTAAGAAAACTCAAATATCCTATCTCTAAATATCAGAATATCATGAAAAAGTATACTAGTAGGGTATTCAACTAATCACTTGAATCGTCTAATTAACTCGAAACACCTGCAAGGGAGTTTCCAGAATGCATGACATTTTTGTTTTTTTAATTGCATTACAGAAAATAAAGAACTTTATCACAATATTCTAATTTTCTGAGACAGTCCTGTATACTGATGTCACATGTCTACAAAAGACGGGATATTACCTTGGAAGGGGGTTCTGTCTCCTTTGGGCTTTTAAGCTCGGGCAACCTGTGGGGGGGAAGCCAGAGGAGGGGTTCTTGATCACTGCTTTGCCTCAGTGTTAATAACCACCACGTCTTACACATGTTTTAAAGTCTGGACTTACTGCAAGTGCGTGAGGAGGTCTTTGCTGAGGTCTTGGCTGAGGTACTCGGATACCAGGCCATGAGCATAGCGTAGGTAGTCCTCTGTATCAACAAGAATGGCCGATAATTAGTAACATAATCATACTTTAACTTTGGTAAAAGGTTTTGGATTTAGAAAATTATGTTTTAGGATTACAACTCCTGGGTGATGTAAACGGTGCAGTATTACTGCCATCTATTGGTCAATATCAACATCAACTTCCTCATTACAGGGGGAAAATATGACACAGATGGGACTTAAAAAGTGAAGTGGCTTCTGATTGAGGCAGTGTACCGTTGCGGTAATCCAACTCAGACTTCATTGTGATGTATGTTGTGGATTTGACGCGTTCTCCCACAGAGATATTTCGCGCCTTCAGCACGCTGACTGTCCTCTCCACCTACACAAACAAGTTCAACTAAATTATGCAATTCTACTGTTGGATTTTAGGTAAAAACAGTGGCTACAAAGTCTTCTGAATACCTTTTTCTTCAACCAGTTCATTGTCTTCTCCTGACTGTATCGGTGGAACCTCTGTGTTCCCACTTCTGGATGAATGAAACGCAGCATTCAAACAATGCAATCAGCAGAATACTGGAGCTTCAAAAATACGCCACCTTTTTCCTCTGTAATGTGGTGCAGAGAGGCCAGAGAGCGCGTGCAGCTCAGCAGCCTTGAGCAAGCTGGGAATTCATCATCCATAACGACTTGATCCACAGGCTGAAACTTCCCCTGAGCCGCAAGGGACATACAGAATAATAGAAAGATAAACCAGAAATGTGGTTTATTTTAATTTGTGGTGAGGTTAAATATTCTGGTAAAGCAGTGAATTCCTTTTCATGTTGAAGGCCCAACATTTACAATGTGCTTACGTATATTAGATTATCAACCACCCTCTGTATCATACTTCAATGGGCAGAACAAGACTATTTTAGACCACAGCGATCAGCCCAAAAACACAACACAGACAACAGTTGTTAGATCAATGCAGATTTCAGTATCTTACCTCTTTGCCAGATTTGATCAAATAGGGTAGGATTAGATAGAGAGGATCCATCGGCGTTACAAAGAGAAGTCGTCCATCTGTTTGGAAAAAGAGAGTCCAACACTTCCACCTGATTAACATGGTCAAATCCTGAACCCAGACCACAGTAAACGTTACAGAATAAAAGAGCAACACCACTAAATATCTAAATGTACAGAGTTAACATCACCAAACCAACATCTTGTGTCTGTAATCATGTCCAGGTTGCTTCTGTAAAGAGGGATGAGACCAACCTCTCTGTACAGTCTGGCCAACAAACCAGGAGTGGAAATCTTCTACAAACGCTTTGACCTCAAACAGCTGTACATCACCAGCACTCAGCATATATAGAGATGTTGCATCTGCAGTATGGGGAAAAAAGAGGAACTGCGTTATCTTCCAATGACTTCCACATGATACGGAAATGGACTGCTGGAGAAACGTGGCTTGTCTTTTGTACATATTTATTTATTTATATTTTTCATTTTGTACACAACCTCATGTTTGGCTTTTATCACATTATGACATGTTAATAGAGTTCTGTTAGGGATACAAACAACTTTCATCTTTTGATATTGATCTGCAAGACATTTTCTTTAAAAAAAAAACCTACAGTTATGTTTACATTTAGTGACTCCTCTTAAATCATTTAACATTCTGTTATTGGAGTGAACTTAAGATTGACATTGTAATGCAGTAGTTGACAAAAACATCCTAATCTTCTGATAACAAAATAATACATTAATAAAGACTGACCTGTGGTAGGATCCCTTAGTCTCACGAAAGCTGGGTCACTGTTGTGTTTCTGAGTGTCGATGGCAGAGTCTGCGGACACCAGAGCAGATGTAAGGTAAGATCCACCATGGAGCAGTCTCTCAGATAGCAGCACTGTCACGTTGCATGTCAACCTGAGGGCTAACCTGCAAAGTCGACACTGATGGAAGCACTGACGTCATGATTGTGCATGCAACAAAGAAACGTTAAATAACTAATGACATTTTACTTGTGAGTAACACTTTATTTCCTAAAGCTGGAGGCATGGCAGCCAAATGACAAACACATCTAATGTTACCTTTAAGTAAATGACCTAATTTAAGGGATGACTGTTATCAATGTCATCATGTTTATAACTTTGCTCACGTTTAGCTACGTAACGTTAGTTAGCGTTAGATAGCGTTAGATAGCGAGCTAACGCTAGCTTAGTCCCCGCTAGCTAGTCTTCACCTACCTGCAGCAATGACAACCCGGCTGTTATTGTGAACATTTGGAGTTCGCTTCTTTTTGGTTGCCATAATGTAGGATGCAGTTTAACTTGATGGATTTTGAATGTTTGCTTTGTCCACTGAGCCTGGAGGCTAGTTTCTGCCTGACATGAGCTCAGAAAAGGCGCCTCGCGGAGCACTTTCTGCGCTCGTCTCACAGGAGAAAAACACACTTTCATTATTACGCCTTCAGATGGTTTTTTATTGCTTTTTAAAACAATCTTCTTTTAACATGGTTTTCAAAACAAATGCAAACCTCCTCAATAAAATCAGCTTAGAAGGAGACTAGAAACACAACGTTATATTATTTTATTTCACCCCATTCACCCTGTTTTTAACGATGTGGAACATTCCGCAGTGACGTCATATCACCGTGCAGTACCGTAATACAGCCGCTAGGATGCGCTCAAGAACCATGCAAAAATACGTTTATGGTAACATCGGCGGTTTGCAACAAACAGGTTTCTTCCTCGTCAGTAAACTGATATTTCATGAATTGTGATTTGGTTTTAGAAACAGTCAAAACGTCTCCGGTCCCTGCTGCAGGTTTTTTGGGGACCTATTGTCCTCTGGCACACTGACACACAGCAGATTGGGGTATCCATCTGTCTTCTGTAAGAGGAGGATCTCTTTCACTCGCTCAGGATATGACACTGTGTGTTCAGTGAGTCACTTGTTTTTTTGTTTTTTTTCCCTCTTGTATGTTCATGCTAAAATGAGGGTGCGATGCCTGCTTGTGTGTGTTGTCATCTCCGTTAGATGACTGTGTCATCAATTTGTTAAACAGTTTAGCGGTTTGATAGCACTTTTGAGCTGCTGATTACCCTCCTACCCTGAGACATCCACTGCACAACACACTAAGCCTTTTTATTCCACTTGATTTGGTTATGAAGTAGTGAAGGATTTGAGTCCTGGGTGATCGCCTTGCCGGGGGAGTGTCACTGAGTGGAGCAGCATGATGTAGAAAACTAGAGCCTTTGCAAGGTGATTAATGGTTTCATGTTCTTCAAACTAGCTAATTTGAATTTTCATCTTTCCTTCTACCTTTTCAGTTTAATGTGTCTTGTATCACTTTTTATTTCACCCGTTTTAAAATCCTGCCCTCCAGCCCGACGTGCCCAGATTTGATCAACACATGCTCTAGTCCAAACCCTTTGGACGTCATCTCCTCCTTAAAATTTGCTAGATTTATGTTGCTGTGGACTGTGGCAAAGAGAGCGTGGGTGAGATATTGTCCGTGAATTACTAGTTTTATGGGTCCCGAGGGTATCGTACACAACTGTCTGTGTGGCTAACCAGAATATTCCATGAAAGCTTTCTTTCTTTTTGGGCTACTTGAGGGGAACGTCTAAGTTTCTGACTGCCAGGGAGAACAACAGCGGCCTTTCTGATATGCTGGACCACAGACATCCCCAGAGAGCCCAGTCCTCTGTCACCAGCTTGCAGCCGAGAACAAAGCGCTAAATTTGGGCCTTTATATGGCTTCATAGACCCAGACCCTTAGACTTCTCCATCCCTTCCCAAACATCCAACGAAAAGAAGACATATCTGTTCGGCCGTCTCCCCCTGAAGCTCTGCTTTGTTCTTTCCTACATAATTCCCATTTGAGCTTGGTATTTCTCGTTAGAATTAAGATGATTCCAATAAACTTCTCTGTGGAGGTAGGAGTTTATTGCAGCCAGCAGGCAGCAGACGGTTGGTTACACTCTACGGAGCACATTGAACAGCCCCATGGTTCTTTCTATCTCTGTGGCCTCATTTGTGGTGGGACCAAATCGGGGTGACGGTTACAGCTTACATATCGACTCAGCCTCGAGCTGTGATGGCACCACCACGTGCTGCAGTGTTTTTGTACCCACTTCGTTGTTCATCTTTCAGGGTTTATAGGGTAAAACAAGCTTGATTTCAAGAGCGAACGTATACAGTTTAACCGCCATTGCTGCCTAGGGAAGCAAGTTATAAATAGAAAGACAACATGATGCATTTTCTGTATAGATTCAGACACAGGCTTTATGTGCAGCTGTTCTAGCCACATTTCAAATTCCCCATCGGATCAGCATTAGCTCAGGGAGGTAATGCACACATTAACACTAGACAAGAGCACACACAAAACAGATGTGGAGAGAATTCCGCTTAACTGCGGAAGCCCTTGAGTCATCATCTGGGATTCCCTTCCTCTTACTTCCAAATATGGGTGGGATTGTGAGAGAGGAGGCAGAATGTGGAAGGCAGTGTGGAACCCCCTTGTGATGTCAGAGCTCTGGAACAGTGAGCCTCATGCTGACTGGAAATTCACAGGAAGGAATGTTGGGAATGCAAGAATCACCAAAACACTATTCCCCCATGTGTGTTTGTAAAGTCTGAGATTTAGCACACACGCCGCACACACACAATGTTCTCCGTCCACTCCTCTCATTGGGGAGCTATTCCTTCCCGTAAAGTATTCTTCCTCCTCACTCCATGACATGGTGACACGTTATTCCCAGCATCCGTTGCTCTGGGGGAGGCCTCTCATTTAATGTGGTGTTTCCCCTCTCCCTAAATGCACGCAGCAGCTTGAAGATAAACTGTACTGTGTGTGACAATGTGAAAAAATACATAGATTGGTCTATCAAACTTTACCATGGTTTTTAATCTGAGAAATTAAACCAACAGTTTAACTTTATTTGTTTTGTCTACAGGAATTTTCCAAAAAGATAGGAGAACTATACCACTAAGAACTCTCTGTTTTGTAAAACATTTCACACAAGGAACAAATACATTTCTTAGTTGGGCTGCCACAGCTTTTTAGTGCCATCTGTCTTTTTGAGCAACTGTCAGGATTGGTGCTGGTGCAGGCGGAAGCAGGACTCAAATGCAGGGTCTTCCACGAGAAGTGCTCTTTATTTCAAAAAACAAAACCTGGACGTGCTCCAACAACGAGTGACGTTAGACAATGACGCGACAGGGGACAACAGGCACACGGGGCTTAAATACACGAGGGAGGTGCAGGTGATTGGACACAGGTGGAAACACTCAGGCAATCACGGGACAAGGCAGGAAGTGAAGTTAACCCAGGACCACAAGGAACATGAAACTTCAAACTAAAACAGGAAGGGAGACCAAACCGTGACAGCAACTCAAAGTTTATGAATCATGATCAACTAATCAGCAGTGATATATACAATAAACTGTTTTATTAATATATACAAGATGCCTTATTTGTAGCACCCAATGCCGTGCGAATCCTCATTAAAATATAGCCCCCCCCCCCCCCCCCCCCTTTAGGTCTATCAGCCCATGATCCCTGCTCGTCTCCTCTTTCCCTCTCTTTACTCTGTCTCACCGAGTAGACGTCCCACAATACACTATGCCCAACCCTAATTATTGTTTACTAGGATCAATCTCTCTCTCCCTCCCTCTGTCTCGCTGTACCAGGGACCAGAAATGATTCTGTAATTACATCTGCCGACTGCAGGTCTGCCGCAGACGGCTCCGCCGTCTCTCTGCTCAGAGAGAAATTAGAGACCGCTCAGCACATGTCCAGGGCTGTAATTAGAATAAGCACTGTGAATGAAATGTGTTTATTTGTTTATTCATGAGACCTCATCAATTCCAGGCCCCTTTCTCTGTGACTCTACTGTTGACGGTTGGGTCGTGTCGGGGGATTCGCACCAGAACCAGATGAGCAACTGTACTGGCTCTTTGCTCAAGCATCAGTGTATGTGTTGGTGTCCAAATGAAAAGTTCAACTCAAAGGATGAAAGAAAAAAACTCTTATTTAAGGAAATACACCCAGGTTTCTTTTTGGAAACTTGATCCAAATGACCAATCGCTGAGTCAGTTAGCTAGCATAAAGACACAGCTGTGCTATTGCTACACACATTTGAATGAATAGTTTTGTCCTGAAGAGTTGATGCCATCAGCCGTATAGCTTTTACACAAAGGCTAACCAAATTGCAACCCCAAAAACCTCTAATAAAGATGTTGACTTTTTATGACAACGGCCTTTTTAAACTAAATGACCAAGATATAACATGGAGAATTTGAGACTGTTTCTACTTGCTAACCACCTGCCGGCTGCAGATAAATGACCCCGTAAAGCTCTGAGAGCTCTTCTCAACAACATCTCAGCCGTGCAGCCAGTATGTCAAACTATTTCCTCAAGCCTTCCATGTGATCTCTGTGTAGTCGCTGGTGGTCAAGGATGCTCAAGAGAAAACTAAGTGTGGGCTTTCAGACTGTTTTGTGGTCTCTCTCCTTTCCCTTTTTAAAAATGTCCCACATATTTGCATTAGGCACTTTCAATTCCTCTGTTGCAACTGTCTTCATTGAGTCCACCGGTGGGACGTTAAAAAATCACTGAATATCTCAGACAAAGGTGTCTTGAATTTCACTTCGAAGGGATCCCGTTTTAAACTCAAACTCACAAAGGGGACCCAGAGGTGTGGAGGGGCCCTTTCTCACCCAGATTTATGGTCTGTGCAATCAGACAGTCAACAACTCGGGCCATTAAAAGATTATCCGGATCGTTCACAGGCATCCTGGGATAAATTGGGAGCAAAGTCATTATATTCATGCCAAATAAATCTACAGTTTGGAGGGTGACACGCTGTCTATGTGTGTCACAGGGGCTTTGTGTGCATGCATGTGTACGTCACAGCACAGCTGTGGCACAGCTGTTGTTATTTGAAATTCCCCCTTAAGGCAAATAAAATCACCAGTATTTAGAATAATTCTAAGCTTTGAAGGACACTTTTGGGTTAGTTACCAAACTGCTGTCACCGTGTATTGCGCATCATCTCTTATCAAGGATGTTGAGAGCTTAAACCCCGAGGTTTGGGGTGTTTAGATGCTGCTTTTTATTTCGTTGATCTTCAAACTTTCACAGCCCTCGACACAATCCATAATCTGAGAGTCATTACTGTGAGGGAAAAGCAGATGTTGGATGACAGCGGAGGACAGACAGGAATGCAAACAGATGAAAGCATTTGTGCTGAGGGGAGGTCGAGCGACTACGCAGCAGTGACAGGTACTGGATGGCTGAGAGATCGCCGTGTGTAGCCTTTAACTTACCTCACAAGATGGATTGACCCGGGCCGCTTCATAAAATAACTAGTAAGTCTTTTAGCGAAATTGTTCCAATGAAGGATCTGTCCTTTATGTCAGAACTGTCATTTTTCCACTCAACCAAAACGACTCTCGTCAATATTTCATGTGCTCACCTTAGAACGGCAATGAATTTCCTCATCCGATGCAGTTCAATAAACGCATTGGCATTTTAAACACAATCATTCTTGAGTGATGCATGAAATGGTGTATGTCAGCAAATATTTATATCGGGACATGAATGGATAGACATTAAGCCCACTGACTTCATTATTCGTGACCAGAAAGAACAAAATGTTATTCGCGGGAAATACAGCACGGGTTCTGGCCAATTTCCATGCTACCATCATCTCGGAGTGTGAACAAGAATTACCGCTCAGCTCATCTAACTGGACAGCAAACCAGACACTTTCATCTCTACAGTAAAACAGGTAATTACGCTGCAGGCTGGACTCTGCCTTACAGTCTGCACTTTGTCCTTGGCTTTTCAGGGATAAGAGCCGTGGCATGTACTGGCCAACTGTAATGTAATCAAAAAAGGCAAGGCCTCGAATCGGGTTGTGTGATGTCATCACAATGAGACACTTGTGTGATATCATAATTATGAGGTAATGGCGGGAGGGGTGTGTAGGTTTACGACTTTGGCACACGCTCAGTTTACCGTCAGCCAACTGCAACGGGGTACTAATGAGAATGGATAGCCTGCCTTGAGCGCTCCATGTGTGCCTCCGTGTGCGCGTGTGTGTGTGAGAGAGAGACACACACACACACAGAGTACAGTGGTTCATGCTTTGATAAATTGATGGTTATTGGCAGAATGATGTAGTCAAGAAGGGGTATATGCAAAAGACCTACAGCTACACGCCAGAGGAGGACACAGGAGGAAAGCATGCATGTTTTGAAGCCAACAGGTTCTACTTGAATCTGATTCAGTTTTACCACTGACACATTGTCTATGTTTTTTTACACTGTTTCACGAAGTATCGATGAGTATCGATGTGAACTCAGTCGGTCAGAATGCCCAAAGGTCAGGTGTGTTTCCAGATTTACAATTTGCGGCCCAAGCGGCTGCTACAACTCCTCACACATAGAGGGAAAGAGGGACCCTCACTCGGTTGCTATTCTTGAGGTTCTCTCCTGCAACCAGGTTTTGGGGATTTAGAAATAGCAGACACCTGGTTTCCGAGGATAAAACAGCAACTTTTATTTTTACGTTTCAAAGTGCTAAATGGTGTACTAAAAAACTTTTTTTAGCTCAAATGAACTCTCACAGAGTAATGAGGAACATTGTCTTCCGCAGCATGATTTGCCGAGTGTGTTATGTTGGAGCCTGAAGGAGCTACAGCTGATGCGTAGACAGGCTTGAGGTGTACTGAGGGCAACCAGCAAATTCTATTGCTTTTAATTATTTTTTGGAGAGGTCATCCTTATCCGAAATTGGTGGTTGGAGGAGAGAGGGCGTTGTATTCTGTAAAGGAAATGATGCCCCTGACTCGACTCTCCCAGTGGGAGACAAAGGGCTTTATTTCTGGGGTGGTGTCGCAGCCAGCGGATATCCGGGCCAAGAATTCCTCTTGTGTGTGCCGCTCAGTAGTAACAGTCTGATAAGAATTTTTAAGTACCAGAGTAGACGTGCACTACCAGATTCTCTAAACAAATAAACAAATCGTAACTGATATCTTCCGGTATTACCATTACGTCTGCTCTTTTTGGACTCCACACGGACTACTTGCAGTCAAACAAAGACGCCATGAAGTGATTGGTCACTAGAGAAGATCAGTCGGTTATTTTCTCAAGATTGGATGCATTCTGGAATTAGCCTCTTTATTTAAAAGAGCCATTTTTCTTTTTTATGATTTCCATTCTAAAAAGTAATCATTGGCCAGCTGAGGCATTTTCTTCAAAATCATTCTATGAATGCATATGTTGGATCAGTTTACAATCAGGTGGCTACATGGAGCTGACACAAAGCATATCATAAATTATCGCATCAAAACAATCTTTATCATATCAATAATGCCGTACAAAAAACAAATTCCAGGTCCTGTTCAATTATTTCAAAAGCTGAGACTGAGTTTTACAAAAATGAATCCTGTTTTTTAGACAAAGTAAACGATTAATTGCATTTAAGACTGTAAGTTCTGACTAATTGACTACTAAATTTGACATAGCTCCATGTGGAGCAGTGACCTACTGTTTCATTGAGTTAGAGGTGAAAGTGTGACCTCACCCCAACGATCACATGTGCCAAAGTCACCCTGCAGAAATGACATCATGGATAATGATGTCATCCCAGGATTCCAGACCCTCTCCCATTCCCTTTTAAATGCTTTTAGGCTTGGCTGCACACACATGCACACACACACACACACGCACGTACGCACGCACGCACGCACGCACGCATATACACACATACACACACACACACACACACACACGCACATCCACACATACAAACACACACACGCACATACACACATACAAACACACACACACACACACACACATGCACGCAGACACACTAAAGTGTGTGCCTGTTTACATGCTTCTGCTCACACACACACACACAGAACACTCCAGGGGCCTGTTTCAGAAAGGAGGTTAAGTGAAAACTCTGAGTATGTTAACCCTGAAATGAGGGAAACTCTGAGTTTTCTGTTTCAGAATGGGAGGTATGTTAAACCTGAGAAAGCAGAGTAAGTCAAGCCTGTTTCAGAAAGAGAGGTAACTTATACTCAGAGTCAGTTACCATGGCAACTTACTCTGTGAACCTAACCTGGTCGGGAGCAGGTTTTCTTCGGGAAACCCAGAGTTTATTTCGTCTCCTCCCCTTTTTTAAAGAGGAAGTGGTATTTAATCACCTCATTCATTCTTTCGGTATTCATTCATTGCGCACATTTCAGTCACGCAGAGCGCATCAAATCAAGTGAATGAAATGGCATGTCCTTTTATGGACGATCCTGTGGATGAAGAGGCTGCATTAATCCGTAGGGAGTTGCATTTACGTCGGGAGAGGATTTTGAGACCCAGAGTGGATTTTTTGTCATATCCATATTCATTTTTATTTGAGCGGTACCGTTTTTCTTTACAGTCAATAAGATACATCCATAATCTCATCCATCCTTACATCAGAAACATCAGCCATCGCGGCCGTGCTCTAACATCCGAGCAGATGCTTTGCGTTGCATTACGTTTCTTTGCAAATGGTAGTTTTCTGTATAACATTGGGGATGCAGAACATATCAGTAAGGCTACTGTTTGCAGAGTTGTATGGAAAGTGTGCCTCGCTCTTAAGCGCTTTCTCCAAATTTTTGTGCTGTTTCCTGGGCACAAACCCGTGAAAGCCATCAAAGAGGAGTTTCACAGGATTGCAGGTCAGTGATGTATAAATCGGTTTAAATGAGGCTAACCTGATAAATGACGTTCAGTTAAGAGCATATTGCTGCGACCCCTGGAAGTAAACTAATAATAGAATTCCTTTTAGGATTTCCGAATGTGGTTGGATGCATTGATGGCACACATATTCCCATCATTGCACCTTCCGAAAATGAAGCGGACTATGTCAACAGGAGGTCCATCCACAGTAATAATGTGCAAGATTGCACCTACATGAAAATTAAAATTAGGTTGAATAACACACTCTTCTTCCAGTTTCACTTCTGATATTATAACAGTTGGGCAAGTCACTTATATTACTAACTACAACTGGCTTCTTCAACAGTGTAATTAGATTAATGTAATAATGACTATCTCTAGAAAGTATTGGTCTACTTATTACTAATTACTTTCTAAATCCCATATCAACTTCAACCACTTGAACAATACAAGGAGAGACAAGAAACTGCACTTTTAATGCTTTCAAATAAACATTATACAATTGCATGAATTATTCTTGAAAAAATATATCTTTTAAAATTTGATGTTAAATCCACTATTGTTTTATACAGAATTGCTTTATAGTTTATGCAGCATTTAATGCAATTACATCAGATTTTACTTTAAATTACGGAATTAAATTACAGTTTTTAGATTACATAGAAATTAATTACACACAACACTGTATAACAGTAATTCAAATGTAAACTTACGCATTGACTCGAGCAGCTATTTTCTCCCAAGCTAACTCTCTGTCCTTCGCCGCTGCAGCCGTGTTGCTTTTTTTTAAAATATATGTTCGTACTCTCCATATGCTTGCATAAGCACATCCAGTTCTGCTGGTGAAAAATATGAAGACCTCTTTTTGTCTGGCGCTGTTGCCATGGTGACTCGTAATATCTGCGCTCCATTGATAATGGCTTTTTATAGTTGTGGTGCACGCGCTTAACTCAGAGTAGGTCAACTCAGAGTTGATTGAACTAACTCATTTCAGCTGTTCTGTAACCGAAAACTCAGAGTTTCCCATCTCAGGGTAAGTCAACTCAGAGTTCAAGTTTTAACTCAGAGTTGGTTGAACCTCCTTATTGAAACAGGCCCCAGGAGCCTTACCCAAGACTGAGTCGTGATATAAACAAGACAAGCACACAACAGATGCGATAAGGATGTCATTTGGCCTCGCAACAAATAAGCATGTCTCCAGAACTAAAAATGTCTAATATTAATAATCTTGTAATGAAAAAAAAGCTACCTCTCTAGCCAACATTGAAATAACCTAAAATATAGTATTGTCATCTACTGTGTTAATTTTCTGCATATAAGGAAAAATAAAACTGACAGTTAAACAGGACCTGAGAATAATAGCCACGTGTGTTTAGAAACAGAGCCAGGTGTCTTCTGAACGTAAATATTTTAATTATTAAATTATCTGGATCTGTGTGGACATTTCTTTACAGTTTGTTTAAACGGTTATGCTTCTGTGCATTTGTTTAGTTGAAAAAGAATTGTGTGGTATTTTGATGGCAGTGGTGGATTGCCATTAAAACTAACTTGCTTCCCCCCCCCTCACTTTCTCCCTCTCAAACCCATACTACACAGGCTCCCCCGAGGGCTGTGTGCCCAGTGCCTGACCTTAGTAAATACGTGGCTAATTTGAAGCATGTGGCGGCAAATTGGAAACACTGAGCTTTTAAAACTATGGACTTTTCTTTTGCACATGCTAATTCCTCCCAGGAGATCCCATCAGATGAAATGACCCAAAGCATGTCAATGTTGGGGTGACATTTAGGCCCACAGAGTGGAAGGAGAGAGGGGGGCTCAAAGCGCACAGGAGTGAGAAGGTGCATTTAACAGGAGGACATTCATTTAAGACATCTCTCACAAAAAAAACCACTATCACTCTCCTCCCTCTTTTGCCATCTCTCTATTTGCCACATAGCCACACACACACAAACACACAGCCCATACATGTGTGGAAATTCCTTGCGCTCTACCTTCTGTTCAAGGGAGGGCTGCATGTTCCGTATAGGACAACAGGTGCAAGCAAGGCAGGAGTGCACATGTGCTTGTGCTTAGGGGAGGCTTGCAGAATTGCTCCCGAGAGCATTACCGAACACAAGCTTGTCCAAAATTTAAATAATGTCTCACATATTCTTTATTTATATTTAAAACACGGTGCACTTCAGACTTCTCAAGGGAATGTACTTTTTGCATGAAGATGAGGGCTCCAGTATTTCAACAATCTGGAGGATCCCTCAACCCGCAACCCCCCGCTTTGTGTCCAAAGGCAAGCCTGCTTGTTGTTCTAAAATTAGTGGTGGTCCCCTCTGGAGGTTGCGGCAGGTGGAGGTGACGGGGGCTTTGGCCTGTACTCTTAGGACAGATGGGTGAACCCCATGACCAAAGCCCGGACCTCACAATCTAGTTATAGAACTGATAATGATACCCCAACCTCGGCGCACACACACACACCTCTAAGAATGAGCCTGTCATTGCTTCAAACTCTTGGTTATAATCTGTACCATACCATGTTACAATCCCAGGCTGAGAAACAACAGACTTCACTGGCCGACTCTAAAACCATTTATCAAAACTCCTCAGCACCACCACATAAAAACCTCCAACCATGCCTCAATATTTTGAGACTTGCAACATGTAATTTGAAACCAGCTTTTGTAAGCACGCAGTCTCCGAAGCTCAATATTGTCCCCTCTATAGAAAGAGAAGGAAAATAAAAACACACTAAAATGCTGCGATCTTACCATGATGTCAATGCCCATGCGTTACTCGTTTCAGAAAGTTGCTGATCCCCATGTTGCTGGCCCATTGAGCAGGATGACATCATTCGCTCAGGCCGTGCCAACTGCGCTCAATAAAGCTGAGGCGTGTTTGGCGTGAGAGTGCCTCTGCTGCACCGAGACTCGTACGTGAGTGAGATGATATTTGTTCTAAATTAGTCATGGCAAAAATTGGGGGGTAACGGCTTGTTACCAGGATTCACTGATTGTAAAGGATATGAATCATTACAACATATTATTTCCTGTCTCCTGTGGGAGTTAATGTGTGTATAGCCAAGCTCAAAAAGGTAAATCGATCCTTGGTGATGGATTCTATAGTGCAACGGTGGGGTCCTAATTTAAAAAATATTAAGCGGTTATTTGGTGAATTATAGATATGTTGGTTGTTAATTTGAGACCGTTCTACAAAGGACAGCATCAATCCTTCGACCAACTGCTCCCATGTGCTAACATTCAAGTGACAAATCCCTCCAGCAGACGTGGGAACTATTTTGAGAGCAAAGGAGGAAGTCATGGTATGATATTATAAAGTGACCAAATGTGCGCCGGGTGGAGGTCTGAATGTATGTATGGCTCAAAAAATATATATCAAACTTAAACGCAGCAGATAGCTGTTTTCTTCCAGTTTCAAATCAAGAGTCAACTTTTTTATTTTTTTATTTAGAATTCAGCAGATTTCCTGCTGCTTGTCTTCCACCTACGCCTGGCATTGCACATTTACAAAATTCATATTAGCCTTGTAGGACAAACAAGTTACCGCCAGCTGGGGGTTAACATAGCTTAGCATAAAGAGAAAATAGGCTGTGCAAAGGTTACTATTACCTTGTTTAACTTGTTTAAGTGTGGTTTCTATATATACTATATATTTGTTGGCTGGGAGCAGGAACTCCAAGCTGTTTCCACTCTTTGTGCTAAGCCAAGCTAACTGTCTTCTTGATATTTACTCAAATTGACCTCACATACATAAAAGGTGTCGATCATCCCGACTAACTAAGTAAGCGCATATCCAAAATGTTGAATCATTTCTTCAAATCCATGTGTGTATCAGAATTTCACATTATACAGTGAAGTGTTAAATATATGTAGTGTTAACTACAGACAATAGAGCCAAACAAGTTTAGACTGTCTGCGGCACTGTACTAGTTTTAAACCTATTAACAGTCTACAGTTTGGTGTTATGGCAGCAGCAATGTTGTGTAATTAAACCAACTTGCCCCTCAAAGTCTTTGCCACTCCCGCATTTCTGCCTTCACATCACACCAATGCTCCTTTCAAAGACTACCTCGCCTCTCTCTTTGTCTTTTTGGGGCCTTCCTTGTGATCGCTGCCCTGCTCTCTGCGAGTATACTTGTGCTAGCACAGCAGTTTGGCTGCTGGTCTGGGCATAGCGGGTGTGTGTCAAACAGCACCTTCCACTCAAGAGGAGAGAAACAGAGGGAGAGCGGCAGGAGGAGGAGGAGGAGGGGGCGCGCACACACGCAAACAAGCTCACACGCACATTGCACACACGTACGCTGCATGGTGATGTCATCCAAAATGACATCATCCCATGGAGAGGAGCCAAGGGACCTGATGGGTTAGCATCCTCCAGTGAGTTAAAGGGAGGGATGGAGACAGTAAGAGGGGAAACTGGATAATGTGAGGGAGGCGATGACTGTGATATGAATATCCATCCTTTCTTTTTTCACGACTCGCTTCTTGCTTGTGCCGACTTCACAGAACCACGCGCCGCTCTTTTGGGGAACACTTTCTTCGATCCCATTTGCAGGTGTTACCTTCCTGAGGGAGGGATGCATGAGTGGAGCTAAAGTGCACCTAGAGTGCAAGTGAATCAATACCAGTGAGCTAATACAAACACACTCATAAACACATTAAGCACGCAGCCATAATATCTGCCAGGTATCACAGACATGCCAGCGCGTGTATGAACATATGCCATGTGCACTGCAACATATTTACACGTGGGGGAAATGAACCCACGCTCTGGCGCGTTGGCTTCCATTACAAACACCTGTGTCTCTGCATGTTTCCATTGTTGTCCACTTGGCTGTGCTGTGCTCCGCACTGTGCTCCACGCTGTGCTCCCAGCATGCCTGCCTTTTGAAACCAGACACCTCTGGACCAGTGTGCTGCTGGAGTGATACGCCACTCCTTCTCTGGAGCCTCTGCTGATGCTGAGGACATTCCACTTAGTCCCCAGTGATGCGATATCCATAAAAAAAATATGTGTAAAAAACTTTACTTATTTGATAACCGGGTTGTGATTGTGAGCCTCTTTTCTTGCAGTGATTCCCAGCGACACTCAGTGTTTCCTTTTAAGAGAGTATATTGATGGAGGGAAGCTTGGTGTTTCTCTAATACACGCTGATTCAATCTTCCTTATCCCTCACTGCTGTCGGTGGCAAACTGACTCAACTGTATAAATAGAGAGGCATGTAGTGTGGGACAGAGAGGAGCAGGGATGAGAGATATGAAGGGAATGAGGGAGGGCTCGTCGTGATGTGAGGGTGTGAGTCCACACAATGGAGGAACAATCTGGTACAGGGATGATTAAATTGAATAACTGGCATAGATGAAGCTCAGAACTTCCCTTTTTGTTTCAACCACTGTCTTTTCTTGGAAGGGATATTACTCACAATCATGTATCAATAAACAACAGCAGAACTGTGAGGCAGGGTTAGGGTTCATATCATCACATCATACGTTCAATGGCCTTGCAGAGCCTCATCAAGTTCCTCCTTAAAGAACATTGGCTTCTGTGCAATAACGTGTCCAACTAAGTTAACATGAGAGATAGTTATAGAGGAAGGAAGCAAGTTTACTTCCCCTTAAAATCCCTACACATTGTGTTGTGTTTCATTGAAAGAAATGGTTACATGCTATCCCATCCATGACTGCATGTCTTACAGACGCCACAAACATACACACATCCTGTACATAATGTGTGAAAAGCAGGCAACATACATATAATTCTCCTGTGAGGTCAAATTATTCATAAAATGTAAATGTTTATAAATATGAAGGGGAATTCCACTAGCAACACACACACACACTGCCTATTTTTGGTCGTATCTGGTGTAGCCATTCTCGATTCAATCACCTTCCACTCGTTCTAACCTCCTTTTATTCCCTCTGCAGTTTTGGTATGGCAACATTGGCACACTCCTACTCTCTTCCGATCTTAGTCATAGGCCGCACTCACGAGGCACCAGCTGAAGCCCTCCAACAGTTGATATGTTTGGTCACTTCCGTGAGTTTTCTCTCGGCCGCCTTTATCACTCGGGCCCACACACATATTGTACGAATGCAAATGGAGCCGGAGTCCAGCTCTCAACCCGGAAATAAAGAGGAAGCGGGCTCATTTTACTGGTCACTCGTTTTTTTCTGGTACATTCATAACAATATCTAGAAAGACAGAACAATAGATAGATATATATACATATATGTAATTAGCCTTTTGTACAGGATTTCTGTGGAAAATGTGTTTGGCTCGGGTCGCTAAATGACCTGTTGGTTCCCATTGTGCTGACTAACTGAGCAGAAGTCCCTATGGACACACTGTGTGAACATGGGACACCTTCTGTGCATTCAGTTATGTTATATTAAGGGTCTCCATGTGTGTGACATCCTGTCGGCTCGTGTCAACTTTATCTATTTACATTACACAACCATACACATAACACAGTACAAAACAAGTTTGTCAATGTATGTAAAGGTAATTGATTTCAGCTCATTAACATTGCATCTGTGCTGCAATTCAATCTGCTTCTGTGGGGTTGAATGTGATCTTTGCTGTTATGATTTTAGTGACTTTTAAGACACAATGACCTCCATTGACAACCCAAGGATCTCTGTCGGAGCTGCACGGAATTACAGCGTCTCTGTTCAATATGTGGACATCTAAGTGTGGTGTTAAATACAAACCTTTGAACACGTCCTTTAAAAATAGCTTGTTAACACTGGTTTAACTGTTGAAAAAATGACATCTTTACCAGCCGCAACAGTGATATTGGTCATTATTTCACTCTGTGAGTCTGTGTGTGTCATCATGGCAAAATGTGGTCCTGGAGACGCCCGGTAAGTACCACAGAAGCCATTTAGAGCACTTAACCAGCCATGGCAGCGAAGCCTGTTTGGTGTGATGAGATGATCTCTAGTTTGATATATTATGTCGTACTATCTTTATTGACAGCTTTCTGTTGGCTGTGTTAGACTGCTTTTGCAGACCTAACATACCAATGTGAGTTGTGACAGAGAAATGGGGAGACCTTTGAACTTGATCAGGAAATTTGTCATTAAAAAGCATAATTGGGGGGGTTCAGTTGGTCCAAGGGCTCAACCCTCTCGAAACTAAATGGCCAACGGTTTATTTAAGGGGACAAATAGGTCAAACGGTCTCTAATTATCCTTCAATCAAAGGCAAGGATTTTCTTTTCCTGCCTTTTCCCCCCTCCTTTTCATTCCTGTGTGTGTGAGCGAGCAGCATCGTTCCAACTCACCAACCAGCGGTCTCCGTTGACCCAGTTATGCTCTGGACACAGGGTGCTTTAGGAGGGACAGGCCTCACCCACTGTCTCCTTTCTGGGCCCTCAGACACCGCAGTCTATCTGGCTTGTAATCGCAGTTACACGAAGAAAAGAGATTCACGCAGACGCTTCCATTACCCCACCCTGACATTTTACCCATTAGGTTAATTGAGCGAACATCATTGATCTTAGTTGCGTCCCCGTGCAGCTGACAAGGATACCATTGACAAAGTAACACTGACCGTGTTTGCATGCTGGCGGTGCATTTTTAGTCTGAAGCATGACAGGAAAACACGGCTGTCACATGAAGTGCACCCTGCAAAAGTCTTTGAGATCAAAATGTCTAATTGAACGTATGAGAAATTGAATTTAACTTTGAAGCCATTTACATACACACTACAGCTAATTATAGGACAATTAATAGTACACCAATTAATTTATGTATCTGTAACTGAGTATTTAAGGAAGGACAATTTACAGTCTAAAAAGTTGCAAAAATGTTGCAGAAATAATTTTTATCAGTGTGACATATGTCTCTTTCTCACATCCACACACGCTCACACACCACACAAACAAACACGCACACAGAAACGGACTTTTTCGTTATGAGTCATATGCATGGATTCCTCCCACACAATATGACCTTTCAGTTGCTCTTCATATTTGAAATATCTAAACCTAGAAAAACTAAAGGTGTCTTTTTTTAACAGTTCTGCTTCTTCTCCATCACGTTCAACACGTTTCAGAAAGTCAAAAGTGAAGTTCAACACGGCATACTGAGAGGGGGGGGAGGGGAAGCGCTGCTCCAAACTTCGTGATTTTGAGTTTGTTTAGAAGAAAAAAGGTTCCCTTCATTATTTTTGCGCTCTCGTTGCAGTCTCGTTCTTGATCGATGACCTTTAAGAGGAACCGCATCCCATCAGATTATTGGGCTTGTTTACTGTTTCTTCTTTGCATTCTGACTGTGCATCAGCCCACACATCGGGCGTATATTCAAATACTGCACAGAGCGTAATACTCCCCAAAAACGCACACACGCCGAGAGCGTGAGCGGCTGCCTGGGTTTTTACCGGATGATCACTTTCATTTAGTGCACACGAAAAAACGTAAAAGTATGTAGACATATGTATAGGTGGTATTGTGTATCTTGTTAGTTGGGTTTTTCAGCCTCAGATTTCCATTATTTCTTTGTGTTAAAGTGCGTCAGACCCCCAAACAGAATATTTTGGTTCAAATATTTGTTCTTGAAAATGTATTCCACATAGGCATCCACATCATTATTGAGCATATTTAATTGTAATATACTTAACATGTCTCATAAAATACTGCACTAGAGCTGTGTAAAGGCACAATAATGTCTGAACGTATCAACATTTGGTGCCTGCGAAAGGGACAAATATGGCATACACATTTTAACGTGACTTTTATGTTTGTTTTTTGTCCGTAAAACCGCAGCACAAACAATAAAGGCATGTGTTGACCCGTCCACATGACAGATGCCCTTTGACGCATGCGAGGCGCACGACGGCTGCTGTGCACCTGCTTTTATAGGGAGAAAGAAACACGCGTAAATTCATAGGGTCTGTGTTTTTGTTCATCTTTTTACTTAAAAATGCAAAACACTTGCATTGATGCTTCTGACAAGGAGCGTATATATGCGCCTGCCACATGCATGATCTCTATTAAAAGTTCAAAGCCCCAAAATATTTTTACCACCTTGTTATCGATGACAGATCAAGAGGTGCACGCTCCAAGCAACACCTCTTTCTTTACACTCTGTGTGACAGTTACGTTTTTATTTGACCCAATTATGCTGCGATTTTTTTTTGTATGTTACCTACTCAATTTCACAAAGCTTCTAAAGAGCTTGGTTAAGCCCGCGGCTATAATCATCAGGCCTGAAACCTCATGCCTATATTTGTGCACCAGGAACATCTCCGATGAGCTCATTCTACAAATCCTCTTGGTTCATAAAGCTTCCACACTCAAGAGATGGGCATTTGTGTTGATCGCATTGGCTTGTCTGAACTATTCTGCAGCCTTTGAAATAGACTTCATCCTCACTGAAATCTACAGCCTTTTTTTCGTGTTACGAACATTTTGTCACAGCCTCTGGCGCCGTGAGGTCAACATATTTCCAAGGGCACGTAAGGGCTGATGGGGCTGAGCTGCTATTCATTTGATTGAGAATGGATCCACGGAGCATATGGTGCTATGCAGTCGCCCGTCTGGATGGGAGAGAAGGAGGGCGTCTTGATGGCGACTTCAACGACGCCAACAACTGACGCAACGCAACTGTAACAGCGACGCGGAAACAGAGAGCTCACCTTTTCATCCGATGAACCAACATGATCCTATTTCTACATATAAGCCCCCTCAGCTCTCCCTCCCCGTTGGTTCCAAGAACAGCGACGGGCTCGTTAACCTCAGAGAATCCACCGTTTGTTAGTTCCTCTACTTGTTGCGTTGCTTCATAGCGTCATACGGAGGGCATTCCATTTCGAACGTGTTAGAAATAATGTTAACATATGTTTTGTTCGGTAAAAACATTCTCCCACCGGGACAAAGTACATGTTTTGGATTACCTATAATGTGCGATAGAGAGCTGCTACGTATCAAGAATATGAATAGATAGAAGGGGAAAACTCAACACTTCGTCTAGGCTGAATAAAAGTTGAAAGTTTGTGTGTGTGTGTGTGTGTGTGTGTGTGTGTGTGTGTGTGTGTGTGTGTGTGTGTGTGTGTGTGTGTGTGTGTGTGTGTGTGTGTGTGCGTGTGTGTGTGTGTGTGTGTGTGTGTGTGTGTGTGTGTGTGTGTGTGTGTGAAGGGGCGTTAGTCTCTCCTCCTATAGTTGGTAGTAACGCGTTGCTGCGCATCCCGTTACCGCCCTGCACTGTACGGGAACCAGCACACTTCTCATTATACGCGATCTCATTTGGAAGGAGCTGGCTCGACAAAGTAAAAAAGAGAATCGGAAAGCCTTTACGCAGAGAGAGGGGGGAGAGACAGAAACAGCAGCGCGTATACGACTCGGAATATATAGTTGTGGGAAATAAAAAGATTAAAGTGGTCGAGCCCGGCTCTGTGCAGAAGCGTCCGTCCCTCTGTGCGCGCGCTACGGGGCGCACCGACCTGTAGTAGCCTGATCTTGGACAGCCTATCAGACCCGGGCGCCGTGAAGCCTCACGTCTGCTGCGCTGTCTGAGGGGATGCTGGTCGTCCCAGACACGTGAGCTGAGCTGATGAGACGAGTCGATCGCGGATTTGGATGAGTTTTTTTCTTCTTCTGTGCGTTAAATGGCCAGCCGTGCAAAAAAAGGCTATGGTGCGCTCAGAAGTGCGTGCGTGCGTGTGTGTGCGTGCGTGTGTATGTTTTCTTTCTCTCCCGTTCGCTCTCGGTATCCACCGCTCCGCCTCCCCCTTTTCGCAACATTGACGCAACCAAAAAGCACTGGAACAAAAGAAACAACTTCCTTGAAGCTTCACTGAAACTGCACTTAGTCGGAGAATGTCAACTTGCCTGGATGGAAATGTCGAGGTGAGGGTGTCACCAGTCGGCCCCGGCTGGCAGCGAGGGAGATGCAGCCGATCGCTCCAAAAGGGGACATCCAGGCGCTCGAGTAAGTGCCATTAAACATTCAGTGGAGTCATTTCAACTTTTGCTGTGTGACCTGTCGAGTAGTTCAGTGTGCCGTTCAGTTGTCCCCCGCCAAAATGAAAGATTCTCCGCGATGCGGGACACAAAGTAAAAGTACCTTTAATAGAAAGCGGTCGAATTGACAATGTATAAGTTATCGGCCTTTACTGTCATCGTGGGGGACGTCGATGTGTGTGCTGTTGCCACAATAACACGTATGTACTCTTTTTAAAACAACTGACTATCGAGGAGCGTGTGACAAAGAGGTTGACAACGTAAATTGCGCTGCCTGTATATAGTGCTCATGTGATGTGGAAACAGTTGGCACGAGGTGAATGAGGACAACCTTCATCCGTGCTGACGTTAACCGGCTGTGTGCATTGACCGGCTCTACCAGTTTATCATTGTAATTCTTTTGCGGCAGCCCTTGAGCCGTCGCCGGCTGCGAGAAGCTCCCGCAGTTCGACATAACACGTCCCGAACATAAAGCAGCGGCGCGACGCTGTGGTGAAATAGATGTTGTGTCTTAATTTTGGGGTGGTTGTGTGTCACTTCGCTTTTGAGGTTTGGTCCCCAGCTCGGGGCGGACGGTCGCCGCGCTTTGTCGCGTCGGTGTTTTCGCTGCACGAACAAAGGACTGGACGGAGTAGTCGGCTCCGCGCAGAGCGTCGGTGGAGAGCAGGCGGGCTGTTTACAATAATAACGCGATCGCGGGGTGACGTCACGCGACCGACAGCGGCCTCGGCCAATTGGGCAGCCGCGTGGCCATCAGCAACACGCTATATTTGGAAAGTGGTTACATCATCGAGGTGCACCGGCGGACTTTGGGGGGAGGGACTTCCGCGAGGATTTTCAATTTGTAGTCCAGAAGCAGGACAATGAGTGGATTAGTTTTGCCTTTTGAAGCTTGAAGTCTGGATTTTTAAAGCTTATCAAACATTTTCCAGAAGCCGTTCACACACTTACAAAGCCAAGATGATTTTAGTCAGCTTATTCTTGTAATCATGCATAAGGCATCGTTACATGATTATTTTATTTTATTTATTTTATGTTTATTGTTGAATCATACGTTTTTTTAAACTTTATTTGCTGCATTGTGTTACTTCACTTCTTCACTTTTACCACTAGAAATGATCCAACAGCAATAAATTCAATTCTTTGAATTATTATTTACGGTACGTATGACCCTTATGTCTAATACATTACAGTGCAGTCATGGTCAGGTAACTTAATAATTGTATATACTCCATAGTGTGAATTGGTAGGGCTCCACTCCAATTCTGTCAATAGCATGCTCACAGTTTCTGTCTTAAAAATACTCAGCTGTGAAACACTTTGCAGACTGCTGTTTCATTTTCATTATATACAAAGTTTCTCGGCAACTAAGTGTTTACCGATCCCCCATGAGGTCTCATCAAGTCAATTCTATTTTCATAGCCCCTCACCACAAATCCAAAATATGCTAAGAGGTGAAAATGTTTAGGTAGATGCCCGGCTCCAGCACTAAATATTTGTTCATAAACGTGAGAACGAGACTACGAAACTCCAACGAAGCGAGAATATGTCCAAAGTCATTGTCAGGGATAGACGTGGAGAGAGTCTCTTTAGATCGGCTGCATACAGTCTTTCCTTTGAAATATTCCAATCAAATGCCAGATGTACTGCTTCTTCTTCTTCCTGTCCTGATTATTATTATAGTTGCAGTGTATTAGATGGTAAAATAGTGACATGTGTAATGTAATGCTGTGTAATGTAATGGGCTTCAATCTAACTTCTCTATAAAAGGGAATTTGACATTTCTATCAATCAAAAGTATTGGTGTTATTAGTTAAAACTTCTCAAAAATCCAGCACTAACATACTACAAGTAAAGAGACACTTTTCATTCAGGACACTATTTTTCATGAGAGCACAGGATCTTTAAATACAAGCATTATACTTGAAAATGTTATCTCTGATATCTTCGTTTCGTGCAAATATTGGTTTAATGTGAACTACATTTCAGTGTGGATTTCATATTCAGCGGATTGTAATAGGTGACTTATATAAACCTAACACATAGTCCGCAGAGTTCCCCATACCTCAAAACAACAATGATGACAGAGTACAATGCCAACATAATGAGTAGGCATCAAATGCATGTTTCTTTTTCATTTCATTTTGTCACTCTTGCAATCACTTTGCACTCAGTCTTTCCAAAGTTTAAAAGGCAAATCAAAATGTTGTCTAGAAAGTCAAATCAAATCTTTCACAAAACGGCAAGCTACACAGTCGAACTTTGTCTGTAATGTTTACAGGAATACCAAACGTTGATATCGATGCAGTATTAGCGTATGTATGCTGCACACACTCATGAATGCCATTTGAGAATTTGAGAATGCTCTCTGGCTGTGCATTATGTGTACTAAACACTGCACAAATCGTCATTTTGCTGAATGTAAGAGATAAAATAAGAATTGCAAAACATGTATGATGGAAAAAATATTGTCCATTAAAAGTCACACACAGTCTTATTGGGTGCTTTGGTTTGTTGAGTCATCGTTTTGCTTTTTAATGTAACTAGCAAGTGCGGCCCGTTGTAAGTCTACCTTGCAAATACTGAACAGTGTGAGACATCTTTATGTTTTAGAGGTATACCTACTGTATGTCTGTCACCAAATATTTTTAATTCTTTATTTTGGTGAAATTGCACTAATCCTTTATTTTAATCATATATCTCAGGGGAGAGTCCTCACATTGTGAAGTCACTGCTCCCACCGTACTCTGGTTTTATTTTTTGCACAATCATCTTCATAGTGATAAAAAATAATCTTAAATCCCCAGCTTCCTGCAAAAAATATCGGACTTCCAAAACTTATCCTTCGAGTCCTTTTTGTAACCCTGCATGCCTAGGATTAGGTCTGCTTGTGTTTAGCCTTCTCCGTAATCCCTCTCAGCAGTCTGCCTCCAAAAAGAAAGAAAAAATACTGAGGGGTGTGGACAATCGTCAAGATAATTAAAGAATGTACTACTAGACCAGGAAGTCATTCTAAATCATGTTTTAAGGGGCGATTTAAACTTGTCCGAAAAAAAAAATGAATGGAAAACCTCCCTCATCGAGCGAGCACCTGGACGTTTCTCTCCTGATACAATGATACGTGTCTCTGAGGTAATTAGTCCTATTGAAATGCCTCTTTCCAGGATTGTGTGATCTGTTTGGCACACGACCCCACATTAAGTGCAGAAAACACTGTATTTAATGCATATGAGGATAGAAAGCCCTGCGGTGTTGATAGAGTTAAAAACGATCACCATATGGGCAGAAATCAAGCTCCAGGACCTTGCCAGTGACAGTCTGAGTTGGCACAGCAACTTCATCAGGCTCCACAGGGAAGTTTTTGCTGATTGTTTTTTTTCTATTTAATCTTAAACCTTTTCATGGAAAGTCTCAAACTGAAGAATATCTTAATGGTGCATCGTTTTCACACATTTATTTCCCAGTCTCCCCCCAATGTTACCCACACAGCTTTCCGAGTTCTTCGCCTACTATTGTGATGTAATTTTAGACTACTCAACGAACTATACTCACTTAATTTGATTGCTATGCGTGATAATGTCTGTTAGATCATGTTGAGATAAAAAGGGCTTTTCATGCTGTAATATCTGTATACTTGCTGGCCAAGCATGTGATTGTGACTTTAAAAGTCTGTTTTGTGCTTCAAACTGTTTTACTTTGGAAGGAACTATACTTTTACTTTTACTACGATTTCTGCAGCCAGTTTAAAAAAAGTCTGTGTGCACTTTTAACGTGACCACCTCGCAGCCTTTGTGCACAATAGAGGTCAAAGGTCTCTGTTATGTTTTCAGGGTGACCTGCTAGTGACTATTAGCCATTGATAAATGTGATGTCCCACAAGTGTGCGGGTCGGACCCCTCCAAATGGGGAGGTGTCATAACACGCCCCACGCTAACCTCCCCACCTCAACCAGTGCTTACACACACGCAAACACACACACTCTGCCCTGCTGACAGGAGCACAAGGGGGCAGCTGCTACAGATGTCTCATAGAGAGAGGGGGAGGGGAGCCGGGGAGACATCAATAGAGAGTCTCTCTCTAGTATGGAGTTCTCAGTGGGGCTCATTGTGTTCTCAAAGGAGCAAGACGAGGGAACGGGCTACGTTAATATAGTATGCCTATGTAGCCCCTTGTACTTTGTTTCAGGGTGCTGCTCATTTTGCCTGCTGCATGTATTATTTTCACCAGCAATTGTCTCCAATGCACTGCTGCAACATGTCCCCGAATTTGAAGTCCATACGGGTTGATATTTACAAAGAAGAAAAAACGATTAAGGGGATTTTGGCTCCTCACACAAGGAAACATTTTTGCCCCTGTGAAGTTTTGATTCAAACAGTCAATTGTATTAACTATGTTTAAAATGATGACAATCATGAATCACTTGTACAGTGAAACGAGGAGGAATGATTTTCACACCCTGTTCATTTGTTCACGCTAAGTTTACAGCAGCAATGAGCCACAGTGAGCTGTGCACACTCACATGTCAGCCTACACCTAATGCACCCGTGCAAGGCCCTTTCAAGGTGATTTGTACTCCTTCAACAAGGATCAGTCACCTGCTGGTGCGTTACGCTGACATTAAAGCTGCTAACTATCCCTGGTTCGGTGTCACCACTGACCTTAATTCTTCAGTTAATGATTCTTCACTAAACCAGATAAATTAGCTTTTGAACTCCCAACGCTTTCCAATTCTGCCATTAACAACTTTCCTATTATCAGATGTGATGTAGCCCCATGTGTGGTGGTGGTATGAAAGGACATATTTTAGTCACATGGGGGACAAAGAGAGAAAGTGGAAAAAAGAGGTAAACTCCTCCTCGAATGAGAAGCAGCTGAGTGTAACAGTCGACCATGCACGCATGTCATCTAACATGAAATCAAATTACATTGAACTAAAACTGCCCCGGCATGGCAACTTTGCAGCCGGTCTAGCCTGCTGTGGCCAGACACTACAATACATGACACTGTGGCTCTTGTTAAGCTTGTCTACCAGAGGACAAGAGAGAGCCCCACTCTTGTCTCAACGCTCCTAATGAAGAGATGCATTATGATGTGATTTCATTTGGGCTTGCAGAAAAGCTGTTGTGGATAACAGAGCAGTCTGAGTAGCATGGTTCATTTGTGTACTGACATGTGACTTGTGTTTTTGTGAGTCATAAGGATCTCCTGCCTAATGGAAGGCAGTGTGTGTCATGTGACGGTGACACAATTCAGGATGAACTGTATAGTACTCACCCTGAGCTCAGTTTTGCTGCTGTTTGGCGCGGCTGAAGGAATCCACGTGCCCCGTTTTATCTCGTTCATTTTTCTTGTGGAACTAAATAAACCACAATTTCTGTTTGTGTCACTGAAGGGTTTTGTAAGAAACTGACAGGTTTCCAACAGTATATGTAAGTAGTGGATATGTATATTTAAAGATAGGACTGCATACACGTGTGTGTATGTGTTTGTTTGTGTGTGTGTATACTGCATCATAATCTCCCCTATGGTCACATTGGTGTTTTTGCTGGCTCATCCCTGCCTCTCCACATGCCTGTTTAACAACACAGAGCTCCTCCTTACTGGCTTCCTGTCCAAACCAGTTTATCTGTAAACAAGTGTGTTTTTTTCCTCTCCGCACCATTGTCCACACCACACTAGAATGCATACACAATGGGTGCCTTCTCTCTCCTAGTCGGCTTTTGACCTCCAAAGTAAAACTATTTTATGTTTTTACAACCACACACTGCAATACAACAAAAAAACGTGTTTTGAAAATATAAAAGTGCCGTTACACTACATTAAAACAGTGAAGGATATATTTGACTGTGAGAACATTTTCAGAAAGGCAAGTATAATTTTGAACGCACTCAAAGATGGGCCTTTATTCACTTAGGCACGCCATGAGAAACTAATAGCAGGTTGCAGCTAATGCAGCACGGTGGAGCCAAATACTGACATAGCAGGTAAATGTTATGAATTGTTATTATGTGTGCATTGGGATGAAATGTCTGTCTCCGTTTATCTTGCCTCAGGTACACTATGCTACACTAGATATGATAACGACAAGGTTATTGTGGCAGAGCCCAACACATCGCTGCTTTGGCCGTTACATGCACACAACAGTGGCGTTTCTTGCATTTTATTCCTGCTTTTTCCACATCCATCGGGATTTGGTTTGCATCTCCTGAGTCCTCGGAGCAATCTCATTGTTTCCTTTACCCTGACAAGATACATTTACCAGATGTGGTTCTTATGTCATATTGCTGCAATATGTGTTTTATTTTACTATTTATTAATTGTTATTGATAGTCCTGTCACTCCAAGACAAACACCATTGTTCTTACAAATAACACATTCTGTAAATGAGGAAGACTTTTTCACAATAATGGTGCTCATATAAAAGAAGGTAAGAAAACTATTGCACCATATTCAACTATAGGACAATTCAGCAATGGAAATTCTGTTCCAAAGGTTTTTTTTAAATGTGATTAGGAGTAATTAGTGAGTTAAAGTGCAATACGGCGGCACTTTTTTATCTAGGTCATCTAAAGAACTTGGCCACTAGGCCAATTTCAACTCTCAGTCACGATTGTTGTTGATCATTATGGTGTGACGTTTTTAATTTGCCCAGTTAATTTGGTACCAAGGACCATCGTTGTATTTACGTTAAGTAAAGGCTGTGAAGCTTCTAGTTAAACCTTTACAGACATCTATATTCACCAGGGTTGAGAAACCTGAGAAATGTGTATGCAAACACACTATTTTATTTCTTAGAGGCCTACTCCGTGTTTATTTGGGGCAATGCATGTAGTGTATTTATGATAGTAGGGTTGCCTTTATTTCACTTTCTTAATCTCACGTTGTATTACCCTAGAGTTTTTGTGGTACATCTTACGCCTTGTGAAAGAAGGCGAACAGTCACTTCATATCGAAAATGGCTTGATCAAGTTTTAACGCAAATACTTTACCTCCGGCGACTGCTGTTAACGTTGTTTGGGATCTAAAGAGTTAAGGTCTCTCTTTCTCTCTCTCTCTCTCTCTCTCTCTCTCTCTCTCTCTCTCTCTCTCTCTCTCTCTCTCTTTCTCCCTCTCCGTTGAGCGCTGCGTGGGCTGCGAGAGTGCATTTTCAGCGTCCAATGAGCGGCGCGGATTCCGCTCCTTATTCAGCCAATGGGGAGGGTGGGAGGCTCTATCGAATTTGAATGAGGAGTGTATCTTTCGGCGCCATTTTCGAGTGAGCAGCGATCGCCTCAGCAGCTGCGGGGAGAGGATGCTGCGAACAGAGAAAGCTGTCGCTGAGGCGGGCGAGAAAAACCCGAGCGCTCAAAAATTACAACTGCACTATTAGGGAGAGGACTCGCGTAATTTCAAAAAGGAAACGCAGGTAAATTGACGCCGCAAAGTATTTAATATAGCCGGACAGTATAATTGGACCGAGGGAGAACAATACGTGGAAAAGATGCGCGACCGACCGTGGCGGGGAGACGTTAGCCGTTTGGCCAGCTTTGCCAGCTTGTAACGTTACTTCTCCCAGCAACTAGCCTGCTAGCGTAGCCTGCTAGCACACAGAGGTGTCAGACTTTGCTGCGCTGAAGCCTTGGAAAATATGCGCTCGTTCAGCGGTCCGTTTGTATCCAGGAGGTGAGAGGATTATACATAAATATCTATATTTTTAAACCGTAGAGGTGGGGCATTATTTTTGTAAAGAAGATATAGTTAACTTTGGGCATTATGATTGAAAGTTAAACTATAATGGAGTTTTTTTCTTCTCGCATTGGAGCATCGGTTTTTGAGCGGGAGGTGCAAAAGCAGCCAGGCTCGAGCGCAGGAGAAGCACGGTCACACGGGACCTGCACCGGGCCGGGAGGGAAAACATTCAAAGGACTGACCCGGACCGGGGGAGCGTCTTTACTGATACCTTCATTTTACCGTGCTCCTTGGCTGAGGACGACTTGTTTGTCCGAGCTGATATATTGCGTGTGTTGTTGCGGTCGGGTTTTTTCGGGGGAGGGGAGTGGGGGGCATTATATTACTGTATGACCAAACACTCAATCGTGACTTTTGCACCAATAGCGGAGTTTGGTTGTATCGGTGTCGTAAGGCAGTCGTAACGTTGTCTCTTGTAGTAAGGTCTCTTCGATTGCCAAATGCATCTGCCAAGTCTTACTCTAGGTTAGTCAGCGTGACCTGCTTTATGTTCATCGATATGAATATCTTACATTCCTGTTGGACCGTCGTCGATGTGGCTCTCGGCCAACTGACAACAATCTTGGGTCGTTACTTTAGAGGATTTGACTGTAATAGCTCTGTGAAACGTCAGAAGAATGGCTGTCATTGCCTCTAACGAGGCAGTGAAATTCAATTCATTACTTATTGAGAATAAAGCGTCCATGGTTATTTGCGGTGCCGGTCGTTGTAATCTTGGTGTTTGGGCCCATCGTAATTGGATGCTGAGGTTTTATAGCCATTGCTTTCTTTCTCCTTTTGGCTCTTTTCTTGGCACTTTCTGCGTGCCCTGGGCTGATTCACTTCAAGTTACGGTGTAGACAAAAAAAGGCTTGGTGTAATCGGTTTAGTAAAGAACGACAAAACGGACCTAATTAATTACGAGAGGTGTCCCATGTACGGCATTTGATCCTGCTTTATGCTTCCAATAATGAACATGACTAACTTACTTGTGTAGTAAAGCAGAAGAGAGGCTCCATATAATTATGCGCCTAAACCCGCCCCTTCTACTTCCTTCTAAGTAGAGATCGGTTTAAGTGTTACATAATGCGAGGCCTCGCTATCAGTTGCACTGCTGCAGTTATTTAAACAAATGCGTGTCCAGATCGATAGGTTTGGCATTTACATTTCGGCTCATTGTTTTTTTCAGGTTAAATTAACTGCGTTGACATCATGAAAGGGGAGTAGTCACCACTGTCAGTTTCCCATCCGATGCACACTCACCCCTGTGGTGTGGATGGAATCCTCTTTATTTTATTTTTGGGGTAAATTGCAGAGCATTTTGATTGTGAAACCATCGACTTTATATTGTTCCATGTCGTTTATTTCTTTTTGAGGCATTTGTTACAAATGAGTTAATCTGAAAGGAAGGGGAGACGTTTTACAGAGCAGAGGGGAAGGAGGGAAAAACCACTAAGATATAATGTAAGATCTGATCTGAATTGTAAGGAGTGTAGAAACACAATGAATTTGTATGATAATCTAAAATATGACAGGCATGTAATTACCTTCTCTAAGAATAAAATATTGAGTTGGTATTTACACCACATAGTCTAATTGAAATTGGATGGGAAACTTCTATCAACCCACGGTTCCAACCATTCATTCTATATTTGTGACTGTCAATTATTTTTTTATCAGATTTTTTGAAAGAAGCTTCTTTCTTCAAGTTATCTGCCCTCTTAACAAAGGCTATGCCGGTTACTATATATAAGTTGGGGATGTTTTTTTAGTATTTTTTTCACACCACCACATAGAACATTTGTCAAAATAACATTTTTAGAGCTCATTACCTTTTTGGTTTTATAGGACTAATTTACAGTATTTATGATAATACTCTAATTGGTGTAGGTGGGTGTGTGTAAATATACACTCTCACATGTACATGTGTTATGTGTGTATTATTAAACACACATACTCCTGCCCCTTTGTTTTATCCTAATACCTCACACTTTTAACCGGCCTGTTGTGTCAACTCAAAAGTGTTTAAAATACAAAGCGGAATTTCCAGGAATAAGATATTACTGAAGCTTCTCCAGTTAAGGGTAGACATATACATATGATATTTATATTACTACTTTTGTATTTTGAAATTAATATGCATCACAGTGTCAGTCTGTTTTTTAAAAAAAATTTGCGGCCTAGAATACACGTCACTGACAGTACTTAATATCAGTTGAAGAAGTGATATATTCATTCAAATATAATTTTATAATATCACCTGCAGTTCTTATTGTTTTGGATTTTTGATTAAAACTACAGATTTCAATTTGTCAGATCTTATCTCTGGAAAAGAAGAGAGCACTTAGTAATAAATCAACTTTTACATACCAGCTATAGAGTTTTCAAATGAGTATCTGGTGTGCTCATACAGATGAAATTCATCTGTATGAGCACATGAATATTTTGGTAATATTATTCTTTAGTGTTGTGGACACTACACCTGTATGCAATTATCAAATTAGTAGAAGTGTAATTTGTAAGTTTTTTATTCCATGCTGCTACAGGTCTGTCTCCCCACCTTTTTGTGGTATTTTCCTCTGAACTCCCTTACAACGTTGTGATGTTTCAGATGGTAAGCATGACATTCTGTGACTCATCATTTGGTCTTCTCAGACCCCTCTGGCAAAATGGGCTCCCACCCCCATTTCCTGGTGAAACTGTGCCTCTTCTTGTACTTGCTCACATGTGTTGTAGCCAGACTGCAAAGGTTCCCCACCCTTCTCTTCCTTCTTTCTGCACCGCTCAGCAAAACGTTATAGTATTCAAATTTGCAGTGATGGGAACAGGTTTTTACATGTCTGCTTGTTACTTACCAGAATATTCCACCGTTCTATGCCTGTCAAAGGGTCTTCATGTGCTTCAGTCCTGTTGCTCGCAGATATTATTTAAGAGTCGTATTTTGTCATCCAGAGAGGCTTTCATTTTAGTTGTAAATTTTCTTTTCCCTTTTTAGACGAATGTTTAAGACATTGTCTTATTCAGACATGAGGCTGATAACACCACTGACATCAGTGCAGCATATGTTTCTTACAAGCATATGTTTTTAATTGGCTTTTGTTTTTTTGCATTCAGTAGTTGCTGCCTCACTATAGGTTTGCATAGGGCTCTACACTTGTTTGCATGCTTTGTATATGATCTATTAAGTATAAAGAAGTTAATGGAATTTTGTAAGCCGCTAATGTAAAATAATCTCATTGTGGAAAATATTTATTCTCTGCCGTTGCACTGTATCTCTTTATTGTGATTTGTGTAGTGGCATAAGTACTTTATTGAACAACATGTTTAGAAGGAAAATGTCAGCTGTTACAGTGCTTGTGAATTCTCTGCTTGATAATTGCATTTCAGATAGTAATATGATAATCTGCGACACCACCGGTAGTAAGGTCTGACATGGCAAGAGTATGCCTCGCCTGACCACACTCACTGTGTTATCATTCCTACTGCACCAGTCTTTTTTTAACTTGAAGGTGCTAGGTTAGCCCAGAATATTAATTATTAAGTAGTTTAATTGGAAATATTTTAATGATCCTAAATTATTAGTTGCTGGTATGTGTTTTTTTTTTCTTTTAGTTGCCCTTACTTGATTAACAGGTAATAATCTCAGTATTAACACCAGATATTTTCACACACATTGTGACCAACGCTTTGTTGTTGTCTGCTTTTAACAAACCCTCGAAGAAACTAATTTGGCATATTTGTGACATCATTTCAGATAGAGTGCTGTGTCTCACGTTGATCTATTGGTGTGCAATTGGCAGTGCTTAATGTTGTAAGTAGGTTAGTCAGGCCTAACGAGGAATGTGGGTAGATCATCAAAGAAAAACATCACCAGTATTAATATGTCATATTTACTACTGCATTCAAGAGCCATGTTATAATTTTATTTATCTATCTTAATATTGTGGTAACCTATAAACCCCATCCGCAGTGTGACAAAATAACTCAAGAGTCCTTTTCCGGTTGTGATGTGTGTTAAGCCCACCATTTCTGCACTAGGAACCCGAGTATTGTGAGTATCTCATTTCAACCTAGGCATTTGAATTGGAATATGCACCAAAAAAAACAGCTAGTATGTTTTTGTCTAATTGTATGGGTGTGCCATTAAGCGCTCACACTTCAGCGTGGCTTCCTCTTTTCCCCCTGTCGCGGATGTATACATGTAAAGTGAGTGCATATCCTAATTTCAGCTTTTCTGGTGTATTTTGTACCTAAGTAGTTTACGTTGATCAAAAACATTTGGTCAATCTTTCTGGCTTTCTGGTTTATTGCCAGAAATATTGCTGTGTATGTTGTATTGCTAATATCAAGTGTAAATGAAGTCTGTAGGTCATACTTTGCCAATTGCAACACATTATACCGCTTTGTCTGCATCCTGTTTATTTCTGCTCGGTCTTCCTTTGGCTATAATAATTCTTACAGTAGAGGAAGTTAGTTCAGATTAAATATTTCACCAAACCCACTGTGGAAATACGGGTGTGTCTGAAGGACAGACGCTGCGGTTGGTCATTGAGGAACCAAATCAAAAGGGGTCAACACTTTCTTTGGAAGTATGAACCCAAGTAGTTTGAGCGCTCTTACCTGACAAGCTGGATGGTGTTTACTTGAGAAGGACAGAATGACTGAGAAGTCACGATCGCCTATCGGCCGGTGTGCCTTGTGAAATGGGTTTAAGCGCTGGGTGATGCCAGGTACGTGTTCTCACATGTTCCTGGATTTAACTGTAACTAATTTGATAAGATATGACTAGCCTCCAGAGAATCCCAGTCATTGCCTGTGCTATGCTGGAGATGTTATTCTGCCTGAGCAAATAGAACAGGTTTTTCTAGGATTAACACCATTACGGGGCTAGTGTTTGTGTAACAAAGTAGTGCTTCATTGGTAGCATTGCTGGTCTACAATGAATAATGAAAAAAGTCTTCAGCACCTTGTTTTTTGTATTTATTTATATTAAGAAGTATTTCATTGTTACCTGTTGTTTTTATTTTTCGGGTATTGTCATTTGTTGCTTTTGGTTCGATGGATGAATTGGTTCAGTATTTGCTTTCACGACTAGAGATCTCCTGCTGTGTACATCCTGCCCCATTCGGTACACTTTTATCACACTGTATCAAGTTGTGGCGCAGTGAACACAGAATATTTGCAGTGTGTGTATTATCTAATCAAACCTGGGGAACAAGGATTTGGTTGCCCTTATATTTGGGGTTTATTTGGCTTATAATTTTATACCTATTGTTGTCTTAATTATGTTACAAGACAAATTAAATATATTATTATTATTATTATTTAGTTAATTAAATGTAGTGCTTTAAAACTAGGCTGTTGTGTTTCTGTAGTTTCCTCTGTCTATGGGTGAAAATTGAAAGCTATTTGAACCCAATGCAAAACAAAAAATTTGCATGGATCTTTTCATGTAGATAAATGGAAATGTCATTCTCCCCCACCCCTTTTTGTTGCACACTTTAGTCAGTGTTAATCTCCTTTTCAGTTTGTGCTCATACTGGCAGAAGATGTAACACACACAAGAAACCGGTCCAGACCACTTTTGGTGAGGAGATGGGTCGTTGTCTGCAGTCCTCGTACCCGGCGGGGTGTGGGGGGTTACTTGACCTTCGACCTTGGGGTCAGGTGACTCTTTGAGGCCATTTGAAGGAGAGCAAATGTCTCAGGGGTTGGTTGAATAGGCTGAGCAGCAAAGGTGACATGTCTGGGCATGCTGCCTTAGAGGAGAGGGTGAAAATGGATGTTAGATTGATTGATGTGAACTATTATGCTTGGACTTGGAGAAATGATCAGCTGACAAAGGATATGCATAACGTGCATTTTTGTTACATATATTTTATAATCAAGGACATGGTAAAATGTTTGTTTCGTGACTTCCACCGCAGTAAAATTGGTACAATACTGTTTACAAGTAGCAAACTTATTACATTGAAGATAACAAAATGATTGGGCAGTTTTTGTAATGCTATGTTGTGTTTCCCTTGTTTTCAGTTTGCATTGTGTAACTATGGTCCCTTCAACATGGGTAGAGGAGGAAAGGAGGATCAGCCTTTGCTTTAGTCTGTAATTGAAGCTAACAGTTGGGGCCACAACAAACATTTCATTCTATTGATTACTCAATTCATCTCTTTTGCCTTTTTATTTGTTATTTGTCTTATACATTCTTCAAATGTAAAAGATGGGGATGGCACTCCTGAGCCCATACAAATGTTGGACATTCTGATGTCACAAGCAATACAATATATTTATTTTGAAAATAACCATCTAATTTGTTGTTGCTGAATTGAAATGCTTCCCATAGTTATTATTCTGTCCTTTCTCTTTTGGGGGGCAGGGATGTGGACCCTGAGAGGAGATTTGGAGTCCTAATAGCTCAGGATTTGTTCAAGGTGATATGGTCATACTTCACAGATCTAACAATTATACACCGCTTTGTGATGTGTAAAATGTCTTGATTATAATTGGTTACTTCTTCAAATACTGTTTTGCAATACTTAAAAAACTAAACCAAATACTTCTCTGAACCTCCGATTTAGGAGGATAATTCTTTTTTTCAGATAAAAGTTTTGTTGTTTTTTAAACATTTTTTTTCTACGTTCGTTAGGTTTCAAAAATTCAATAACTCGTTTTTTCAGATACTAGATTGGGTTGTGAAAATGTTGGACCGTTTTGTTTACTTTTTTGCTACTGAGCAAAAAATGTCATAACAGGTGCTTGTAAAGAGCCAGGAGGCTACACGCTAATTTTAGGAAAAATCAAACCAACAAAAAACACCACCCTCGCTGTCTTGTTGACATTGTTTCACTCGTGTTCTATAAATATCAAGAACTGAAGTCATTCATCTGGATCACCACAAATTACACCTTTTAGATAGACCCATGAGTCAAATCCTACATCGAAAGTATAACTAATAAAATATGCATTGTAGATATTCACATTTCTATGGGAGGGGAAACCCCTTTTTATTTATATCATCGCTTTTTTGTAGTGATATTTTATCATCAAAAGAAATATTCCAATAGAATGCAAATCCTATCGATGATGATTTTTTTTAGCACACTGTAACACACAGGCTTTTGGAAAAGGAAGACAATGTTGCATGTATTGTAGGGCTTTTAGTTCTGAGCTGTTGGTCAGCTTGCTTGAAATTGGCATTCTATCACAATAAATGGAATTAATTCTTTATTATTATAATTTTTAGAATAATTCATTTTTGTGAGCAGTTTTCTTCAGCTTCAGATTTGCAAGAAACAACCAAATTCATTGTTTCATAATTGTATTTGGTATGTATTTATTTTTTCATCTGAGCTTTCTGAGTGTGTGTGAAAGTAAAGGCTGGCATGTTTTTCAGAGACTCTTTATCTAGTTTTTTTTCTGAATGTATGTTTTAGCTGTTGTCCGGTTAATACCAAGGTCAATCTAAAAGGTCCATTGAGACCTCTAGTGGCAATACGTTTGGAACCGATCTGCTTCAGGATTATAATTAGGACCAAGTGTGTTTTAGCACCTTTTGTATACAAACTAGGTTTTGTCTGAGGATTTTTAGTTTTCAGATTCAAATGTTTACATGCACAAGTGGAAATGGAATGGTGACTTCATTGATATCTCCACAGGGTCAAATCTGTCCCGATCAATGATTGAACACGTGTGATGCTAGTAGGGCTTCAGTTGGTGTAGACCAACTATATCTTGTCTTGTTTAAACTTCAGGTTTGCAGTTTCTCCAAAAAGAAACTCTTGCTTCCTTAAAAGGGTTCCCGTACATTTTGAAATTCAGATGCCTGTTTCTTAGTTGTAAAACAGTTTTGTAGGAAGTCAACCTCTTTTAAAAAGAAATGCTTTCGCTCCAGATTTGTATGCAGGGAAAATAGTGTGATTTCTATTTGTTGCCCAAAAGTGTTCAACCACTGGATGAGATTCCCTTTGACTCACTTCACAACCATTGCGTTACGGAGCACCTGTCAATAGCCCAAGTGTTTTTTCTACTGGTCATTAAAATCCCACAATATTTTGACTGACTTTTTGAGTAATTTGGAGTACAGACTCATACTTATTTTCCTGTCAACCCTGCTCCCCTGTTTCCACGTGTATGTAAATGATTTAGCTCCCCATATTACTGTTTTGTAAATAATCATTGCACCCAAACATGCCCCAAAAGGCTGCTCGGTTCTAATGAAGGGGAATCCCAATGTCACAACTTACACTGGTGTTTTAGGCCCCTCTTGTGCATTAGCAAGGCCCAGAGTTTATCTTTCCTGAGGGGACCTCTGACCTCCATCTCATCAATAGGTTTTGGAAAGGTGTTTGGAAATTATCCTCACATTGTAGCTAAATGTTTGCAAATCTCCAGGTTTTTAAAATGATGTGGAAAGCTTTTGCTGCAGGTTTGGGGCTGTTTGAATAGCATAGGAATTCCATATTGGGTTTAACTCAACAAGTTTACATGCATTAGGATAGTGCTGCAATTCTAAACGCGTTCAACTGCCTTGTCTGTCTTTTTGTTTCAGGTGGTGGACGTCCTCGCCTCTTTTCGGATTGGACAGTAAACGTAGAGGCCCAAAGAATGAAGACCAATGGCTTGGAGGATGAAGACAAGTGTTCAAAGGACCACGAGCGCAGCTCTGGTGATGCTGTAGCAGCACGGAATGGTTTGTGGGTTACACTGAGATGCAGGCCATGCTGTGCTGCCACAGTAAAGCCTGAATACACCACCCGGGTCACCTGACAGCCCTTCAACATACTGAGGCGGACTGGATTGGGTGTCCATCGCCTGAATACACCACACGGGCAGATCTTCCTGTCTGACGACAAAAGCAGCGTTTGGAGCAACCTCTCTCATTTGCGGGTCTCCTTACTGTAGCAGCACGTAAATATTGGAGTTAAGACTTGCTGAAGCCTCCAGTATTGATCGTGCTGCTGAAGCAAAGCTGACCACTCACAATGAGCTCCACCGACCAGCTGGGGGGGGGATGAGTGATGGGCTGCGTTTGCTCTAGAGATGCTTTCAGGTACTGTTTACACACAGCTTCTAAGTGAACCGCTAACACGTCATTGCTTTTAGTTGTTAAATAATGTACACAGTATGTTTAGTTTTCACTGTTCTGTATGCACACTTGGAGAAAAATAAAATTCTGAATGGGCCGTTGTCTGTAATGTGTTTTGAACACGAGGTGCTAACAGAATGCTATGCTATGCTGATCGCACCTCACGTTTTGCTGATTTAGAAGATCCGTCACATCGCTTGATGTAGTCCGCCGTCCACGAAGAAGAAAATGGCCCGCGTGCTTCGGTGCGCTAACTGAGGTCCAGAGGGGGCCGATGCCCTGCTGTAGATAAGTATTAAATCATACCGTAGTGAAGCTATCAATACGGTTTATTTAGATATCAAAACGAGTAGAATAAAGCGATAAAAGCTTCAGCTAAATGACATGTAATGTAGAATGTGTTAACGTTTATATGTCATTCCTTTGGAAAATATTTTAGGACTGATTTGCGATCTTGCGTTTACGATGTATATGAAACAAATGCTTGCATACTACGACTCCGTCTCTCTAGATGATTGTGTATTTTGAATGGGTGTGCAATCAAAGACGTGATATGTTCTGATGTTCACCGCAATGATGTGGTGACCTAAATGTAGTCCGTAACATTGCCAAAATCCTCCATTTTAAGTGATGTCGGATGCGCACGCAATAGTGTAGCACGGTCACAATAACCTCAAATTGGATTTACCTAAATATAAAAGACTGAATTAGTTTTACAGGCCTTTCATTTAAAATGTGAGGCATTGATAACCCTGGTTCTTGTATCAAATGTGTGCTGAATACAATTCCTCAACCTTGTAACTGCGGAGAAGAAACGGCCTGAGCGCCCCACTAATTTAAAAGGCACTCGGATAACTTTCCTTTAATGCAAACATGAAATAAGTATACCTTGAATGCGTTTATTAATGACATTCATCTTTTTGTAGATTTTCTGATGCCATCGTCAAAATATCAGGACTGTGTGCGGCCACTATCCATAAACGCATATTGCGGCATTTATGGGTACATTTGGCCTTGCAGGCCTGTCTTGATGATTTTGAATTTGTTCTCGCAAATATAATTAACGTTAAACTCATATAAAATCATAAATGAAAGTCCTTTTTTGCGTGTATTTTTGTCTAAAATGGAAAAATATTAAACATATATGTTTATAATTATGTAAAAAGATTAGCCTTTATAATATATATCATTTCTATACAATGCTGCAAAGTGGATCATTTTCTGTGTTTGTAAATATTAACCACGTTCCGCGTAATTTATTAGCAACTTTAATATAAATGATATACATTTTATATTAGGGTATTTCCCTTAATACGTGCGGTTACTTAAAGCGATGTGTGACAATGTTGAGTATTTAGAGAAACGGCACATCAAAGTGTTGACGCTGTCTCGATACCGATGCACGGAATGAAATTCCAGTTTGTCCCACATCAATTATGCTTTACTTTTTGTTTTACTTTCGAGACTCTTTGTTGTAAACATTTACCTTTTTTATTGGCCGTATAGATTTTAACTAATTTTAAGTTATCCTTTTAAAATAACGCATCCCTCTTTGCTCTTGTACTTTGGCTGCAAACAATTTTGCCAGAAAACAAAATTGTAAAATTGATACAGCAAAAGGAAAGAAAAATGAAGAAATTGTATCACAGTAACACCACGATCTTCTTTAATCCACGTGAAATGGTGTAAGAGTGCGGGACATTATCCGGTGATACACGTAAACGCGGCGACGGCTACATTCAATATCTGGACATTTATTGAAGTAGTTCATTGCATGCATGGGGACTTGAAGCTTTTCATTACTTTTTATTAAACCTCAGTGTCCGACAGCGCAATCTGTCTCTCCCCTCATTACTTTTATCCGAAGGGTATTATTTATGAATGTTATTCACAATATTATTTTTTTATTTGGTGTGAGTTGACCTTTTTAAGGTTTTTGCGTGCAGTGAAAATTAAAATATTAATGTAGAGTATATTTATTTTCACCCTATATTTGCCTGGCAACAGAGGTCTATATATATATATATGTGTGTGTATGCGTGCCATGACGTACATCCTGAATTATGGTCAGTGCTGACATCACGGATTCACTTTGTGGTCTGATTTAGGATTTGTTTTAAATGCTCCCTACTCCGGAGGATGAATACATTAATAGATAAACATAATGAGATCAATGCACAATTCACTATTTGTCGTTTTCCCTGACCTATTTTTATAAAGATCCTTTTGGGGGACATGCCAAAAAAATCTCACTGAGCTATCCTGTGTTTAAAAAGTTTAACAACTCCATTTCGCCCACATTTATTTTAATTTGCGGCTTGCAAGTCATTTAACTCAAATGCATAGCAAAAAAATAGGTCTGTGTATTTTACCCAACAGGCTGCAGATGTCTTGCCTTTATAGAATTGACAAGT
Source organism: Pungitius pungitius (assembly GCF_949316345.1). Taxonomy (NCBI): domain Eukaryota; kingdom Metazoa; phylum Chordata; class Actinopteri; order Perciformes; family Gasterosteidae; genus Pungitius; species Pungitius pungitius. The sequence goes on along the minus strand of NC_084909.1, from coordinate 11,832,452 downwards.
CATGCAACGAATGAGTCACATTTACCTCCCCAAATAGCTCTGGTGTGGAAATCGACTGAATGCCAAGCGCACGTCACTATCGTACACCCTTGCCTCAGTTTTGTTATTAACGATAAGGGGAAAATGAGCAGTCAGCAGATCGGGTTTCATGAAAACATGACAAGCATAGGATCGTGTTCGTTTGATTTCCTCCCTCACTGCAGCCTGGTGAATATTTCACACGGGGCCTGTTATGCAACCTTTGTAACCTTGAGGAGGTTGCAGCATCCCTGTTGCGCGGACGCGTTCTGCAGGGGAGAAGTCAGGGATCACTCTGTACGTGTCGTTTAGTATTTCACACACTTGCTTAATTAAAGAGCCTAGATTGTGTGTCTAAATATTTGATTTTGTATGTTGCATCTTGTTAAAAAAACGTAATAATAGCACTCACGGATGTGACTTAATTCTCGGTTTTATTTGATCAAGATCACTGTAGTCGTGTACTTAAAAAAAGAAATTGATCGATGATTTCTATCTGATATAAACAGATGCTACAACTTTTCCGTACTAAGGTTAGATTATATGGCTTCGTTGGAAGTTGACGCTTGGTCAAAAAAAGAAGGCACAAACATTACTCAGGTGCATATCTGTCCCTAATTGGATGCCCCTCATGGGCACTTTTGCAGCTGGGGGTGCATGGCAGACATTAGTCAGTAAAGAAAAAACTGACAGCAGATTTGATTAAGCTCCCGATACATTCCTGACCTGCACCTATCATACTTGTGTACATGCCAGTCAACTCCCGCAGGTACACGCCGGTGTGGGTCACGTGCGAGGAAACAGCAGTAAGCAATGGTTCAATCTGCGAGGGCACGTAGGCTGCGAGTTTGTGCGGCTGCAGCAGGAGCAGAGTCGACAGTAAGAGAACTGTGTTTAGGGCGATCCACCGAGGCACCGCCACCCGGGAGCCCCCCGTTCGGTAGGAGCCGTTCTCGTGCGGCACTGAGATCTTGTCCACGTCGCCGAGCCGCAGTGAATCCCACCTTTTGACATCGAAATTGCGCACAAGGGGACCGACTTGTGAGTCTTTCCGAGAGGGCCGTGGAGTCTCCTTCAGAACCTTCAGCTTTGCCCGAAACTCCTGCATCTGCTGCAGAAAGCACAGGGGGTCGGAGACGCCAGCGAAAGAATCCGCGATGCCGAGCGCACGCCCGTGGTCCTCGATCGCTGCGCTCAGCTTGGTGATCTCCGGGTCGTATTCTTGTAACACCATCAGCTTCAGAGTTTCAAAATCGGAGAGTATTTCGTTCTTTTTGCTCTCAATGGTACTGATGAGTTTGTCGAAATACTCTGACACCTTTTCTGCGTCCTTGCTCACCGACATAAGCGCCTTTTTCTTACTGGCCTGCAGTGTCTCCAGGCAGGACAGGACGTCTGCGCTCTGCCAGCTCTTCACCCCGTGAAGCAGCACTTCAAACGCCTCCCTCTCTTGCTCGTACGCCTCCTCCAAGGAGCAGTATGCGTGTCCTCGGTGGTCATCTGTCGTTGCGCAAAACCCACAAATGAGATTTAAGTCCGTGGCGCAAAATATGTTCAGTGGCTGGCCGCAGTGTTGTTTACATTCAGACATTTTAGGCATCACTCTTATCTTGCTGTATTTTTCCACTATTCCCCGCAGAGAATAGTTAATCTGCAGGCTGTTAGCGCCGTTGTGAGGCGTCTCTTTGCGGCAAGTGGGGCATCTGAAGGGTGTTCTGAAAGCCGGACCACGGCTGCCTTCCAACAAGCCCTCCAGGCATTTCTTGCAAAAGCTGTGCGAACACAGCAAAACCCGCGGGTCGTCGAAGAGACCGCAGCAGATTGGGCACGTAAGTTCCTCTTCCAGCTGCTCCATGGTTACCCCTGTAAACACAGTATCCAGGCGTCAAATCACTGCTTCGTTATACTAAAAAAAGGCAATGAATCAGCACCTAAGTATAACAAGGCTACGCACCCACACTGGATGGAGCCTCATCGGGCAGCACAGGCAACACATTACGCACGACAATGCTCTAGAATCGCAAAAGGATACGGGTTCGGCAGTCATGTTCCAGCTGGGTGTGGAGTATTCCCATCCTGAAAGTGAAACGGACTCGGATCACCGTGTCCGCGTAAAAGGTTGTCACGAGTCATCTCAAAGACTCCGTTTGGCCATCTAACGTTAAATAACATAGTGCTTTATCTACCAGGCGGGCGTTAAAAGAAGAAGCGACCCAACTAGAGTGGAAACAATCGTATACGTAACTTTACAGCCTCCACTATCAAACTATTTCCAAACTAGCGTTGCATAACACATTAGCAGGGCTGAGAGGAGTCCTAAATTACCGCCGTCACACCAACCCGATGCGACAAATTAGCGTCGGAGATGGTTCGCGTTCGCGTTTCTCCTGTTGGCAAGGTGCTGAAGTGGAGCTGTGACAGATTTTGCCAGTGCATAGTAACATAAGACTAGTGGACCAAAAGAAGCACTCACCAGCTGCTGAGACGCACCATGCAACGTAATAATGGCGCTTGTTGCTGTGCAGACTTCGCTCCTTTTCGGGTCTCGCGTTAACCGCTTCGGTGGCACAGAGAAAATAAAAACACGCGGATTCGTCTAGATTTGCGCAAACGTTTGAACCGAGAGAATTCTGTATTTTCCTCGGAAACCAAAATTAGGGATGTTGTTTATTTTTGGTGCTTAATTATCGTCATTTGGGGTTGTTTGCGTTCGTGTCCCTGTTTGGTAATTTGAAGAGGATCCCTGGCAGTCTGAGGGGGGAGGGGCTGTTGCTATGCAAAACATTACAGCGTGAAAAACTGTCAACTGGGGTTTAGTTTGGCATCACGCGTTTCGACACGAACTTCTTCAGTCATGTGTGTGGGTAGGTTCTGCTTGTCGATAAATGCAGCTATAAACATTTAACATGGTAAAAAAAAAGAAAGAAAAGAAAAGTGAAAGATCTCAGCTGCATCAAAGTAATTGGCGCACCCAAACACAATATCCTGGCACCAAAAGAGACAGAAGAATACGAACTATTCCACACATCAGCAACATTATATCATGTTTCAGCCTCAGGGCTTGCTCCTCTGGTTAGGCACCACCAATTCAGCATTTCTCGACCTAAAACCCCCACTATTCTCACTTGGTGTTATGTAACACCGACACCCAATAGTTAGGTTGTCACGTGTGGAAATGTTGACCTTGATTTCCTTCCCTTGTTTCCATGCCATTAGGAGCAACTGCCTATCGTAACCGCTGTGATTGGATACAGTTGGGCAGCAGTGGGGCTGCTCTCTGTCGCCGTGCGTCGCTGTTCTCTCGGTTGTTGTGTTTTTTTCACGCCGCGCTCTTGTCGGTCTGACGTGGAGACGTTACTGTTTCCGGATGTTACCCGGGGCGCAAGAATGGCTGCGATGTTTACGTGTTGTCTCGGCTGCTGCGCAGACGGCGGATCGGGGCACATTCCTCTCAAAGAAATGCCCATTGTCCAGTTAGACACCCATCACATGGGTGAGTAGGATTACATCGGTGACAGCTGCGGTTCAAATACAGATGTTGGTCCTGATGGTTTGCTACTTCCGCCGTTAGCATTAGCTAGCTAGTCGAGCCGCTAATGGTGTTGCGATCTTTAGCTAACGCTAAACGGGATTCCTACGAGCTTTTCATGCAACTTGTCAAATGAGAAGGCGTGATTGTACCTCCATTACATAAACTGAAGACTACCGTGACGGCTATCTGAATTCGCATTTACTATTTCTGTCGATACACTTTTTAAAAATTGGTTCTTCACATGCTTTATGGTCTGTTCAAAAGTGCTCCTCTTTGATTACGACGTGTGTATGTGTGTTTTCTCCTTGCAATATTAAAAACCACAAAGGAGGAGCATAGAAATAGTTGTCATTAAAACCATATGAATGACCTCAACATATCTCTTACTTTATTGAAAACCCGCATCCTCAATTAATGTGCACTGGAAGATTTTCTTAGTGGGCTTCAATTGGGTCTAAATGAACTGAGATTCAAGATAGGAGGTTAACCCGTAACTCACTGTTGAATTGAAACATCTAAGTGAAGGGATGATTGGGGGGAAAAACATCTAATGTTGAATCTGAGTCTACATCACAGAAATACGACTTATGCTGGACAGTTTTGCCTGATTATTTGGTGATACTGTTTTAGATCTTTACAGCGTGTCCAAATGCTTTTGTTCCGCAGGCACAGATGTTGTCATAGTGAAGAGCGGCCGGAGGATATGTGGCACTGGAGGTTGCCTGGCCAACGCTCCTCTGCACCAGAACAAAAGTTATTTTGAGTTTAAGATCCAGTCCACAGGTAAGAGCGTGTCTGATCACCAGCTTTTTCCATGTATCTGTTGCCTCCTTTCTTTCCAGACTGACACTTTTTGGTGCTTGACTACTGGGCCTTTTTGATACTGTGACACAATTTTAGTTTTTTACAGCATCACTGTATTTTAGAACACAAGGAAAAAGCAGCTGCACACCGTCCTCATGCAGTTAATACCAGCTTTTTGTAACAAATATGCTATGCATCCAAATTCTACAAAAAGCTGTGGTTGTTAAAGGAGCAGACAATCCGTGTTGTGCTTTTTGTTCAGGTGTTTGGGGAATAGGTGTGGCTACACAGAAAGTGAATCTTAATCAAGTGCCTATGGGCCGAGACACAAACAGCCTGGTGCTGAGGAATGATGGGTCCGTGTACCACAATAATGAAGAGAAGAATCGCCTACCTGCAAACAGCCTTCCTCAGGAGGGGGACATTGTGGTAAGAGCTAAATTCATTGCTCCATTTGGGATTTTTTGTGGGCAAACTACTGAAACTTGGGGATTGTATTTCCTAAACCTAAAATTTAAACTCATAAAAAATATTTCTTGGCATGACCATTTTGTTATACAATATATTCCTGCTGAAGAACACAACCTATCACTAAATGACTACTACTTCAGCTTAAAACTTTGTGACTTTAGGGAACACATAAGTCCTTTGAGTCATTACTATATTCATGTGTTCCAACCACACATACTGAGAAGACAAAGCAACAACATCTTAACAGATGAATATACAATATGGTAAACCTGTATTACTAAACTTCCGTAGATAATTCTTTTTTTCACAAGGTATTTTAATAAGGAGTCATGTCTGGTCCAATCTGTCATTTGGTAAAACTTTGTCACAGCCTAAATATCGTGATGCTTGCTCATTTGGGTTTATTCATTGCTTTTCCTTTGCTACTATTGAATTATATAGTATATTTGAACACCTCTGCATGAATAAAATCTAGTGCTATTATATCCAGGTCATCATGGTCAACTTCACTACATTTGCTGTCTTGTGATGCTTATTGTGCTCATTTTGCATATTGTATTGCTTGATATGAAATGATACCTTCAAAAGAAATCCTCACAAAATACAATCTCAATCATTCAGACCCTTCTACTTGTTCATGCAGGTGTTACTTAAATGATGAACGGTTCAAACTAAGAGATTGCCCGGGATTCATTTAAAACTGAATTAAATGTGCCATATTCCATTGGAGGTGAGGTGAATGCGTCCCTAGTGAGGGACGCATTCACCTCACCTGCTGAAAATCGCAAATTACAAATTTGCCTCAGAGGGCTTTACACATGCAACATCCTCTGTCCCGAAACCCTCACATGGTTTCGGGAGGAAGGAGAGTTTAGAGATAGGTCTGTAGTTATCCTCTGGAGCTAGAGTAGGTTTCTTAAGAAGATTTAATTACGGCTACCTTGAAGGACTGTGGTACATGTCCTGTCAACAAAGACAGATTCATAATATCCAGTAGGGATGTGCTAATTAACAGAAAAACTTCCTTAAGCAGCTTAGTTGGAATCAGATCAAAGAGACAAGTGGAAGAGTTGGATTTCAAAATTGTAGAAGTCAGTTGATCAAAGCTGATGGAAGAGAAACCATTCAAGTAGGTATCAGGGCCCACGGCTGCATCCAAGGTTCCTACATCCGAGGGCGGGTCGGCTCCGGTTGGGGGCAGGAGACCATCAATTTTCTATTTGATAGTCAGAATCTTATTATTGAAGAAGTTCATAAAGTTGTTACTACTGAGGTCCACAGGAATACACGGGAATACACATGTACATTCACCAGAGTGTATGTCATTTGCGTGATCACTTCCTCCAGGAACAGGCAATTTTCAGAACGAATAGACAAACTTCACTTACAACGATTTACTTTGATTTTAGTCTTGACACTTTTTAAATGCGTCATCATATTCACATGCCTAACTTCAGTGACTAATTCTTTTTCTTTGCGTTCCTCAGGGCATCACATATGACCATGTGGAGTTAAATTTATATCTGAATGGAAAGAACATGCATTGTCCTGCCTCAGGGATCCGAGGCACTGTTTACCCTGTTGTTTATGGTGAGTTTGTGTTTTTTTGGACCTGCCCAATTGCTACTTGATAAGTAAATAAATGTAGCTACTATTTGTTTCCACTAGATGGCTGCCTTTGTACATATTTTCACCAAACCTACTTTTTGGGGGCTCATAGTTGTTTACTTACCAACTTACCAATTATTTGTGTGTTGAATTTGTGCAATAATATCTCATATGTTTAAAGGGCACATTCACTATTTTCGAGGAAGTATTTATACACACACACACACACACACACACCCACGTGTATGTATATATACACACAACACCGTTCCAGTGAAGTCTCCCACCACCTGCAATGAGAGTAGAGTAAACAATACAAGACCACAAAACCTGGAAAGTACCGTAGTGCAGTAGTCGCCAGGTCATGGAAAGACTTGAGATGAGTGGTCAGGAAAGAGGGATTACTACAGGCCAGGTTGACTGCTGCACATCCACCCAGGTTACAGTTAGTTGCCATCTGGCTTTGAGTGTTCGGCCTGGAGGTGACTCTACTTCTCCACCCGAGGACCAATTTATAACCAAGTTCAGCTTTAATGGGCATTGTATACAGCGAGATTATGCTGTGCTCACAAGGCCCTCAGCTTGGTTTCTGCAAAGCAACAGACTTGAATAATAAAAAAGAACAAAATGCTGGAGTGTTTGCTTGTCCACAGTTCCTCAGTTTGATTTAAAGTTTACTGAAACAGTGTCCAATAGTCTCCCTGGAGAGCGCAGAGTGAAGGCATGATTTTAACTGTGAAATATAACTTTCATACATTCAAAAACAATGTTATGTTCAGCATGCATTTACCCATCAACACAAACTGGACACATAGGTGGCCAAGCTACACGCATTTGATGTAATTGTGCGACAAAAAAAACATCTCAGGACTCATGTATTTGCATTATCTTCAAAGAAAAACCTGGAAATTTCCCTGAGATGTTGTCAAAGGATTTATTTTTTCGCTTCCTTCCTGGAACATGTGGACAATGTCTAAGCTTGTGCTTGTCTTTCACTTCTTTTGTTCCAGTGGATGACAGCGCCATCTTAGACTGCCAGTTTAGTGACTTCTATCACACCGCTCCGCCAGGATTTGAGAAGATCCTCTTTGAGCAACAGATCTTCTAAAGGAGCACTTGGGCCTCAGCCCCTGCGACGTTGTCTCCCTCCCACACATCTGGTTGCAACCTCTGTGACACTACAGTGTGATCATAACTGGATAATACTACGTGCCGCCTGAATGCCTTTTTGTTTCCCCCTGTTCTCGTTCTTGTTCTCTTATGATTTGTCTTGATCGACGTTGGGTTATCCTTGAAGTAGTGGGGGGATCTAATCAGTGGTCAGCTATGACTATGTTGATGTTTGACTGTCAATCATTACCTTGTATCAGTGGTAACCCTTATGTATTTACTGAGACACTTTCAATTGTTGCTTACATTCTCAGTCTGTTTGTAGATGTCAGACAGCGGATGCAATGGTAAAGCGCCCTGCCCCCTTTCAGGATGACAAGCCATGTTTTATTGACAGCACGATTCGCATGTTATTGATTACAAACCCCTGAATGCCATTCTGAAATCTGATTATACACCTTATATTTATTTGTATTTATTTGAATCACAGACCAAAGTGATTTATTCTTTTTGGTTTGACAAAACATATTTTTATTTGGCAAACCAGGGTTTGTCAACTGACTAGATTACCTGGCAATACTGATACATCAGTCCACAATATCCAATTTCATTTGATGTTGCCTTTAATTGGCAAATGTACTTTAAGTGGGTACATTGTAACACTTTTTAAATTCATGTCACTCTTCGAATTGTTATACACACTGAAACGGTTTAAATACTAACCACAGTGCAATACACATTTAAGAGGACCAACAGGTTGACTGGTGAGTGTGATGAGGTGAAGGTGCTTGGAATGTTATACAAAATAAAACACTTATTATATCCACCTCAGTAGGTATTATCTGGAATTCGAATCTCCTTCAACGGACAACTATTCTACCCCATAATGTATTTGTTTTACATATCTGAATATTACCAGAGCTGCTGCTGGCTGTCTGATTAGAGAGATATGGTTAGAAGTGTCAACCATTGTATTGACATTTCACATCCGCTGCTCGACTGACAGTTCACTATTTCAAATGCGTATCTTTATTTGCACTGATATTATTGTACAAGCAATTCCAAATATTGTTGAAACTTCATTAAACCTTTGTCTGGAGGCATGCCTTTGCCATCGCCCTGTTTTGTCTTTCGTTTGTTGAGACGTTTGCGCGTCACTTTCGCTGTTATGCGGTAAAATGACGATTGAGCGGCGCAACTTTCAGACATTTTTCTCTATTGTGGCCAATAACTCAAAGATGAGTTTATTAATGCTGCATTGAGGAAGCCCTGGAAACAGCCCATGCGGGAGGGATGCTTTAACTCCTCCCTCGGCGAGCTGCTACGTCTCCCCCCCCCCTGCCCGGAGCCCGCAGCAGCACAGGAGCTGCCGTGCCTCGTCTCTCACGGAGGAGATCCCGAAAGCCGGAGCTAATTTAGCCTGACCCCCATACAGCCATGGCAGAAAACGCCGGCTTGGAGAACCATCGCATCAAGAGCTTTAAAAATAAAGGACGCGATGTCGAGGTGAGTTGACACATGAATGCGAGTGTGAATGAGATCAATCGAGCTTGTTTCCCCGTTGAACATGTTAGTCTTTTGGGCCTCGTTCGGGAGCCTGGCCCCGGCTGCAGCTGCCAGCTAACGTTAGTTTAGCACGGAGGTTAAGCTAGCGTCAGGATTTTGCTATCTAAAGTGTCCGTTGGTCCATGTCGTTAACGCAATGCTTGCTGGGTCGCCAACACCAGCGGGTTACCAATAGTAATTATATAACTTTTTAAAGATTAAGTCACATCATAGTTGGATCGTTAAAATTGGGCGACTTAAGGGCAGGCGCTGTATCTGTCACTGCCAGCTAGCGTCAACTAGCTAAACGTTAGTCGACGGACACCGGTCGCAAGCGGGGCTGGGCCCGACCGGCACCCACATCTTGGCGTTAGCTGTGTTATACAACCAGCTGACCTTTAGTAACACCAACGCTAACGTGGGGACGTCACGTGTATTTGTCATTGTTAAGCGTCGTTTTAGGTTCAATTGCATTGTTGGTCCACATCCACCCAACCAAACAGTGCCCCTCCTTGTTGGCTTGCTAACGCTGTCAGGAAAGTAGCTAGTTAGCTAGCTCGCTAGCATGTAGAGCCAGGTGAGCTGCTAGCTAAGCGACTTAACGGTTAGCTGAACGGTATTGATGACCTTAGTTTTGCTGTCTACTATGATGTTTCAAAACGACCCACTTAAAACCATTTAAAGTCATGAATTTACTGTTGGTTTAAAATACATCGGTGAAACTAGGATGACATCGAGTTAGCGGTGTTAACTGTAACTTGGTCTGTCGTAATGTTATCCCGCACATTTCTCAGTGCTTACACCTTAACTGGACATTGCTATGTTTACACAAAGGGGCAGCTCGCTGTGTGATTTGCTGCACAGTCGAGTCTAATGGTAATCTAGGAAGCGCCTCCTGTCAAATCTAACGCCTTACAGGAACGCCATGGCTACTGCAGCATCATTCAGCAACAAAGTCTGATGTTTGACAGCGTTTTACTGCAATTCCCATTTGACATGAGGACCAAACTATTTGTCAAAAGCTGTGTTCAGGCAAAAGATAAAAAAAAAAGGATCTCAAAGAAACTTATCTAAACTTGTAGAGGTTATAGCTGAGAAATATAATGATTTCTATGGATTATTTACTCTCAGCCTAATGGTTTACCAACAAAGAGTTAAAAGTAATGCCCTCCATAATCTGTCAGGATGCCGTTTCACCTTCAAAATACTGAAAAGAACAGGTTGATGCCCCATAGGTGGTTGTTTTGAAACTTTGAGTGAGTGGGACAAGCACATGGCTACTTTATGATAGACAGATTGTTGCACAGTGCATTCCTGATGCTATTTCAGGCATCTTGGATGTCTGACCCGGGTCCCCATAAGAGCCTCTGGTGATTTTGAGTTTACCTAAGTAGATGAGTCGGACTACAGGAGAGGAGCGCGCAAGTTTGGGTTTTATTTATTTAGCTCAGGCATAACAGATTGCCTTTCATTTCTGACATCAGTAGGAGCAGCTTTGAATTGCAAAGCAGTAAAGTCTCTCATCCTGCAGGCCATAAGCTCTGTTCTTTCCCAGGATGTAATGTATAATATATTTATTGCTCAGATGGGTCAGTTTTTTTACCCTGAAAACCCCTGCTTCAGTAATGAAGTCTTTATTGGCATAAATTCTTTGTTTTGGGGATAGTTCATATTTTGGATACAACAATCATTCTGCATGACATGCAGTCTGGATTTATATTTTGAATGTTCTGTGTCAGTTTTAAGGGACTTTTTAGTTTTTTTTTTTTCTAGGTCTAGATTGTGTGATTGTGTCTGTTTGTAGTATTCAATCATTGATCTGTCTACTTGCCCCATGTTGCTAAAGTCCTAAACGGTATATTTCTATAAATGAAATGTGGAATCTAATGGAAAAGGGTTTAAGTCGAAAATGTCAAACTAAAACTTTTTTCATTTCTTTGATACAGACTATGAGAAGACATCGGAATGAGGTGACAGTTGAGTTGAGAAAGGTAAGAAAAGCTACACACACACACACACACAGAGAGATAAACGGTAAAAATGTTTTAAGTGGAGTAATTCTACTCGGCATGTATTTAGTTTGAGCAACACTGTGTAAAAGACTGTATGAAGATGATCATGCTTTTACTAGGCTACTGTCTTTGTTCGTTCCAGCACGGCGATGAAATTGAAAAGAGAGCGTGCTATTGTCTGCGTTGATTGTTGGAGCAAAACACTAACAAAGGGGCATATACGCTTAAAAGAAGTCTGTGTGAAGTGTATGAACAGAAAGCAATATGCGACCCACCATATTTGAAAACCCTCAATTGATGCTCTTATGATACACAGCAGATTAGAAATGCCATGACAGAGTCTGCTGCATTTTTCTGGAATAGGTTGTTGTTCAGGCAAGATTCTGGCACATTACCAAACTTAATCTTTTAACTCATACTAAATAATGAAGGATACAATTAGGATATGATTTAGGTCAAGAAGTTGGTGTGAAATGACAATCGTGCTATTTGCTGGATAGAATACACATCATTTGGTTGAAGTTGTTGGGACTTCAAAAAGTTGTGCAGTGGTGAAACTTCTCTCACCTTGGTGATCAATCAGCTGAGTCCAGACTACGTCCTGGCAGAGAACAAACAAAACCATCAACAACCCTGTTGGTTCTACGTCAAGTCACAAGCAGAATTTCTGTCAAGTAGTTACAGCTGGTACTGCTGACAACATTTTCCCCTTTTAATCACTGGAAGCAGCAATACAATACAACAGTATTTGTGATTCATTTAATCTTTTAATGATTTTCTTAATCTTTTCTTCAAAAAATAACTTTTTTAGAAATACAGCAAGAACACTGTTAATATGGCATCCATCTGTCTTCTATCCACTACAAGGGGACAATGCAGTATTGGTGTTCCCTTGAGTATAAATAGCCCCACACATTTGAACTGAGTTCATGTTTTTTGACTGATGCCTTTAGTTTAGTTGTGTTTAGAGGTGTAGAAATGTGCCCTCAGATGCATCGTGATGTTTACAATTCTGCATCGATGCAGGGACATAATTGTGAGTTGTGTTCATTTCAGTGTTTACTGAGTTTTGCTCTTTTTTTCTGTTAAACGCATTGTGTGCGAGAAGTGTACTGGCAGCACTGGGCGGTCCTAACGTGATGCTCTTGCTACGTTTCAACCATGTTGGGCTTAAAAACGACGTGCATGCCGGCTGCAAATCATCCGTCTGGAGATGCAGTGACTTAGACCAAGTAGGAGTATAAGAGCTATGACAGGATTTAGGAAGAGCCCTGTCTGACTGCTGCTGTGTGAAAACCCACTGTTTGTAGATTACAGCACTCTTGTAAAGCTTCATATTATGTTTTGTCTTTAATGTTTGTTTTAAGTGGCTCACACAGGATCTGTGAAGAATGGCCCTGTTTTATATTCTAGTTTCTTGAAATATTAAAAAAAAGCAAGTCAACCTCGTTGAGTCCTATTTCAGTTGTTGAAATCCTGAGACCAGTGCACATATACATAACTATTGAGACATTGTTCCACATTAGTGTCCTGAAATACCAGCACAGTGATGGAAGTTAATACTTATGGAGCGTTATTGCGATGAAATACTGAGGTGGTCACAAGTCTTGCACATTCCATTTAGCTGGATCAGATCAGCAAGAGGCACTGCACCAGCTGATTAGTCACCAGTGACGCACATCCGCATGATGCACATCAATGTAGGGCAAGGGAATCTCCTTCTACCACTGACTCAGAGGGCCTGTATATTGATGGGGTGTATGTACATGTGTCGCCTTTTTTCTATGGGCATTGAATGTGTGTTCGCAGAGTGGGGTGAGCAGGTTTAAGAGGCAGTGTCCTTTCAGACATGTGTGTTTGCTATATGGACTAGGCTGCAGGTATATTTCTCTGACCTGTAGGCTAGATTTGATTAAGTAAAAGTTAGCGCTAGAGGAGTTGTTTTTGCGGTAGTTCTAGTCTCACTGTTTAAGAAATCATCAATGCATTAATGAAGACTTTCATCTCCTCCCCTCATAGCATTTCTATTTTTTTTTTCTCTTGTCAGAGCAAACGAGACGAACATCTACTGAAGAAGAGAAATGTCCCGCAGGAGGAAAGTCTGGAAGACTCTGACGTCGACTCAGACTTCAAAGGAGTAAGTATGCGCGTACGTGCCGCAGCGTCAGACATTCAGTGAGACCTAGTGGATCAGCAGAGTGAAAAAGCAGCAGGCAGAATGTTTGGCTCAAGATGTGTGTGACGCATACTAAAAACAGGAGCTATTTCAGTAAGGGTGAGAATGTGTCTTTAAGCAAAATTCATTGTCGCAGTGCAAGTTATCGATCGATGCATCTTAGTGTGTATTGGTCACTGTTGTCTGTCAGCGTTGGTTATCCTTCTAAACTTTAAGGGGCTGATTTGCCACCATTAGAAAAAAGCACTTTTATTAGGTGAGACGGAAAGTTAATTTGTTGTCAAGTAGATGTACACGCTCAAATGTACAAGATTAATTTTAGTCTACTATTTCATGACGGTTAAATGTAATATTTACACCATAACAGCTTGATTCAAACCCGAGTGGAGCTCATTGTAATTTCCTTTCAGCCACCAATCATTTTGCATATTGCTTATTTCCATCGCACACATTATGGTGCTTTTGGGAAAGCTACTATATAGCATTGTAAATAATGCATTTACTTAATGGACATGCATTGAAAAGTGTTAATGCCGCTTTGTTAATTTTGTTGTTTGCTATGACTCAAAAGTAGTCAGAACATTTGCTCATGTTTTTCACAGTCTAGTGATATAATGATTGTGGAAAACTTATGTATTTAAGGTACAAACAAATAAATATGAGGGACATTCCCCGTTTTTGGTACAGCTTTGTAGTCTAGTGTTTATGATTAGGTGGTGGAGGATCTAATATGCTTTGTGTACTCCGACCACGCTTACATTCTTTTCCATTTCTCTTTGCTCAGCAAAACGTTACGCTTGATGCCATCTTACAGGTAAGTCTGGAAAGCCTTTGGCTACAAATTGTTACAAATGTCCCAGCAGCAGCTCCTAAAATGCGCTTCAATTTACCGCGCCCTTCACTCTTTGTCCCTGCAGAACGCTACCAGTGATAATGCAGTTATCCAGCTCAGTGCCGTCCAGGCAGCCAGGTGACTGACTGAACACGCAGGCACAACAACTGTTTTTCTTATTATTGTATATGATGTTCTTAAGGATTTCCTTTCCTGTCGTCTGTCAGAAAACTGCTCTCGAGTGACAGAAACCCTCCCATCGACGACTTGATAAAGTCCGGGATCCTCCCCATTTTAGTCAAATGCCTGGAAAGGGATGACAAGTAAGTACTTAGTAAATGTTATTTCCTCTGTGCTGAAGAGGAACCGAGTATTCTGGCTGGTAGGACAGCAGACCGCTATGATGGGGTGCGGACGCTACTACAGCAAGTCTTTGGCCCAAAAGAGGCTTTGTGGCGTCCCACACGTGAGAACGCGCGGAAGCACGCGGGGCAGTTGGCCGGTCGACTTGGCCCAGGCCGAGCCAAATATAACCGCATTCCTGTCTCCCAGAGTTCCCCAATTCCCAGGACCTTGTTCACTGGTGGGGGGAGAAGTGCAAAGGAGCTAAAACGGCAAGCGACAGCAAATGAAAATGAAACTGTGCTTTTGTCGCTAGGAAAGTAGGAAAACATTATGCGGTACCCGATTAAAGTGCACAGTAGAAAGCGCACACACAAACAACACACTTAACATCCCTTTGCCATGTTTTACTAGCATTTGGTTGGTAGGCGGTGTTAGGATCATCTGCTATTGTGTGGTTTCTAATATGTGTTGTGTAATATTGTTTTCCATTTTTAGTTTTTACCAGGTCCTGGTATTTTGTATGTATGTATGTATGTATGTATGTATGTGTATATATATACATACAAAAAAACACTGCAGCAGTTCAGCTACTGATCCCGTTTGAGATGTTTTTATTAACCACTCGTACCGCGTTTTGCAAGGATTTCTTTGAAAGTGTGAAAGTAATTGTATCTTTTTTTTGTGATAATTAAAAACTTTAGTAGGCCCTGATGACAAACACGATTTTAAATTAGTTTGTAAGGCACCGCAACACCCCAAAGTAGACCTACTGTATATAAAATGTGCCTTTTTTTAAAACTCATGATAGCTGCTGGGAATTCATCGTTACTACGCATGTTCATTATGCCCCTCTTCTGTCTCACAGCTTTCTTCATGTCTTGTTTATTAACTATTTTGATTGACTTTGTCCCGCAGCCCCTCTCTTCAGTTTGAGGCTGCTTGGGCTCTGACCAACATCGCCTCTGGGACATCAGCACAGACTCAGGCTGTGGTTAAATCCAGTGAGTTGACCCCCAAATTTTGTCCCCTTACGGTCTGTGTTTGTCTGCGATCTGCCGAGCGAGCATGTTTTGTTTTTCACACATCACTTTTTTTGTATCATGTGTTTATTAGATCACCCCTTTTATTTCAAAGCAAAGCCAACACAACTGTCTCTGTGGCAGCCTGCTAATGAATGATTAGTCAGGGGTTTACACCAAAGTGGCAAATGCTACAAGCGGCGGTGGCAAATTTCTTACTAGATTCAATGGACTTGGTTGCAGGGGTGGCACTAATCTAAAACATACTGACTTTAAAATGACCAACTGATTAAAAGAAAATTAAAGATGGAATTGCAGAGTATGTACTTGATACAACTAAAGGACAATCCTCCAGATATTATTGTTGATTTACTTGAGCTTTGAATGGGATTGACAATCCGTCACCATGCCAGGTTATTTGATGGTGACGTTTGTGTGTCTAGACGCGGTGCCCTTGTTCCTGCGACTGCTGCACTCTCCCCACCAGAACGTATGTGAACAGGCGGTATGGGCTTTAGGAAACATAATAGGTAAGTGTGTTTTTGTGTATACTCTGTGTATACGACTGTTCAGAATAATCCTGACCTCTGCCCTCTGCCTGCCCAGGTGATGGTCCACAGTGCAGGGATTATGTCATCTCCCTAGGCGTGGTCAAGCCCCTGCTTTCTTTCATCAACCCATCCATTCCCATCACCTTCCTCCGCAATGTCACCTGGGTCATTGTTAACCTCTGCCGCAACAAGGATCCCCCTCCACCTATGGAAACTGTGCAAGAGGTGTGTGTCTGTGTGCAGCAGAGATGGGGACTCGAGTTTGAGACTCGGACTCGAGTGCGACTCGAGTCGCACACATGGTGACTTCAGACTCGACTCTGACTCGAGCTTTGGGACTCGTGAATAATGTTTAATTTTAGGAAACATCTGAGGAGCTCGCTATACCGCTCCCTCCGTTACCTGCCTACGTAACACGTACATTGACATATATTGCTGGCTGCGCACGCGCGGCCACACAAGGGAAATATGTCGAATGCACCGGCCGCTGCTGTGCCATTCGTCGTGAGCTTTGGTTACAAAACCTTTCAACAAGACGGCAACAGCGCTGGCGGTCCGACCAACGGTTCGCTGACGCCGGGACGTCTGCACTCCAGTGGCGGACAGTTTACTCTGCGATCTCCTTAAACTGTCTCTGCTCTGCTCACTGAAGCAAAACAATACGTGGACAATAAATATCAGAGCGAAGAGCAGCGAGTGTAATCAACTACTGCTGCTAACACATTCCGTCAGACCAGGATTATTTATTTATATCCGTTATTGAACTTTTCTCCTCTTGTTACCCTGGTAACCGCTGTCATTACAGACGGTTGCGCCGATTTTTACTGTGAAAATCTACGAACTTCCGGTTTAGCGGCTACGCTTCGTATTTTCATTTTGTGGGAAAAACCACAAAAAAATTAGGTAAAGCGTGAAGGAGGAGTAAAAAGTCGTTGGTATGTTTTTTTTACGGTAAAAGGGACGATGATAAGAGATGGGGACTCGAGTGCGACTCGAGTCGCACACACGGTGACTTCAGACTCGTCCTCGAAAGACTTTAGACTCGACTCTGACTCGAGCTTTGGGACTCGTGATCTAGCTGTGTTGCTCTGCTGTCTCCGCAGGCTGAGTCAGACAGAGGTGCCTTTTCAGTTTGCAAATCAGACCCGGCCACCCAGAGTAATATTTGACTATAAAGTGTTTCATGCAACATTTGAAGTCTGAATTTGACAACTATTGTTTTTTTTCTTTTTTTTTCGTCTTTCACAACAAGATTTTTCCTAACTGGATCCTTCTGTTCCTTTGACTACATTCCACCCATTCACAATATACTTTTCTTTCCCCACAGATTTTGCCCGCCCTTTGCGTGCTAATATATCACACTGATATAAATGTAAGTTTGGAGCAAATAGGGATGTAACTTTGTATTTAATGAATAACGATTTCTGTACGTAGAATCCCTTGTTTGTGCCGTTTTAAGTGTTTCATGTGTCTGCATGTTTAGATCCTAGTAGACACAGTGTGGGCTTTGTCCTATCTGACGGACGGGGGCAACGAGCAGATCCAAATGGTCATTGATTCTGGAGTTGTTCCATTTCTTGTGCCTCTCCTCAGCCACCAGGAGGTCAAAGTTCAGGTCAGACATTGATTTATTGATTGAATGCATTGATCTTTGGCATTTCATCAACAGTGGGATAAACATTTCTTCCTAGATGAATTAGCAAAGTATTTCTTTTTTTTAACTATAGACTGCAGCTTTAAGGGCGGTGGGTAACATCGTGACAGGAACAGACGAGCAGACGCAGGTTGTGCTCAACTGTGACGTCCTCTCGCACTTCCCCAACCTGCTCACTCACCCGAAAGAAAAGATCAACAAGGTATCGTGGCCGCAGGACCAATCTTCAACATTTTTTTAAGAGGCATAGTTTGGGAATAGATGTTACATTGTCTACGGTGTCAATTTGCACTGAGGTGAGTTACTTTTATGAGAGCTGTCAGGCAGTAAATGTCTGCTGCAGCTTTGTTATTGTATGTATTCCCTCTAGCTGACAGTTGGTTTGAGAAATAAACTATATTCCAAGACATTTTTTTGATTAAAAAATCTGCTTTATGCCCTGTTTACTAACCCAAAGAAAAACTGTTTGTGAGCCAGTTATGAGCGTTTGTGATTTGTCTGTGTACAGGAAGCGGTCTGGTTCCTTTCCAACATCACAGCTGGGAACCAGCAGCAGGTCCAAGCTGTGATCGATGCCGGACTGATTCCAATGATCATTCACCAACTGGCCAAGGTTTGTGCTCGGTGGAAGAACCGAAAATAACATCCCAGAAACGTTCTTGTTTTATAACGCATGGTATAACACAGGGTCATCAATTGTACGCATTCAGTCGCATGGACACATTTCATGTTCCGCAGCCAGTGAAGCAAAACGACTATTGAGGAAATTAATTGAACGCAGAATGTGGCCTAGATTTAGTGCGGCTGCGGCATTATGCTGCTTGACCAAGAGACTGTCAATAGGCACGTCTCAGTGACAGCCTGTCTCTCCGCAGGGCGACTTTGGAACACAGAAGGAGGCAGCGTGGGCCATCAGCAACCTCACCATCAGTGGGAGGAAAGACCAGGTGAGCTGTGCAATAAAGAAACCTGGAGCTTGTTTGAATACTTGTGTTCTATTTTAACTGCAAAATAACGGATGAGAGTCAATCATGCAATGTTCCATGATTTAATAAGCAAACGTTTACCTCACTGTTTCATATTTTTTCTAGAGGCAACCCTTTATTACAGGATGAAACTAGCTGAAGTTGATTTGTGTTGAAATTATAAGGCGCCTTCCACACTTGTAACCATGCACCTGTGTTGTGTAATCAAGTATGGATGTGGTATGTATGTGTGGGTTCGTGTAGGTGGAGTTCCTGGTGGAGCAGAACGTGATCCCCCCCTTCTGTAACCTGCTGTCAGTGAAAGACTCCCAGGTGGTGCAGGTTGTTCTGGACGGCCTGAAGAACATCCTCATCATGGCAGGAGATGAAGCCAGCACTATCGCTGAGATCATAGAGGAGTGTGGAGGTCTGTATCTGGCATCTAATAATAATTTGAAATTGTATGTTTATGAAGGATTTTATATATTTTTCCTTTCCTTTCTCTCAAGAACTCCATTTCTTGGATTTAAAAAAAGTGCATATTATCAGCACCTTCTTGATGCATAGTTAAACTGTATATTCCTGCATTTCCTAGTATTGATGTCAGAGGAAATGTTGTCATTGGTGTTTTCAGGTTTGGAGAAGATTGAAAATCTGCAGCAGCACGAGAATGAAGATATCTACAAACTAGCCTTTGAGATTATTGATCAGTACTTTTCAGGAGATGATGTAAGTTTATTACCAGTGTTTTTTTCTGTTTTTTTCCTGCTCAGTCACCATCTTCCTCCGTGGTCATCTCCCAAACTCTGTCCCTTTTTCAGATTGATGAAGATCCCAGCTTGATCCCTGACACAACTCAAGGAGGGACCTTCAACTTTGATCCAGCATCCAACATGCAAACAAAGGAGTTCAATTTCTAAAAGCCAGGATGTTTGGATCAACCAGCTGCACGGGTATTCTGTAATCACCCCAGACATTCATCCATCTCTCCTCCAACCTGGCAACCTGGTACCGAAGGATTTACTAAGCATCACTTCAACATGGAAACTCACCACTGAAGGATTTACCCACCCTCCTCTGCACATGCGGGTGTATTTTTTGTTGTTGTTGTTTTTTAGTTTCTTTGTTAATGGGCATCCATCACCAAACACAGCAACCCAAACCCAGGAGCCCTGGTCATTCGCCGGGCACTATCACCATCTGGCAACCTGCATCCGGAGGGTTGTTGCTTTCCTCTGCCAGTGCGTCGTCTAAATATCTGACCGAAATAAAACCGGAAGGAAAAGCCTTTGTGGCAAGATTGAATTGCCAAACGTCTTTGCAAAGACAAACAGGGAGCGCAGCTTTTGACACATGTATACACACACACACACTCACTTTTTGACACTTGGATTTTGTGTGCATACTTCTGTTAGACGCCATCATATCACTTATGGGGAAGAAATACTGCTGTTTGTGGTTTCATTTTGTGCTTTTCCTCCCCTGAATTGTTACTTAATCTACCCCACGCACACTAAAGTATAAGTACACGCATTAACACACTTTAGAGACACATATTCCTGAAGGTCGGGCACCCCAATAACCCTCTTACCCAGTTTAAAGAGTTGACCACAGAGCTAGCCCACGAGTAACCGTGGACCTTCCCGGGAGAGTCCTGGGGCAGTTGGGGGGGGGGGGGGGGAAAGAGGAGTAGGAGTCCGAGGCAGAACTGACTGACGGGACTTCTGACTCGATGACGTCGCTTTTTTTGATGTGACCTCTGTTGAACTATCAAGCTTTATGTTTGGTTACAAAAAAAATATACAAAAATGTGGAGAAAATGCCATAATTTCTTTCGAAACCTGCAAATTGCCTGCTTCCAACTCAGCAGAGTGACAACGATTTGGTTTTCTCTGAGGCTGACCTGTCGCGGCAGGAGGAGATGGCACCTGTTTGGGTGAGGACGCAGAGACTTAAGAGAAGACGAACATGTCAGCTGTAGCGTTCACCACTCAACAGGACACCTGTGAAGCTTGGTCACGTCCTGTGATCCAGTGATCTGCTCGATTGGGACTTCACTGCAATGTGAAACCTTTAAACGGTCTTAGTCGGAAAAGAGAACATTGAGCTGAAATCGACCTGAATTTCTTATCTGACCTTTTTTGATCTAGTTTTAATTATTTGAAATTCTCAACATTTTGGGGTTCATGTTTCAACTTCTGGTTGAGTCGGTGCAGCTTCCATGTGTCCGTTTTGAATTGACTTTCCTTCAGCCTTATGCACACGTCTGAGAAGGCCCATTGATGTCTGCCTGCAGGAAGGGACCTACACCCATTGAAGAATAGACTTGTACGTATAGGTCCTGATTTCAGTACTTCGCTACTTTTCGATGAAGAGGTCACATGTCATCACTCAATTTCGACAATTGTACAGAAATGTGATGTCAATCTCTCCTTGCCGTCTAATGAATATATTTACATAAAGCCTGTACAAAGCTGCTGCAGCTGACAGTCATGGGATGGACGATAACCGTACTGTCAAAGATGGCTGGGGAGGGCTTTTTGGTTTTGTTGTTAAAGCAATATTTCTTTGGTTTCAATGTTTTTATTTTTGACTTGCATATGTATTGTGATAGGCTGATGACTTGGAAGAGGCAGGTTTTTTTTTTCTTCCCCCCTCTCACCCTCTGTCTCTCTTCTTAGTGGTGACGGGCTGTTTAAGATGTGCCGTCCCGTGTCAGAGGTGTTGTATGGGTCGGGTTCACGGTGCCAAACTTTGAACCCGACCCAAGCGCTCGATTCCGGAAGACTTGATGATCCTCTGGTTGGCTGCTAACTACTGAGAGGGCGTCAGAACTGGGGTGGTTTTGGGGGTTTTAAATATTTGGTGGGGCTGTTATGAGCAGCCCAGGCTTGTTTTGGGGACTAGCTGTTTATTACTGAACAAAATTATAGAGATGGTGTACAGTCATGAGCTAGCAGACTAGATTGAGCCACTTTAAAGATTTACAATTTTGTTGCCTTGTATCTGAATTGTATACAAGCTTATGTTTGCAAGATTTTTACTTGCTAATGAAAAGTTGTTTTAAATAAAGTAATAGGAGAAAAGCAACAGACAGCGTTTTGGCCTCTGATTGTTTATATCTTTTTATAAATTTTAGATTGAATTTCTCTCTTTAAGGTGGCTCATTGATGCGTTCAACTCTTGTGCATATTAAAGACAAGAATGAGTTAAATCATTGTGCCTTTTTGTTATTCATTTCAACTAAAACTAGGTTTTATTGAATAGAAACAATTCTTTGAGCAACTGGAGCGTTTTGAGGTCTTCCTGTTTGCTATGGGAATGGTCAATGCTGCTCTCTGCTGAGAGTTACTGCTCTCCTCCGATTTAATTCACTGAACATTGTAACATACATTTCCTCTCACTCATTTAGCTCTTGAACATCACGAATCACCATACTTCAGTTAGGGTGTTTCAAGATGATCTCCCTGTCAGGACATTATCTGTGTTTCTGATCCTAACCAAAATAAACTTGCTGTTTAGCCATTGGCTCGTTCGTGCTTTCAGGTGTTGTGATTCACGCATACAGTTAGTCAAATTCAAGCTGTGTGAGTGGTAATGTAAAAGATGCATGGTTTCCTGTATTTGCTCCTATGTTCTTAATCTTGAATTTGTCTTCAGTTCACTATGATTTGAAATATACTGTCGGATCTGTGTTCAGTACTCATTGTTTTCCAGGGCCTTTTCATTTCAGGTGAAATCTGAGCCTCATTGTCATTTGCCTAAATATCTTCTTCAGAGATAGTTTAGGAACCATTCATCACTTATTGGGTATATATTATCATTTTGGGCAGTGGTATGATTTTCTCTTGATTGTCCTCAAAGTACCCTCAATGGGGCTTATGGTGTGGCAATTTGATTAGTTGTATTTTGGTGGGTTGATTATGCAATACCCAAAGAAAAAAATCAGTTCCTGGATTATAATCTAATGCTTCATAAAGTTCCAATTTGAATAGCTGATTTTATGCTTGGTCAGGAATGTATTTGATTTAAAGTTATTTGAATGATCTATTCTATTAATGTAAACCCAGGGCAGGCTGTTGATGCATCGTACCAACTCTGGAGTTAACATTAGTAATTCATTCATTCAATTTAGCAATTTAAACTTCCAATAGTTAAATAATAGTTGAAAAATATGGGTCAATTAATATAGTACTACTCACTGCAATTTGATAGAATTTTTTTTTTTATGTACAACTATTTCTTCACATAACTGATGAAATTGTCCTTCCACAGCCTCGCGCACTGTATTCAGGCTGGTCCATCTGCCTAAACCATCTGCAATCGATTATTTTGGTCTATTAATCACGTGACATTGTTATCTTTTTTTTTTTTTCCCCTTCTTCCCGCTTCCGCAAATAATCACTAGTTGCAGCTGAGCTCGGCGGCTCCAGCAGCAACCCGCTGATGGACAGAACGTGTTTCCGTAGCAGAGCCGGTAACGGAGCGGACTTATTTTTATTTTAACAGGTGGGTTTGAGGAAGACATTCATATTATTATTCCGTAGCTTTGGCAGTTGTTCGACAGCTGTTTGTTTTTCCCCTTCGGGCTGCTTTTGTTGACCCGATGGGTCCAGCAGCGGCTCCGCTCATCTCGACGTGCTGCGTCAGCTCCGCCTCGGTAACAATGGTCCCGGTGGGCCTCCCGGGGGAGGGGGGCACCTCACTGAGTGGTGGGCCTCCCGGGGGAGGGGGGCACCTCACTGAGTGAGGGGCCTCCCGGGGGAGGGGGAACCTCACTAAGTGAACTGACGTTAGGACATGTTTACTTCAACGCACATGAGGGCGAACATCCATGAATTTCGATCAATATTTCCTCATACACTGCAATGTCCTGCGTGGAGAGCTCGAGTGGGTAACTTCAGAAGGCAGCTATCCACCTGTCTTTCATGCTATTAGTTCAAGTTTACAAAAAATAATTTTAATAATTTTATAGGCTTGAATCCACTATTTTCACATTGTTTCACCCAACGGTGAGATTAAGCGTCTATATTTAACCCACCTTAGTATTAATAGAAGCTACTGTATAGCTATTAAAGTGTTCTCACCACTTGTTCCAATCCCATGATGTACATCTTTTTAAAAAAAGAAAAAAGCAGTAGTAGAATGGTATTTTGTGAGTGCCGTGGGTGGATTCAGACACATATTTTGCTGCTTTTTGGATACATGCCCAACCCATTCCTGAACATCTGTGTGTGCTAGAATGCTGTTTATCCAGAGGTATTGAAAGACTACGAAACGACACAAGTTTCTCAAACTTTGTCAAACCTTGTGTCAAATGTAAAAGTTCTTCTCTTCTCAACTCGTATTAGGGTGTCCATGTGCATTACCTGAAATAATGTTTCTCTAGGTGGACAAATGTCTTTGACGCTCTCTGGCTGTATTTCCAAAGCCCTGTTACAGCAGCCCTGGCCGCCCTGTCCATGCCGCTGGCTTTGGATTGAGGTTCATCCCACAGACACATTGAATACGCCATGGTGGATGTGACCAAATGGCCCGTGTTCAGCCTGATGGGGAACCAGGAGCTGTCCACCATACGGAAAGCTAGCGTGTTCGGGATGTCCGCCAATGAGGCCATCTACATCACCAAAGATGACGAGGTGAGATGCCACAGGGGAAAAAAACAGGCAAAGTCATTGTCTTCACTGGTCATCGTTATTGGGGCTTGTAGTTATAGGACCTCATGCTTACAATATGTAATGAACCAAAGTGGACTTTTCTGCTGCTTTAGTGCTTTACAGTCAGAGTTCCAGTATGATTCTATTGCTCCCTGTCTGTATTACTCTGTAGTTCATTGTTTGCACATAACAACTTAAAAAATGCAAAGATATGTCTGTTGTGTCTGAGGCTTGTTCTGCTGCCCTCAAGTGGCCAAAAGAAGATAATTTAAGAGTTTGCTGTTGAAAATCACATCGGAAAATTATTTGAACACCAAATAAAAGTGAATTCAAGAGCTTCTGGCTCAAGATGTTGTTTGGGCGGCCATGTGTTTGATCTTGAATGGCCCGGCTTGTCACCTCTCTGTAGCAGTGCTGTGTGTTCTCCTATCAGCGCTGCCAAGTAACAATGTTTGTTCCTGGAATGTGACCTAAACCTCCTCAGCTGAAGGAGACTGTGTCTGCTTAGCCCTGCTTATCACTGATCTGATTTACCCCCTTCCAACTCTCCAGGTGTACGTGTTCGGGTTGAACTGCAGCAACTGTCTGGGGACAGGGGACAGCCAGAGCAGCATCGTGCCCAAGAAGCTGGACTTCCTGAGTGGTAGGAAGGTGGTCCGCCTGAGCTACGGCAGCGGACCCCACGTGCTGCTGGCCACGGAGGGTAGCTGCACACCACCTCTAATCCTCGTCCACAGTTGGATTAAATAATGCGGCTGGATGACTAATCTCTGTTTCAGACGGAGAGCTATTCGCCTGGGGTCATAACGGTTACAGCCAACTAGGAAACGGCACAACCAACCAAGGGGTCGCTCCAGTGCTCGTGTCTGCCAATCTGCTCAATAAGAAAGTCACAGACGTGGCCTGTGGCTCTCACCACTCGATGGCTCTGACTGACTTGGGAGAAGTGAGTGTCTACGACAAAGCAGAAATATAATCTGTTCAAAACCCGGTTGTGACTACATGTGATTCGGCTCTGGCCAAACCTTCCCGAGGGCTCCAACTCCAGTCACAGCAGCAGTTGATCCCCCTGAGCTGAAATCTTGGAAAACACAGCCGGCTTTATACTGTAATGTGCTGTTATCCTGCTGTGTTATACAACAACTGGGTGTCATTCTTTTGGAGTTGAAATTCCCAGAAATAATCTCAAATTTGTGGATTGGTATAGTATCAAGAAGCCTGGCTGCTGCACATATAATAATTGATGCGTCATAAGAATTAATGATGAGATGCAGCATATTTGACCGTTCACTTAACCGTTTTAACCCCATGTCTGCCAGGTGTATGCGTGGGGCTACAACAACTGTGGTCAGGTGGGTTCCGGCTCCACAGCGAACCAGCCCACCCCCCGCAGAGTGTCCAGCTCGCTGCAGAGCAAAGTGGCCGTCAGCATCGTCTGTGGGCAGAACTCATCCCTGGCAGTAGTGGAAAATGGAGAAGTGACTTTCCTGGAGCTACAAATACCATGTTGTCCATCTCTGGCTGCCACAGCCCTCACGTTCTCTCCACGTCTCTGCAGGTGTACGGTTGGGGCTACAATGGGAATGGACAGCTTGGACTTGGAAATAATGGGAACCAGCTCACTCCCTGTCGCCTTGCAGCTCTCCAGGGTTTATGTGTGCAACAGGTGTGAGATTAAACCCTCACTCTGGAAGTTAATGCATCGTATGACTGTAATCCAGCCATATCATTTTAATTTCAATACAGAAATGTCAATACTTCCATTCCTGTTCTATATAGTTAATGTGGAATTTCACATGCGAGTAATTCAAAGGGTTCTATTCTATTTTCGTTGATTGAAAAGTAAGTGATATTGTGTTTTTTATTTCCTCCATCACAATGATGGACGATTATTAAAAAGCAACCCGAAAAACTATTTAAATAAAATACATTCCTCACATTAGAAAAGCTGCACACTGCATTGGGACCTTTTAGTGAACCAAAATAGATTAAATAGAATAAATTCTTTATAGTTGTCTGTGTTGAGTAGGCCTGGTTGTGAGAACATTTTGTGTATTGAATCTGGGGCGTTCGAATAGTCGGTGTCTCGTCTAAAGTTTTTGTTTCCCTCTCCAGATTGTCTCCGGCTACGCCCACTCCCTGGCACTGACAGACGAGGGGCTGCTCTACGCTTAGGGTGCCAACACATATGGACAGCTGGGCACGGGCAACAAGAGCAACCAGCTGAGCCCTGTCCAGATCATGGCCGAGAAAGAGAGGTGAGCGAGATCCCCGGCTCACATGCTGCCCCCCCCTACGTCCTCCATGCTAACTCCCTCCTGCGCCTCACACCCCATGACAGGATTGTGGAGGTCGCTGCCTGTCACTCCACTCACACATCGGCCGCCAAGACTCAGAGCGGTCAGGTGTACATGTGGGGCCAGTGCCGGGGCCAGTCCATCGTGCTGCCTCATCTCACGCACTTCACCTGCACCGATGACGTCTTCGCATGCTTCGCCGCGCCCTCCGTCATGTGGAGGCTTCTCTCCATGGGTAAGGCGAATGTGTGCGCTAGTTAAAAGACCACACAGGTGGCCATAACCGGTTGACATTGTATTACTGATGAGAATTTTAACGCTAGCGTAAAGCCAGCTGTTGTTCCTTTCTGGAGAAATGTCGTTGAAAGGTAAAACTCCATTTGATTCCCTATTTATTTGACATGAAGGGATATTCAAATGTCCCTGTAAGTGTGTGGTCCATTAGCAGAACAAAGACTCAGCTCTTTTCCTGTCGTGGCCGGTGGTGAAAAGAAAAGAGTCAACTGGCTTGAGTTTAAAATTAAAAAAGGATTTAATAACTAACAAGCAAATACGTTGTTCATAGCGTAATGGAGAAACCTCCTTCACCAGTCTAACATGACCATCAATAGTGGTTCACAGGAGGCTTCTGCCTTCCTCTTCTCCACCAAAGCTTTTCCAAACCTATGGGTTGTGGCCATCATTTTACAGCTGTCTGTGATTGGCTGCACATTTAAACATGGCTCCTCCCAGGTTGGTCATTGTGACATTTGTCTGTGCCTCCAAGCAGTTTAGGAGCTTCCCACCTGGCTCCATCTGATGGCCTAACTTGAATTCCCTACCTGACCAATCCCTATCAGGAATCAGGAAACGTTTATGGCGTAATATGTCAGACATATATGGAATTTGACTTGGGGTTGGTGCATGACGGCAGACAGTACAATAATGGGCAACAGAGTAGTGCAGTAATAAAATATATGCTATGGGTTAGTACGCTAAACCTATGGACTAGTAAGTTAAGAAATAAAGATAAAGTGTGCCAGCTAATAGCAAGTGACAAGTGAAAGTGACAAAGTGTATGTGCATGTAGAGAGTGAGAGTCAGTCAGGGGGGGCCCCGGGCTCTGTTGATGAGCCCGACTGCCGTAGGGAAGAAACTGTTAGTGTGGCGGGAGGTCTTAGTCCTGATGGACCTCAGCCTCCTGTCGGATGGAAGGGGCACAAACAGTTCATGTCCAGGGTGAGAGGGGGTCTATTCACTTATTAACATTTAATGATTAAATGTTCTAAATATTCTAAATATTCTTCAACTAAACATTAAATGGCATGCATTATGTCATCCAATGTGTAATATTACTCTTAATAATCATTTTATATCATATAATCAACTGGGTGCCATGTAGAGCTTTCCTATCTGTACACCTACAACATCCTTTGCTCCTAAACTTGAGCGGAGGAAAAAAATCCACAAAGGAAGGTTTAAGCATCCTTCCCTCACGCTGAGCATTACATCATGAATTGATGTCCTGTGTTCAGTATTAAATGACTTACAAAATATACAATGTGTTTAATTCATATTACAGATACTATTCCAATAACTACTATCACACAAACTAATTCTATCGATCACATCACACATATTATCATTTCTACCGCTCGGCGTGTTTTTCTGCTCCATGACATCAGCTATAATTAATGCTATTTACATCAATGCACACTCCTGTTCAAGGTCAGCTGACCTGATGTAGCTCGGCACTAATTCAGAAATGATTTAATAGATCCAAATATTTGTAATGCCAGATTGAGCACGATTTGACGTAAATGGCTTGTTGGTGCCAAAATACATTTCTTTGACTTGACTGTAAATTATTGTTATGAATCATTTAAAAAAAAATGAAAACGCTGTGGTCATTTTGTGTTTTGAGTTGTAATCCAAATCCCTGCTACTTTTTTTTTACATCTCTTAACTTAATACCTGAGTTTGTCTGTGGGTGTTTTGTCTCTGCAGAGCCGGATGACTTCCTGACCGTGGCTCAGTCTCTGAAGAAAGAGTTTGACAACCCAGACACTGCCGACCTCAAGTTCTGCATCGACGGCAAATATATCCATGTCCACAAAGCCCTTCTCAAAATAAGGTCAGGGAGGTTCTCTTGCAGCTGATGGTTGACGTGATGAAAATATAAAATAATGAACAAATTATTTCTGTCTCGCAAGGTGTGAACATTTCAGATCCATGTTCCAGTCCCACTGGAATGAGGACATGAAAGAGGTGATTCAAATAGACCAGTTCTCCTACCCAGTGTACCGTTCCTTCCTCGAGTTCCTCTACACAGACAATGTGGAGCTGCCTCCCGAGGACGCCATCGGTCAGAAACACACACAGCCTTATCTTTACTGACTTCGGTTCGTAAGTCGGTCGTCTTCAGGCCTTCCGTGTTGATGTCTGTGCTTCTGCTCCATCAGGGCTGCTGGACTTGGCCACATCGTACTGTGAGAACCGCCTGAAACTGCTGTGTCAGCATATTATCAAGAGGGGAATCACGGCTGAAAACGCCTTCTCCCTGCTGTCTGCTGCTGTGCGCTACGATGCAAAGGTCCGTCCCCAAACAATCCTAACGATCACCTGTACGTACGCATTTCAAAAGGTCTGAATTAAAGAGAATGATCATAACTTTCCAGTTAGGTACATTAAAACAGTCATTGTTCACTGCAACAATGCATTCCAGACTTTATGTGAAACAAAAACTTTAATGTTTAGTCAAAACAAGTACAAACAGTCGGAGCTACTCGGGCTGGTCATAAGACCTACGAGTTATTCCAAGCATCTCGTTATTTGTTAAAGAACACAGGACCTTTGTTGTTTTTTTCCCTTTTAAACTCAGGATCTGGAAGAGTTTTGCTTTAAGTTCTGTGTGAACCACCTGACTGAAGTGACCCAGACCGACGCTTTCTGGCAGATTGATGGCAACCTGCTCAAAGATTTCATATGTCGGGCCAGCCGCTCCGGTGCCTTCAAAAACTGACTAACCCTAAATCTCTGGGGACGCTGCGGGGGACTCCGGCAGTGACTCCTCAAAGGACCCCCAGTCGACTGCAACGGCCTTCACTGACAGGTGCTATATATGAAGACTATTGCTGTCAAATCATGTTCTTCATCTCATTAGAGGCAGTGTGCATGCTGAAGCAGTACTGTTCAGTTACAGTAGGAGTTTGCCTCACTGCCCATTTATTTATACACAATGTGTAAAGCAGGACTTGAAATGAGGCATATTTTTACTTGATAAAGTTGTCTATTGTCTTAAAAGATTTCTGCCAGTCTCCCGAGATCAGTTTCATTGAGGTTACTTTTGTGTTTGCACTTGCTTGAAGTTTGGTTTTGTTCCTCTTTACAAAAAGTCATCCACATCTTGTGGATGTTCCCCATGGAATCAGTTTTCAGGTATTAGGCTGTTTGCACTTTGAGAGAGTATGAAGACTGGTTCAAGCCTTAATTGATTATCTGCAAGCTACAGTAAATTTGTTAATTCCTAATGTTGGAAAATATCATTTCCAAAGCTACCATAACATGGAAAAAAACTTATTTCCCTTGGTGTTAACTGGAAGAGTCATTAAACATCTGTTTACAGGAAAAAGCTTAACTTGGGTCTCGACTTTTCAAAGTTGTATGTGAAACTGGTGAGAATTTACAAAAATGTCTTTATTTGAGTATTATAAATTGCAAGTTTTAGTGTCCTTTGCAATCATAGATTTGTATTAATAAAAATGCAAATCAGGAGTCATCTTGAAGTTGCATGCACTTATCAACAGGTATCGTTCTGTTGGAGTCGCTTTACATTTCCTCAGGATTAGGCTTGGGTATCGAGGATCGATTGGAATCTGTTTAAAATTCGATTCCTAGTTTTGATTCTCAGTCCGCCGGCGCCGACCGGAAATAGAAACCGGTGAACATCAACCGGAAGTGTTGGCATAACAGAGCGATCGAACGTGTGGTTACACTTTTCGAAACAAACCGAAAACTTGGCAAAATGCCGTCAGTGTCCCTGATTTGAGGTTGGGAGAGTTGGCACCCTATGTGTGCCCCGTCTGTGACGCGCTGCACCGACCGTCCTCCGCTGCCTCTTCTTCTGGCTCCATGGGTTATTAGCCCATAAGTGGGAGCAAGGTAACGTTTAAGTACCTGCAGTATCTGTTGATGTGTTTTTGTGAGGTTTCAAAAATAAAGATCTCTTGAGGAAAGTGCATAAAAAAAAAAGTTCATAGAATTAACATTGATGGAGAAGGTCAGACTATTTCCTTCAGAAAGACCCTTGGTTAGCTAGCTCATTTAAAATATCTTAAACTTAAACTTTATTGACCCTGCCTCTTGAAAGAATCTGAATCGCTGGGAACCGGAATCGTTCAAATTCAAACGATACCCAACCCTACTGAGGATCATGTAGGAATAGTTTAAAGACTCATGGTGTATTGGACTTAAAAAAAGATTCCTAGACACATATCTTTACAGCAACAACTTGACTCTTGTAACAACATTCATTCATCTTTGATTAATAAAACAGACCACATGGACTTTGCTGTGAATTAAGAATGCAGAAAATTCTTTCCAAAAACAACATTATTTCAGCTCTTTGATTTCCTATTTACAGTAAACTTGTCACATCAGACTTGTTTCTCTGACAACTCAAAGCTGGGCTGTAATTGTATTTTCTCTACACATGAGGTACAATTTGATTTCCACATACCTTTGTTTAAATATTAGGTGATCGTAAAAAGGGAAGACAATTTGTACAAAAGATTAAATGGCACAGTCGGACTTAAATACAGACTCACATCCTCAGTGCTGAGGCGACCACCTTCATAGCAGCTGTTGCCTTCTGTAACTCTGTGGAAACAATGTTTTCCTTTTAGAAATTCTGATTGTATCATGATCACAAAAGTCAGTGCTTCATTTGTTGAAGTTTGATGCTTGTAGACTTGAATCTCAAATGAGACTTCAGCATTCTAAAACTTTAAGCTCATCAAAAACTGACTGCAAAGGGTTTAATTAAAATCAACTAATTAAAATGAATAAAGCAATATGGCTAATTTTCTACTGCATCCCTCAAGCATAAGCTCGCTCCCTAAAGTAGTACTAAAGTAAAACTTTGACAGACTCCAATGTTAGGATTTTAAAAGAAGTCAGTGGCATAATAAAGTAATGAAAGGTCATTGTATAGTATGCCGTATTGTCCCCACTGGGACCAGAGGAACACGGTTGACTGAATGAAAGCAGCGATGGGGCGGACCTCAGGCTGCACTGATCGATACCACCACATCCTCCTGCTGGAGGATCTGTGTGGGACAACCCGAGGACCAACAGGCATCCCACCGATCTGCCTGCTGAGGTCCAGCAGTCAGTACAAAGGCTTAACCTTTTCATATACTTCAGTTCCAAAATACCAAACCAATGTTCACATGATTATTAGCAAATCAAAAGTAGAAGCTTTACACAAAACACACCTTCCTGCTGCTTGGCCACGAGCGCTGGCAGTTTCCCAGAAGCAGTCATCACTGTTAGTGCGTGGTCGTAATCTGTGGGGAGCGGAGCGAGCGCTTGTGTTGGAACATGCCTACGGGGGAAGACGGATGCTGTCGTGGTCACTCACCCTCCCTGCTGGCCCGGTCCGACTGAATTCTGCTGCAGATCTCGTTCATCTCGTTAAGGAAACCCGTGAAGAGGACCTGTGTGCATCCTGCCGCGTTGCAGCTTTTCCAGAAGCTGGTGGAGTCGAAGCCGGGCTTCAGGGAAGAGGGAGGCGCCAAAGTGGGGCAGGCGGACGTGAGGAGGAGACCGGCGGTGTCAACGGGCGAGTTGGTGACCGCGGCCGTGCGGGGAACGTAGAGCGGTTCAGAGTGGCGAGGAGGGGAGGAGCCCCCAGAGGAGCCTCTATCGGGACTGGACCCTGAAAAGGAAGTTATTAATAAATGACATTTAAATGGCTCACATCACACATTCTTTGTTGTAAAGCTTAGCAAATTATGTACACTTACACGCAAGAGTACATTGTACATTTTATGTGCAGGTGTTTACAACTGTTTTGGGTGTGTATATCGACTAGTGATCATGCACAGTAAACCATAATGTATCATTCTACCTTATTTTATATTTTCATACAAACGATGGCTCAGAAAGTGAGAGCCCCATTCAGACCACGAATCATTTCTCCCGGGAAAGTAAATTTCTTGATAACTTTTCACTCCCCTCAATAATAATAACAAGTTTTGTCAGCAAGTTAATGTATTGTGGCAACCCACGGGTGCAGGCCCCCAGACATCACCTCAGAAGACTGCTCAGGAGCAGAGATCAGCACCCAGGTCAGGTGACCAAAAGGGGAGACAACGAGCGGCCCAGCTGCGGCTCATGAGGCTGATGAAGGTTGGCCACACTATAAAGGACCAACCATTCCAACAGCAAGGGGAACCAGACGTGAGCAGGAGCTGGCGTCATGCCGGGGCATTTTTTGGGACATGTGTGTTTTCTGCAGTGAGGAGACCGAAGGCCGGACAGCGGGGTTGGACCGAGTGACCTGATCCCTCAAAAGAGGAAAAACAGTTTTTGCCCTTTTCCCTTTTGTTTGTAAGTTAAAATAAACCGTACCATTTTTTTGGTGCAGCCAGTCGTGACTCTAAGCGAAATCATTTTGCCCACACCCGTTGGTTGCCACAATATACTAGGTAAAGATAATGATTTGTCAGGCAGTGTCTCTGACTGATGGTGGAATTTAAAATCTGTCCTTAAATGAGAATTTTCATTTCAATGCCAAATATTCATCCAGGTGCCCTTTTTTCCAGCAATACTGGCCAACCCTGAGTGAAGGGTGTGCTGTGTAGCCCACTAAGCCAAGAACACCGAACTGGTTTTAGTGTTATCTCAAGATGCGATACGAGTTAATTGTTTAATTTTCTTGAGATAACAAAGCCTTTTCCACCTGTTAACGGGTGCATGCATGTAGAATATTGAGAAAAACAAATAAGATGTAGTAATTCTAGTTGGATTTTAAAACAAGCAAACAAGAAAACAAGCTGCTGCCTGTGAAGAGCAGCGTGTTCAGCACCTCGGCTTCACCCGGATTCAATCATTTAGGATTTCCACCAAAGTAGAAGTAATTAGAGCGTAATTAGAAAATACGACAAATTGTTGAGAACACTAGTTTAAAAATATACATGCACACACTGAATAATCACATCTCAAGTCTCGTTTCTGGTTATAATTAAATACTAAATTGAAAAATTGTACCATTCCTATTTCCTAACAGGAGAGTTGATCTTATCCTCTGGAGGTGAAACAAACAGTGAAGTAGGAGACGGTACCTTCGACTGATTGCTGTTCCGGCTCCACCTTGGTCCTCAACAGAACCACACTGGGGTACAGAGACGGCTTGGACTGACTCAAGGCTGAAGCAGGGAGCAGCAGACTCTCCGACTCGGCGTCCTGACAGCAAGCAGACACCTTGAGTTAATGCTGCTCTGCCAGCGGTGATACGCGCATTACACAGACTCTAAGGAATTTCAATCGAAAGCAGCTTCAGTGAGCTTTGACTTGATGTCTCGCCGATCAGAGAGAAAGATAAAAGGAGGCGAGCTGCTCAAGTGTTAAATAAAGAGCCATCACTCACATGTTAATTCTACCGTATCTAGGGTTGTCACGATGGCAAAATTATGACTTTGATACTATACCTGCCAAAATATAATATACTTTTGATAAGATACTGGAACATTTATCTATGATAGTAATAAATAAAACATCTGTAAGGTTTTCTTTATACCAGCTTGTTCCTGCCCAGCTTTTTAACAAATTACATTCATTCATTAGTATTAGCCCACAGCAAGATATTAATGAAAACTAGGGCTGTCAAAAATAGCGCGTTAACGGCGTTAATCAGCTGTTTGTTGTTAATTACGTCAATTTTTTTGACGCATTTCACGCATGCGCAGTGTGACAAATTATCCAGGTCAGTAAAGTGCCTCTTCCTCTAGGGAATGCACTTCATCCTATACAACACATTACTGCCACCTGCAGGCATATGTCAGGACGTCAGGTTCAGCAAGTCGTTTGCGCCAGAGACCCGCACCCCCCCCCCCCCCCCCTCCCCGTTCTCGCGCAGCAAAACAGAGAAAAAAAGCTCCGCCCAGCAGAGCTTGGCTAAGAGCAGCGCTGAGGTAGAGGACCATCGGAGAGACCCGTAATACTGTTCTGAAACATGCGGAGGAAGAGAAGCCAATGCGATCTAAATCCTCCCAGGTATGGGGATATTTCACACTGAAATGGGGGGTGGTAGCGGATTTCTTTGCAGCGCCAGTCGTTCTAATCGCCGCGCTCGACTTCAAGGTGTAACTTTTATTATTGTTCGGTCTGAAACGGCGCGCCCAGTGACGGGTGGTGCAGCAATATTGTTGTTCGGGTGGAAATCGGGAGAAAGGTCGGTCCGGGAGATTTTCGGGAGGGGCTTTGAAACATCGGGAGGGTTGACATGTCTGGTCATGTCTGGTCATCGCAGCCCTGAACCATCAGGAGCACAAACTCACAGCAGAGTGGGATAAACTGCAGAGGCTCGAGACCCTTCTAGAGCCATGCAGGGAAATCAGTCTGTGACTTATCAAATAACATTGCTTTGATTATTTTCTGAAATGAATTAAAAAATCAAATATCAATAACATGTATTTATGTAAAAAATAATAATGATGATAATAATGATAATTATGTATCTGTGTCCTGTTATTTATCTTTAGTATGCATTTCAGAAAGAAAAAATGGTTAGGATTCAGGTGTGATTAGTCATGATTAATCCACTGAAAATTCTGATTAATTTGATTAAAATTTTTAATCATTTGACAGCCCTAATGAAAACATTAAACAAACAAAATCATAGCATTGATTATACACGGCTATGTAGGCCTATTGTACGTATCTGAATATATGACTACATAGTTATTTCCATAAGTCTGAATTCCATCATTTTACAGATGTGTTTGGAAAAAAAACCAAAAAGCTATGTGTGTTGGGGTACATTAAAGATGGACACCCGTACCGTACAGTTGTCAACGTAAGGGTACCGCGGTACCTTTCTAGTACCGGTGCACTGTGCAATATTAACAGTATCTATGCATAGAAAGTAAATGGTCTGGCATGTATTATTTTATAATTATCTCCATATTGTAACAAAAAGAGTTACGGCGTGTGCACGTGTGTTTACTTGTGTGGGATGCAGAAACATCTGCGACCTTCTGGCTCCCGTTATTGTTTGAGTATGCGAATCGATTCTGACGATGGCAAGAGACTGAAAGCAAGATGGTGGGGGTGAAGGGGGGGGTGCTTGATGACCCTAGGGAGTGGGGGTAGGTGGGGAGGTCATCATACCAGACAGGGGGTTGGGGGGGCAGGAATGAGGGAACGCTAGCAGGAGGACTATGGGTAATTCATCTAAATATTATGTGTTTGGTCCCTTGCACAACAAGTGGGGGGGGGGGTAGGGTCAATGCCAAGTCCCCAGACTAGAGCCCGACCTGATCAATGGAAGAGTTAATGAAGGCACGGTTAGTTATGTAACAACTCACTGAAAGTAGGATTATGTCCTCGTCATTTTTGGGCCCAGCCGTGGTCCCGTTCACCGTGGGGGGTCCTACAGAAGACGGCAGGAGTTGGCAAAGTATTTGTATGGGGGCCACATATTGTATGTACATAGAATTTGGTGTGATGGCCTGCTGCACCTGAAGCGGAACCAACAGGAGTCTCGCCGTCATTTCTGTGTGTGGATGACAAACAATGACTCTTATTTTTAATCTGACCAACAACACAAAAAGATAAACCGTACATTTAAATGCAATCCAACACGTGAAAAGCATTATTTAACCAGAAACTGAAGCTTTAGTTTGTAGTGGTGTTTGTATGGGACTGCATGTCAATGTAACCTAAATCACTGCAACCATGAAATAAATAAAGCAAACAAGAAAAAGTCCATTTTTTTTCCTCCTAAAAACAGCAGTGGAACAGTATACAACCAATCTAATAATAGTTGAAGATGTAGAAGTAAAAAGAAAGTAACCTCTGAATAGCATGTTGGGTAAAGGAGCCAATTCAATAAGTGACGGTTTAAGTCGGAGTTTCATCACTAGTCAGTTTGTGATATTTCTGTTTCTAACGTATACAGTAACAGTATATAAAAAAAACAACAGAGGCTTCAATAAGGTCACACAATGTAAAATGCCCTTTATGTCTAATTTCCGGCCATCACAGGTTTGTTCTTACCCGATCAACTGACACAGTCGGGAAAGCAGGAGGAGCAATAAATGAAAGAAAAGAACAAGTTACTTTCAGATAATTGAACACGTTCCACCGCTCGTGATGAAGTTACTGATGAACAGATCGGACTTACCTCGAACGAGTCCGTCTCTATGGGGCCAAATGCATCCTCATCCGGCTCGTTCCTATCTGTAGCAAAAGACAATTGAAAAGATCTGGTACCCGCTTCAATACCAGAGAATCAGTCACATGTTCTCATGTATGGAAGGGCCTTCACCTGAACATGAAGAATCCTCGGTTAAGTCCTCTTCCGTGACTTTGCGTTTGGACGGGGTCCCCTCCTGCCTGTGACGCGGGACACAGGTCAGCCATTGTAACGCTTGCGCTCAATAAACGCTTCATCCAGGGAGGCTTTGAACAGGAGCAGAGAAGTCATAGGACGGAAGAAGACGGTACAATGTGTCTTTTTGACGTGCAAGAACAGTTTTGAAGAAGCAAACAGAAGGTATAAAGGCTGACAGGGCAATCAACCAGGAGCAAGTCCAGCATGCAACGTATCACACACTTACTTGTCCGGGAAACTCAACCGCCTCTGTTTCAAGAGCAAAAGGATTTCAATTACTGAATCATCCTGGAAAGCTTTATTTTAGGTGACTATGGACGATATTTGGACCTTGGAAGTTGAAGGCCTCACACCGCTGGAGGACTTTGAGCCGCTGCTGAACTCGGACATTTGTCTGACCTTCGTAGGACCCCCTGTGCAGGAGAAAGACGTACCGGCAAGATTGTTCATAACACCGTGTGCACGGCCGTGAATCAGAGTCATTCTAAAGGGACGAACAGCCTGTCGCCGTGTCCTCTTTTAATTAACTACGTTCCTCCAGAATTAAATCAAACCTTATTTAAGTATCTGGGTCCAGATGAGGCAATAAATGGTTTGAGGAAAAGAAAATACATAAAATCAGCAGAGTGCCAATGTCTCCACGGCTGGGACTGGTAGCCCTAAGCCTTATGTTTGATAAAAACATCCATCAAGGACCTTCACCCGGTGGCCATTTTTTAAATAATTCTATCATGGCTCTACTGAATAGTTTGAAGAGTCATTCATCACCTTGACATTTAAAAATCAGCCATTTAGCTACAAATAAAAATGTTTTTTTTGATATAGTGTAAACTACCATTTTAATGAATGCGGTATATCAAAGATGCATTCAATGGAAGGGTGTGTTTACATAAACACAGCCTTCATCATGTCTGTACATTTGAGTACACAACTTAAGCTCAAAAGAGGCTCATTTAACCTTAAATACTAGTTTACAAAAAATAAGAAAAAAACACTTAGGACTTACCATTGGTGTTCATCTAATGTGATGCAGGAGCATGTTTGTTACAATATAACCTGAAAACACACATGACAAAATTATCACAATAGAAACAGTTAATTTAAAGGGGTATTAAAAAATGTGTAATATGAAGTGGCTTACCTAACGCCGGTGGTCAAACTGTCCAAGCTGATATTATCCGTTTTCTCACAGACAAGGCAACGTTCCGTCAATGAAGAAACATATATCATTACTTCCTAAAGAAAGTTGTGCACTTTGTGCACACAAGACTTTTGCTAGGAGTAACATCTGCTGCAAGCTACATTGCCACAGTGTTTTTAATAAACTGATTAAAGTTTCAAGTGATTTGCCATCATTATAGTAGAAATTCCCATCCGTCCAACCTTAGATGGTCCCGCCTCACTCTGACTAATGGACGTTTGGGACCCAATGACGGAGGAAGGACGTCCGTTCACAGAGACATTGTTATCTGGAACATGAAACAATTCAACAATTGGAACACATTAAAAACTGAAAAAGTGTTCAGCAGAGGAAGGGCACCTACTTTGTGTTGGTTCACTGTGTTGGAAGCAGAACAGCCTGACAATAGTTTTGCCAAAAGGGAAAAGATTCATTTAAAAAACTGCGTTAAAGGCTGCTTTTAAAGGAAAAGGACATATTTTGGACATGCAACCAGCTGTGTTGGACTCACACATATTTCCCCTGGTGTGCATCCTCTACAACCGTGGCTTTGTGCTTCACAGCACACGGGTAGTGGTAGGACTTCTTGCAACGTTTGACCTCACACCCAGCAGTGGCCCCCTTCATCTGACATCTGTAACACATCTAATGCAAACATCAAATGGAATAAACATTAAATACATCTGTAACAACCTAGATAAATAACTTAAATACAGAAAAATAAAATCGTTTGAATACACGTATTCTGCCCCCTACTGGTAGAGATGTGAACATGTGTACTTTGCGTCTCCTAATCGGTCTTTGCTCTGCGTTCACTGAAGCAACACAATACAGCAACGGGTGTGCGACCACAACACACGTTGATTAAACTATAATTTTAACAATATTATTAGATATATTATTACCAACATTATCCACTATATTCCATATCGAGTATTGCTGTGCACATGGAGGAATGAAAATATATACGCGTGTAGTCAACTACTACTGCCGCTAACATACATCCCATTGGACCAGATTATTTATTTATATTCATTAATTAACTCTTACTGTGAAAAGCTACGTACTTCCGCTTCGTATGTTGTTGTTGGCCCTTTCTCAATAT
Organism: Pungitius pungitius; assembly: GCF_949316345.1. Taxonomy (NCBI): domain Eukaryota; kingdom Metazoa; phylum Chordata; class Actinopteri; order Perciformes; family Gasterosteidae; genus Pungitius; species Pungitius pungitius. Next base: position 11,792,974 of record NC_084909.1, on the reverse strand, counting down.
GCTTTCTTGTGTGGACTTTTGTTCTCGTGGACTCGTGAAACGTCATCAGTCGCAGCCCGAGTACTGTTCCAATTCTAAAGTCCGCATCTGGCCGAGAACGGTCATAATACCCGGATGTGACTCGCCCCGCCCATTTTACCGGGCATGCATCGGAGCAGGCTCGTCTGTTCTTGTGAGAGCCAAATATCCCAGAATGCATTGCACCTCAGCAACAGGCAACAACGACAGATGAAAATAAACACAACTTTATGTCGAAGTTTATAAATACTACTTTATTTAAGTAACGTAATGAAATTTTATGACTGAAGTTAGTTGTTAAAGCAACTTTCCTGCGGTCGGTTTGTCAACATTCAGCTTTTGTAACAATCTGCTCCGTGGATGGAGATGTGAGGTGTAGTTAACGGACCGTCAGACCCTCCAGCACCGGGCGGTCAACTCATCTCAGCCCAAAGAGAGCAGCCTGTTTTCGGCGAGTCTTCTGTGAAATGCTCCGCCGGTTTTCACGTCTCTGTAGCGGTTATACATGAGATTTAACTGTACTATAACGAGTCTTCATACGTATTAATGTGGTGACTGATGATGTTCACCGGTTACGTCTGTTTGAGGACAGAGTTTAGATTCATAACTTCATGTTTAAATGTAACTTTAACGTATTGTCTGTATCCGCAGAGTGCAGCATGTTTATTGTCCATCTTTGTGCATTAAAACTAACGATGTTTTAATTAAAGGACAAGAGGGCACCGTCATCGAGACTCTAAATCGGCAGCAGAACTTCAGCTTCAAAAAAACTCTGAAGCTTGGAATTATAATAATGAATAAAATAATTCCACATATGAATTATTGTATAGTTCTCTGTAAGATCTTTGATGTGTGGTCAGCAGCTTGCTGTACGACGACCACTACACTGATTATCAGCCTCTTGATGTTTGAGTAACAAAACAAACGGTATGTGTGTGTGCATTCAAATATTTTATTATAATAGTTTATTTTTTGTTACTGTATCCAACCTCCTCCTCCTAAAATGATAAAGCTACTTATTTTATGACTGATTATATATATATATATATATATATATATATATATATATATATATATATATATATATATATAGTGCTCAATATTATATATACCATTTCAAATTTTAAATGAAAATGAGACAAAAGCTTGTTAATAGTAAAATATTTAAGTCAAAAACTAAATTAAAACGTATTAGCAAGACCAGCTGACGTGGTGACGTCATCAAGTCAGCTGCTGTTCCAATTGCGGAAATGACCGTTCTCCCGAACCTGCGAGTCAGGACTCCAGAGTCTGTCTCTCGAGTCTATTCTCGCGGGAACGCAAGTCCGTTCTCGCCGTCTCAAGTACTGAGAAAGGGCCGTTGTCTCGCGAAAACTCCCACTTCAAAAGGCGCGCTGAATGTCCGGCACACCATTTGAAGATTACGCCTATAAATATGCATGAAGTGTCAGGAATCTTTACCAGTTTGCGTCCTCGTTTCACCTCCTTCAACACGTCGGCCACAGAGAAACCAAACAGATCGTCGAACTGTGGGGGATACTTGCAGATGAGGCCTGAAGAAAATAACTGAAATTACAAAAACAAAACAGAAACAGAGTGAGGACCAACGGTCACACTGTAAAAACACACGTTCATTTTCAATTAGGCTGAAAGGTTTGCCGGTATGATAATAGTTAACGTTAGCTGATGTTTCTCGCTAGAACGGAATGACACATATCTGAAAATTTACCAGACAGTTTTGGTGAGCAGTGACTCCGTCTTTTGTCGATAAAGCCCCGGTTATTTCCGTCTCATCGCACTTCTGGCAAAGTACACACATCACTTTGCTCCTGTTGTCCATTACTATCTGCAAAAAGAAAATTAACTCTTTGTTTGTGCAGGATACAGTTAATAATGTTCAAACGAGGCAACCGTTAGTTGCTTCTTAACGTTTGTTTCACCGCCCTTTGCTTGGGTTGGGGGTTGCCAGGTTGCATGTGCAATATCCCCGAACTCCCTGAGCTTTCCAAGCGAAGCTATTTGTGGTTATTTGGTTTAAGTAAGGTATATTTTCCCCTTGAGTTAATCAAGAAAGTAGCCAGTTTCAATACTAAGTTTATCAATTTCATTCCACTAGAAGAATGATATCTCAAAGATGCATAAATGGGTGCGAATTAACAAACCTGGCAACCTGAGTGGGCCGTTTGTTTCGTTTCTGTGTGTGACATCGGGATGACTCGGGAAGACTGCAGCATTGGTGGTTTATTTTAGTCATACAGTTAGTTAGCGTTAGTTGCTATTAGTCTTTTATCTGATTGAACGTAAACATTGTTACATTATGTATGGAGATGTTCAACAGTGATACTTCCGGTTACCCACCAGGTGGAGGTATAGTGGAGTGAAAAGGTGATGGTCCTAAAGTTTACAGTGACAGAGATTCTTCTGAATAACTTTAAAATCACATTGCATTTCCTTGATTGCACTCGCTAATTATGAGGCACGACTGTATATAATGAGAGGAGGACTATTATCAGTTTTTGGTGTTTTCATGGCATTCATATGCTATAAGAAAATGTGGGGTAATCATTTCTGATGGTGTACTGCTAAACTCTGAGAAGCATTGTGGTCCGCTGAAACTGCTTAGGTGATAAAATACAGCAGTCTTCGTGCATTATACACTTTAAACTTCGTTTGAATAATATATTGAAGATGAGAGTGGGGCATACTTTTCTCAATAGAGGACTTTTAGCAGATGTTTGCTTGTTCGCCAATGAAATAGAGGTTCAGCCTCTTCTAGCAATTATTTTAAGACCTCTGTAAATGAGCGTTAATATGAGTCAATTGCAAGCATATGATGAAAAGACTGATCACGGAAGTCAGAGTGATTCCCCGCCTTTCATTCAAGTTTGTATTCGCTCTTGTCTTTTAAATAGAGGACAGAGCTGAGTCAAAAATCCCACTTTAAACACTATCAACTACATGAAAATATACCACATGTAACTTTTCTTTCAAAAGGCGCCATATGAAAACGCTTAGCAAGCTTGCAGTGAGTAGCAGCCGGTTCCCCCTTGCGGCAGTCCTTGTTGCTGATTACCATCCGATCACAAGAGGAAATCATTGCTGCTCTTATTTTGGGTAAAAGAAAAGGTTATTTTCAGTGCAAAAACATACTGATCCTGAAAGGTGTTTTTCCTTAGGGGAGCGGTGGGAGATGTTTGTTGTGTGAGAGGTTACTAGGAGGCCCAAACAAACCACGTGTTAGATTCACATAATGCATATTGTTGAACGAAATACGAGTCTGAAATTGCGTCAGATTGATAAGGCCTTACGGCGGTAATATTTCTGCTGCTGCCTGACTCTCAAAGGCTCTACGAGCAGGAAGCGTCGGTTCCATCGCACCATAGGCAGATCGCAGCACGATATGTTTGTTAGCGTGTTAGCATTCTGATTAACGGCCATTCGGTGCCCTGCTTCGGCGGCCTAATCTGGCCTCACGCCTCACTGCACCTGCTCAATAGAATCCGCGCCCTGCATCATGACATCATGTCTTTATGTGAAATCCTGGTGGCATTCACGGGCCCAACGTAGGGCTTAGCATGCAAGCGTCCACTATAGCAACACGCAGCTCTTTAAAGGGAGTCCCCTGCTCCCCCGGCTCAGTGGATACATACATCCTGATGCCTCCACAGAGCTCTGAACATGGCCTGCATACCCCGACCCGTCGCGCTGAGCCCATGTGCCGTCCGGGGCCCAGAGGAGCAAGTATTCAGGCTTTTTGTTGAGGACATTTTTATATGAGAAGATGTCACTGCTCCTGGATATATGGAGATTAGGTTTTAGCTATCCAGCTAACATAACACACTGATGTTCCTGGATGTCATTCAGAGAGAAACTATAACAAACATTTTGGGCACTATTTAAACAAGATAGTGCCCCACACTTGTTCTAAGATTACATCATCCCTTTGTGAAAGGCTGCGGGATCAGTGAAGCTCAGTGTGGAGGCCAAACCTGCCACAAACCAACAAATCAGAGAGCAGACATTCACCAGCCCAGTGATGTCACATAGGACAGAGAACGCTGTTGGTGGAGGGACGTGAGAGTTGGCTGTAATAAGATCGGCAGAGTTGAGATGCGTCCATAAAAGGAGTGAAGGCAATTAAATGAGGATTTCTGATTTGGTTCATTGCTACATGTGGGTCGTATAAGGTCACCTCCACTGTGCACACAAGGAATTGATAAAAATTTTGTGAAATATTAAATATTAAAAGATCTTTATAAAAGATCTTTTTCATTTGTAATGATCATAATGTAATTTTGACACATTTTCTAATCATCCATCAAACTAAAAAAAATAAAAATATTAAGCAATATATTTTATTTCTAATAAAAGATCATGTTGAATTGAAATCAGACATCAAAGAAAATGGCATGTTTCAAACTGTATTGGCTCCTGGGAATATGAAACAATTGTGGAACCTGGAAATTCGATTGTGCAAAGGGAAATGTGTTGTGTGACCATGGAAAAATGTCTCAGACTGTTTTAGACTGCCAGGTGATTGCTTTTTTCCGTCCTTTTAATTTGGTGCATCAGTGGTTTACCGATTTAGGTTTTCAACAATTTGGGTAAGAGGCAAAGAGCTTTCTTCAAATAAACTTAACCAAACATGTGGTTTATGATGAAACAATTTAATGTTGGCATGAGGAAATAATTGTAAGATTGTGCATTCCAACACATTGCGTAGTATTCAAATGCGTGTTACAATATCTTGTTCCTTATTTGATGAGAGTCTAACATAAGAAATATGGACATGGAGAGACTTTTGCTTAAGTTAATTAATACTTTATTATTTAAAACTGATCATGATAAGATACAAAAATGCCATTGCCGCACTTGTGTGTGTTTAAGTGATAATTTCACGTCAGGTAAAAAAAGCCAATGTGGCCCATGATGAAGCTGACACTTATGAATCAGATCGGTTCAAGACGATTGTGACATCATTCATTACATCCCTAAAATGTTCACTTGTAGAAAAAAATATGTTGATTTCACTTGTGCAAACCTGGAGTGGTTTCACAACAAGAACTCAAGGTATTTAGAGCGTCGTCTCCGCTGTGTTTTTTACTCTGTTCAAACATCAGCGGCAATTCAGAGATCAAAGACTGCTGTGAATGTTTTTCTTCTCCGAGTTGGGAAAGTTTGACTAAGCCTCATAATAGAGACATTTCAGTGTGCGCTTTCACTCAATAGCTCAGATTCCTCACATTCCAGTTGAGTGACACAGATATACCTATATATACACACTCACACACACACGTGCATACAAACACACACACAGATGGACATTTGATGACAATATTCATCGCAAAGCAAGGGTTCACTGAAAATGAATCCAGATGTACTGTTTAAATGAGAAGAAAAATATTACAAAAAATAAATGAAATACGTAAATGTTTTTTTCAAAAAAACTAAAGGGAAAAAACAATATATACAGTATGTTAAACAAAAGATTTGCACTGAATCTAGTTGCACAGTTAGGAAAGTTCGATCGAGTTTGGTAAATTAAAAAATATTAACAAGGAAAACAGAATGTAACTTTTTCTAGGAGAAAAATAACATAAGTCAAATTTTTCAAATAAAAAGCAAATAAAATAATTCTGAGGAGCTAACTTTTCTTGGAAAAGAGGGAAAGAAAGAGATTTCCGCAGTATTATTAAATATGAGGTTTTCTTTGAGTTACTACCACAATAAACACATGATCAAAAATGTTTACATTTGATTTCGTAGAAGAATACCGCTACAAAAATGACATCAATATTTCTTATATACATTTTAATGTCTTCTAAATTTGAACCAGTGTGGAAAAAATGTAAACAAATAAATGAATTGAAGAAAAAGAACCAGTAAGTAACAAAATCTGAAAATTGTTTTTAAGGCTCAACGTTTGAGTATTCCTGTTATTTTAACCCAAAGTTTAGATCAACCTGCTGCTGCCTGAACTCAAGAGCCGAGCAAAAACAATGTGCAGCATTAACGGAGGAGGACATAAACTCTCTATCGTATTTGAGCTGGTGGCACATCAGCTGCTGTTGTTGTTTCGTGCACTCCATCTATGCCTCTACGTATATGTGTGTGTGAGGACATTGCATGCGTGCAGCCGGCCTGCTCTGCTGTGGACTCGGTGCCCCGGCCGCACAGTGTCCATGTTGGTGTGTGAGCCTGAGGCCTGCTCCCATACATCCCCGCTCTGGCTCTGTTGATCCTATTGTCTCCTGCGTCACCACACGTCGCCCGGCAAATAAAGGCCGTCTGGCTCCAAGCTTAAATATTGCAGCAAACTAAAAACCAACCATCAGAGCCGATTCATTCACATCTGCTCAGTGGGGCGACAAGGACGGGGCTTTAGGTGGGAAAGAGGGCAGAAAAAAGTTCACTTTTCCCTGCCGGGTGCCAAGAGAACGGGACAGGACTCAACTTCGCGGGAGCCGCAGCTGTGGCAAGTTGCCCATTTAATTTCATTTAACCTGTGTCATACATTACAGAAGAAGGGACTATTTCTTATATAATGATCTCTCATTTTACGTGTTTAATTAAGAATTTTTCTAGAATTTTAGAAGAGCTAAAAGAAAATACTTTTCAGTTTTCACCGCTCTTGATGTTCAACGTAGTTCATTTTAATCACATTCAGAACAAGAAGCCGTCTATCTGAAATAATATTGCGCAAAACATTCTTTATTTAATATATTAAACCTAAACTTGTTTTATTCCAATTTAACAATAAAAAAAACACTGGCACCACTTTTAGAAGTTTCTAATTCTCCAGGCTTTCTAATAGAATTGCGTGTGGTGGAATTAAATAATGACTTTATTTTCCTACATTCCTTACGCATACGGTCCTCTCTAATCCCGTCTCCCTGTCTGTCCACTCTACCCCATCCTCCCTCCCTCCCTGTCTGTCTGCCCCCTCTGTGTCTCTTCCTACCCCACCCTTCATTCCGCAGTGCTACGGACCGATCATGGGTGACTGGAGCTTTCTGGGTAATATTTTAGAGGAAGTTAACGAGCACTCTACGGTGATCGGCCGGGTGTGGCTCACGGTGCTCTTCATCTTCCGTATCCTCATCCTGGGCACGGCGGCGGAGTTTGTGTGGGGCGATGAGCAGTCTGACTACGTCTGCAACACACAGCAGCCGGGGTGTGAAAACGTGTGCTACGACGAGGCCTTCCCCATCTCCCACATCCGCCTGTGGGTGCTGCAGATCATCTTCGTGTCCACGCCGTCTCTGGTGTACGTGGGTCACGCCGTGCACCATGTGCACATGGAGGAGAAACGCAAAGAGCGCGAGGAGGCCGAACTCAGCCGGCAGCAGGAGCTGAGCGAGGAGCGTCTCCCCCTGGCACCGGACCAGGGCAGTGTCCGCACCACCAAGGAGACCAGCACCAAGGGCAGCAAGAAGTTCAGGCTGGAGGGTACCCTGCTGAGGACCTACATTTGCCACATCATCTTCAAAACACTGTTTGAGGTGGGCTTCGTGGTGGGACAGTACTTCCTGTACGGCTTCCGCATCCTGCCGCTGTACAAATGCAGCCGCTGGCCCTGCCCCAACACGGTGGACTGTTTTGTGTCCCGGCCCACGGAGAAGACCGTCTTCATCATCTTCATGTTGGCCGTTGCCTGCGTCTCACTCTTCCTCAACTTTGTGGAGATCAGTCACCTGGGCCTGAAGAAGATTCGCTTTGTTTTTCGCAAGCCGACCCCGACCCCGGCTCAGGGCGAGGGCACGGCCTCCCTGCCGCCCCCAGGAAAGAACTTGCCCCCTCTGGCGATGCCAGCCCTGCAGAGGGCGAAAGGTTACAGGCTGCTGGATGAGGAGAAAGCTCCCATAACTCAGCTCTACCCGCTTACCGAGGTGGGCATGGAGGCCGGCAGAGGGGCCCCACTCTTCCCGGTGCTGGAAGAGAAGGTGGAGGAGGTGCTGCCAATGGAGGACATCTCTAAGGTGTACGACGAGACTCTGCCCTCCTATGCCCAGACCACCGAGATGGCGGGGGTGTCACTACACGAGGAGGCCGAGGAGGTGCAGCCAGCAGAGGTAGAAGCAGAGAGATTGGAGAGGGATGAGGATCTGGAGGTAGAGGAGGCGGGGAACGGGGAGGGGGTGAATCCAGCAGAGAGAAGGATGGAGGCCACGGATACGATAGAAGACACCAGACCGCTGAGCCGACTGAGCAAAGCCAGCAGCAGGGCCAGGTCAGACGATCTTAACGTATGAGCATGTGAGAGAGAGAGAGAGAGAGAGAGAAAGAGAGAGAGCACATGTACACCTGCACACACCAGATGTTCAACTAAAGAGTGAGCACACACACATCTAACTCAAGATGACGCACACTCTTGAACAGGCAGGTTAACAACAAACAGATGAAAAACAAAATCAACAGGGATAGATTTCAACCTTCAGAACACAGGCTACAATTCTAATAGAGGCAAAAATCTGCGTGTTTGTGATTAAAGAGGGGAGGAGTAGGTTTTTTATTAAGTGTGTTCTTATATTTAAAAAATGTGGAAAGGACAAATGCAGGGGGAAATGTTTTTACTTGATGAAAATCCATGTTCAATTTTTAGAAACATCTTTTTCTATTGAAAGAGTTTTAATCATATATAATGGAGATTGAGACATTTTTACATGGGGTTTGAGTAGATAGGGGAAAGAGTTAAGATACTTGTGTGTCTTCAAAATGGTATTTTCGCTGTAGTTAGGCGGTGACTTTCATTCCCATTCAAACAGTGACATATTGCAAATGCAGCACGCGGCTGCACAAGGCCCCGGTGAGACTGCCCCCAAATACACAAATTAAAGGTTAAAGGCTGGTACATTTAGAGGTAAACAGCGCATCGAAAAGAGGAAGAAAAATTTCCATTTTCAGGTTGAGGAGAGTGTACCATTTGTTTTTTGCACAATCAGCGGTTTAAACTCTGTGCAAGGCCTTCAAACCTCGTAAAACCTCATCTGTGCACCACTTACATAGAATTATTTCAAGTGAAGAGAGATGTGCATACATTTCACAGCATCTCTCCTTTTCATGTTTATATACTTGGCAGCACGGCCAGAACTTAGAGAGTTAAAACCCCAAAAAAGACAACATGTTAAATGTCTTTTTTTCAATGTGATGTGAACATTTCTTTATTTTAGATGCGTGTTTTGTAGAACTTTTTGTAGAACTGTGTACTTTGGCAGAGAGCAGGGGTCATTTTGACCTATCAGAGAATGAACTATGGTAGCGACCTCAGGCCAAATCCTCTCTTTTCGTGCTGTACAAACAGGCGTCCGGGCGATAAAGATCGTGCAGCATCAGCACAAAGTATTGTTGGAGGCCAGACAATAAAAGAAACCGTGCTCATCAATGAAAACAAGCATCCTTGACCTGTCTGTGAAAAAATGGTTCTACTTAATTTCATGTTATTACCGCAAAATAACAATTCTTATTGCATGCGTTCAAATTCAGAGAAGAAGAGAAAAAACAACTAGGGTTGACTCCCGATGTACATAACGCCCCACCTCATGTCTGATAATGGACATAATGAGCACAGCAGTTTATTTCACACAAGTTATAATTGGGATAACAGAATTTAGTTAATAAAAAAAAACTCAATAAGGACTAAATTCCCCCACCACAGAATCATGCATTGTAAAGATAGATTTCTTTGTGAACAATGTGCAATAATTTCAAGACAAAACTCGTTAAGTTAAGATTCTCACAAATCTTCCTCTCACATTCTCCGGCTTTGTTTATTGGAACAACTGCCACTGCGGGATTTCCTGTGCCTTGGCTGTGATTGTAGATTCACAGTCGGAAGATTGTAACACACGCTTATTTGAATTTATGTGAATTTGATTTATTTTGTATCTTTTTTTTGAGTTTCCTTTTGTATGCGTCCACTCAGCACACACACTAATCCCCAAAACCCACCCGCTCCAAACATAGAATTTGTCTCCATTATGCAGCGCTTATGGTTATATCACAAGATTTTAAAGCTGATAATTGAATGATTTTCAAGCGATATTAGGGCATAAATGTTTATGTTTGCTGTAATGAACAATGTGACACAGTGCACAGTTAAAGCTCATAAATAAACACATGTAAACTCACCTCACAGTGTTGTTTTTTGGTGGTATCATCAACCGGCTCCAAGGAAACTCATAATCCAATATTGTCAAGTCTGCATAAAAAAGAAACTTCTAAATCACTAAATTGTGGGACACATTTTAGCATTTGACATTATTACAGTTTAAGTATGACGCTGGTTCTTGTGTGCATTGATACGAGCGGTAATGTATGTTTTTCTTATTTTAAGACTGTTGCATTGACTGTATGTTTGTAAGAAGACATGATTAATTTTTGGAAAGAACAAAAAGAACAACATTTTTACTAACTTGTAGTCTTCTTTGCTGATAGATGTGTGGCAGTATCTTCTGATGGAATGTGAACCAAAGCAATAAAAATTCACACGTGGTCAAGAAGTGTTGCTTCAATGTTTTCCCTGCTTTGGGCGCACACACACACACACAACTATACGCTCAACTATATCATTATGACACGATTAAAGTTTAAAAATTAAATCATTATGGTTCCCTACGTTTTACATAACCGACAGAATTGTTCATTCAAAAAATGAACTTAAACTGTGGCTGAAGAGTGGTAAGAACATATATTTGACATTTGAAAACCGGCTAAGATATAGAAAACTGGACTTATTTGAATGAACATTGATTCTTGAGGACTGATGTGAGGTTGAGAGGAAAATGAATAATGAGGCAGTATTGTACAAGGTATTTACAGCGGGTGAAATACGTTTTGAACACGTCACCATTCATTTCAGTAAATATATTTCCAATGAAATTTTGAAATGAAATTTCCACTAATGTTTGTAACAACCCAAGTAATACATGCATACAAAGCCAACCCAACCCAAACAAAGGCTCTTATGGTAGCTTCCACTGTTACAGGGCAGTGCTATTTGGAGAACATTGGATCAAAAAAATTTGATTGCGGAAGGAAGTCCCCGTGAAGACCTTAAAGTTATCAAACACAACATTAAAATTAAAATCATTTAAATTAAAAAGATTTATCGCATAACTTAAAAACGTTGAAAAGAAGGTTTTCACTGAAATTCAGGGAAGCAGCTGTAGGCTGCTGTGGACAGAGGTGCGGAACCAGGCCGAGAAGTCTTACTGGCAAGAAGTTCTGTTTGAAAACCTCAGAGAGGAAGAAAAGATCTCTCTTTTATGTCACTCACTGTATATTCTTCTCCAACAAGGTGAAGAAGACGCTATAATTGCATATCGGATAAACCACACAAAGTTGAAACTTATACTTTCAATCGTTTTTACTTTAAAGATAAAAAGGACTTCAATGATTAGGATTTGGTAGATTGTGTGGGAAGATTCTACATCCAGCCAACCGCCTCACTTTTCCATGGAAACCAAAGCCTACGTGCTTTGTATTTATTTTCATTTGACTTATTCTTAAATGTTCTTAAATTCTTCCTGTGTCCTCCTGCCTGTTGGTATACATTGCAGTACTTCAACATGCCATCATTCCTACAGCCTTCCTGCAGTACATTGTCTTCATTTTCCAAATCTTTACTGTAAGGATTACCTTTGTTGTTGTGTGTAAGTAGCAGTGTTGGTGCGATATGAGGAAAAGCATAGATGTGACTGTGCTTGTGTGAGTGTGTGACTATGTGAGGGAGAAGGAGAAAAGAGTCAGTGAGAGAGAGTACGGGCAACTTTCACAAACTGACTTATTGATTTCCCATTTAAAGGCAGGGGTGATGTTTTGGATAGGATTGATCGAGAGGTGGAGTCATACAAAGACAGCATCCCCAGCAGCTGATGCTGACATGGTTTGCAGTGTGAATATACAGTATGTTACTGTATAGCATAGATCAGTATTGGTGTATCAGTAATACGTATATGTTGTTGGTTCCTAACCCTTGGGTTTTTAAATGCTTACTATCGAAAAGCATTCAGCAGTAAGATTAATGCTTTTGAATAAATTATAAACAACTTCATGTTGAGTGACACTATCAATCACAAATTTGTTTTGAGTTTGTGGCGTGTGCGATGCAGCTACTAACTTCATTAGTTGGAAGTTCTTTGCTGGGGATCAGAGCTGGTATGTATTCTGTGTCCACATAGAAAAGGCTTCCCTCAGTGTAATTACATAATTACAACCCGTTACATCTCTTCATCAAGCCAATTTGGTGAGTGTAGCTCAGTTTTTCTTTTTTCTTTTACCCGACCAATTGGCTGATGATATGTTTCTGACCGACAGCATCGTAGAGGAAGCTCAGCCCCCACCACCTGGTTTCCCTTTGGTCTGCGCTCTCTCAGCACTTTGAAACATAGTTTGCAATATTATTTCTATTAGCACGTTAGCTGGCTCGCCATCGACATGCTGAGAGGCGATAAGAGGGAATCGAAATGCTTCGAATCGCTGAGTCACCATAATAGGAAACAGACATTTGGTTTCAATGTCTTACCATGTAAGTAATAATGGGCACATTTCTTCAGTAAATAATATACATAAGTACAAATAGTAATAATAAAGTGCAAATTTTAAAGTGTAAATAACCATACATAAGTACAAACTGCACAGTAGAATTGACTTTACCATCTCTATAAAAGAGTCCATTCTGCTATCCGATAGAACTATATTACATATTATAACATTTTTACTACCATCAGTTGTCAAAGGCCCTACAGAGGCACACGCCTGCATTTCCTAGCTGCCAAATCAGCTATCAGGTCATATGACAGTTTCTGAGCCACGTCCCCATTGATGCTGATGACAGCCAGACCACTTAAACGTTCCCTATTTACATCACGTTCAGTCGAAGGGTTTTTCCAAAGTTAACCTTGCCAAGAGCAGTTTCCCACTCATCATTTCATTACGTTGTGAAAGTGTCACTTGTAGCTAGGCTACTTTTTCACTACCCAATAAGACTGTTTGAACATAATTGATAACAAACGCAAAAAAGTGCCCTGAAGTGCGAAGCAAACTAGGCTAATAGGCTAACGTTACCGGACTATATCTCTGATGGCTAAAAGAAATAGCAGGCCCAATTCAAGCATAATCAGAAATACCATTGCTAGCTAGCTAGCAACCTAAGGAATGATTGCTAGTCTTATTGCTAACGGTAACAGAAACGATAACGGTAACTTCAATGATAACAAAAACGTAAATGATAACATAAAAAACAAATGATAACAAAAACGGTAACGGTAACAGAAACTTCGGGCGGCCTGCGGACGAGTACCGAATATTATGAGCGCGAGTATATGTGGCCAGTCGGCCGCCCGTTGACCGCTAGTAACGGTCCTCACAAGACAAAGTTTGGGGACCCCTGATCTAAAACATTGTCTTGTCATTAATTTTAGCCTGGCTCTTAGCCTGTTCTGGAGCAGGATAGCTTCAAAGAAAAAATCGCCATGGTTACTTTCCCGGGTTTAATCCAACCTGCTTTCGTGCAAACAAGTCCAAGCTAAATTCCTCCAGGATAACCTGAATATCCTGGCTTTATGCAATACCGCCCTGTTATCCAATAACAACAATGTCAGTTTTAGTAAACATCCCAATTTGATTCAATGCAAAAACGGTACTGAACACCTATTATTACTTAGCAGTTAAATATTTAACATAATTCCATCAGTTAAAACATAATAAGGACCTATTATAATTAAATATATTAATCTCTTAAATATATATAGGTATAGTGGTATAAAACAATGACAATATTCAGTATATGATGTAGGAGCCACAAAGGTGATTATTATATATGTTCCGTCTAATATAAAATGATTGTTGATATGATAGTTTAATGGTTTATATTTGGGACACTTGGGTTGTTATATTTGGTTGGGTTTATTAATTGCATTTCACCGTAATTGGGGGGCGGTAACCTAAGGACGGATTATAATAGCAGGCACAGACTGAAGTAGCGGGGGTGAAAAGAGAGAGAGAGGGTGAGTGACGGGGACGCCGTATTTTTGTTGACCGCTGGTTGATCGCTTGTTGACTGCTTGTTGAACGCTATTGACGCTATTGACCGCTAACGCTAACGCTATTGACGCTGTTGGCGCTGTCACTATTGCTGCTACGCTATTGTTGCTACTGTTGACCGCTATTGACGCTATTGACGCTGTTGCTTGCTGCTGCTGCGCCCCTGTTTGCTACGCTGCTACGTTGTGATTTTTCTTTACTTTGAGCACGTTATGCATATCGGATTATGTTGGACTAATACTTCAATAAACCTGTCAAAACGCATCATTGGATCGGAGCGGACTTTTTCTTTGGTACAGCGCGTCACAATCCGCTACACCAATAACTTAGCCTCTCAGCGACTGTTTATTTGAATACATGTCGCTACATATGATATAACTAGCAGCTGGGTAGCGGTATAAACTTTCCTTGATGCGGCAAGCCTGACGGAGTTATCACTGCGGTCAAAATAATGCAGAGACCACCATATTTCCCTGTTGGCATGTTGCGCTCAGTGTTTTGGCATAGTGGTGGACATAGTTCAGTTTTGGTTTCATTTGACCAGAGCACCTTCTTCCACATGTTTGCAAGTGTCTCTCGCCAACGGGATTTCTTATGGTTCTTAAAAAAGCAGCTGTAAGAGCCATTTTGTTATTGTTTGATTGTTAACCTCCCACCTCTTAGGTGGTGGATGTTTTGAATTAGGCCACAAGGTCAACATAATGTGTTACAGGTGTTGGTGTTTGTGGAAATGCAAATAGTTTTTGACAGAGCGAGGGTGAAGGAGTCATGGTTCCTTTGGATGGTGTCACTAATGAACAAAATATAGGACAATTAAAGACAATTGGAGATTTCTCAAGGAATATTTAACACGTCAAAACAACCTCAACATCACCCAAGGTGACCTTACCTTGATAGGCACCAAGGGTCACTATAAGGAGCTTTATGGAGTACAGGTCACTAGTTGTCCTGTGGACCAATTCTGTCCACCTCCAAAGTTATCAAGAACATCACAGTGTCCTCAGAATAAATGTGAACTTTGACCTTGGTGATGATAGAGGAACTTACTTAATGTACAACTAAAGAGGATACTAGTATTGTATTTCAAGTAAAAGGTGTCTCTCTGCCACTGGAGATAACCTGTCCAAACATTCCTTTCTTCTACTAAAATACATTCAAGAGTCACTAAACTGCAAACTTATCTATATTTCAAGGGACATGTTATTTTTTCAAGTTCACAGTGACAGTTTTAAAACTAAAAACCCTCCTCCCAAAACAGGCTTCAGCCGACCAATGTTCTTTAGCGGGAAATACATTTTCTGTAACAGTCTCATGCTTGTGTGTCCAATTCCTAACCCAATTCTATGAAAAATATTCTAGAGTCAACATTTCTCAATGCCATACAATTCCACAGCATTGGATCAACATAATTTCTTATCATCTGGGCCCTTTGACCTCTTGGACCTAACCAGGGTTCGAAATGACTTAGGACTCTTGGGAGTCCCCTAAAATGTAACTATAAAAAATACTGAAGACTACCTTGCTACACTATATACTGCAGGCAAAATTATATTGACATATTTTGAAGGTGCGATAATGGTCTTGGGATGTTTTTCATGGTTTGGGCTAGTCCCCGTATTGTAGTGGTGTCTGGAGAAGAGGATTGGCTATAATCAAACAGGTAAATCCCTGACATGACAAAGTGGATAACAGGTCATTATTTCCTTGAGCAAGGAAGTTAACTAAGTTACCTAAATCCACCAGGTGTGGTCATTATGGCAGCACCATGCACCTTTAAAGGGTTTGATAAAATACAACTGGCGTTTCTCATCCCTTATGTTAATGGAATTTGTAAAACAACTAGCCGCTGGATTGAATAATAGTGATGTCTATAAAAACTGTTCCTGGCATCTAATTAAGGCACCGAAATCAGAGTTGCTATTTGGTCTGGTAGATAACGGCCGTTAAATAACCTGTACCGCAGAGGTAAACATGTAATTCTCCATAGATCACTGCGTAGAGCACTGGGCTCATTGGCTTTAGGATGTTTTGACCCACGGGGTTCGAATCCCGATTGTTCCGATCTTTTTTTAAATATATTTTCTTAAATGTTTTCATACGTGGTTGTGATGTACTTATACAACTTTGTACTTGTACAATCGTGAACGCTGCAATGGATTTGTGATGCGTTTTGTAGATTTTCAGCAATATGTTTGTGAATGTGCTGCTGTTAGCTGGCAGGTTGTTTGGCTTCAGACACATACAGGAAGAAACGTTGACAAACACACTCTTCTAATCATTATGTTACACTGGGTATCTAAATTAGTTAATGCAACTTTTGATATAGGAACACCAACTCCAAATATTTTGCTGTAACGAATGAAGTTATAAACATAATTGAAGCACTTACAGGATTTTCATGAGGGATTTCACTTTTTGTGAGGCTTTGTTTAACAATAACCTACGTGTCTGCGCCATAGACCACAACACAATCTGTGATGCTATTGGCTGCCCTGATTGCTGCCCAATTATTGTCATAAATATAAAACGTCACCAAAGACCTATAATTTTCACAATCATTTTTTCTGTTAAAAATATATGTCGGGGACCCCCCAAAATCTAAAAAAAAATTCTTATAGGGGGTCCCTAATGACTTATAGGGGGTCCGGGACCCCCCCAGACCCTCCTCATTTCGAACCCTGCCTTCAACACACATAATGAAGCACCATGTGACTGAAGACTGACTAAAGTCGTCTCAACTGGCTGAATTGCATTTCTTTCCGTCTTTTGATTTTGTAAAATGCCTGGCTTGTTAGACTGGTGGAACATTTGGAATATAAACCTGTCTGCCAACTTCTTAGATGACCCAAGCTACACAATCGAAAGTTGTGTTTTGGGTTTTTAGTTTTAGTCATTTTTTTTCGTTTTTTGCTGTAGTTCTCGGTGGTTTAATGAGGATTCAAGTTTTACCTCAGGGGGCTCGGTTGTAGGTCAAATTTTAAGTGTAACAAAAATATTAAGCAAAACCATTTCATCCCTCAGGACGTAAAGTGGCGCGATGGTCAATAGTTCAATTTCTGGCCTGAGCAATTCAAAAAGTCCTTGGGAGAGATACTAAAGAGTATACTTTGAGATTGTGTGTTTATTACTCCTGATGGGCAGTTGTAACCTTGTATGGTAACCTCTGCCTTCCATTGTTTGAATAAATATGGAAATTGGTGTCAGTTGGTTTGCTTGTGGTGTCAGGAACTTTGGTTTATTTAAAAAGAGATTTATAAATGCAGTCTTAGGGTTGTTAATAAGACTAATGATACACATACAATACAGCGTATATACTTTTTTTCTAATTCGGTTGATGAAATCCAGCGTTGGTTGGATTGGTTGAGAGCGAGTCACAGGCTGCATTATTAAAACAATAAAGTACAGTTGTTCACATTGACCCGAGCGTTCCATTTCACTGCGCACTCAAACTAACAGGTTAGAATCTGCGCCACCATTAGTTGACATTTCAGTCTTTAGCTCGGTGGCGATCGTCATAAATGATCGATTTCAGGCAATGCGAGCTTTTGCAACCGGACAATTAAAGTGGACGTCATGAACAATGTAACAACACCCCTGAACTGTTATTATAAAGTACAGCCACTCGTAGCTACCTTATTCCTTAAAGATAATACCTGATGTGAAAAAGTATTATTTTCCCTCTTGAGATAAATTTCAGGTTAAAAATGTAAGGAAATATTTGAAGAACAAATGTCCCAAGAGACGAGGCCAGCGAGCACTGACAGTTCTGTCTGCAATCTCCATGTGGAAGTTAAAACCAAAATGTAACTTGTTTAACAGTGGGGACAAGTTAACAACTGGCTAATATGGCTTTGCATGGCCATTAATACCTCAACATATATAGCACTACCATAGTAGCAAAATACATCAGTGCAGGAAAATAAACTTGGTCACCAATATTTACAACCACAATCTGATTCCAGCATGAATAGTTTTAAACACAACATTAGGTAAATAAAGTTGGTGATCTTCATGAGTAGTTCCCTACGAGGTGTGCAGCCCGTTGTCTGCTACTCTAAAAGAAAAACCCCGACAAGACCTGCATGTTTTCGTGGTCCTTCCACATCTTGCTACATCCACGCTGAGTGAGCGTGACGTATGCGTCCCCAGGTGGGAACAACTCAAAACTCAGGCACTGAGTATATTAGGTCTAGATAAAAAAAAAACTTTCTGTTGAACGCTTCTTAATTAAGTTTTGTTGTTATTTTAGGAATAAATGTTATAACAGAGGTGAGAAGGTGTTTTCCCTGTCTTCACCCACAGTGAGGATGTCACCAAAAAAGATCATTGATCGATGCACCTTATATGAGGGGGAGAGACGGATGATCCAGCCCTGAGTGAGGGTCAGGCTCCATGTGGTCATCTTCATCTGAGCTCTCATTGGCGGCAGCAAAGGCGGACTCTGGTTCATTGTCATTGTATGAGCCAGTTCTAATTAACATTGGGTGGAAGGTACCAAATTGGGCCAGCAGGTGTCACCCTGGTGCACTTTCTTTATAGGTGGGAACTTTCAGCCAGGTGGCAGGTGTTGCTAGATGGAGGAGCACACAGTTTTTGACCGCTCCGGTCTCCGTCCCATTTATTTGGTTGTAAGTGACAGGTGAATGGACTCTGCATTGTGAGAAATAAAACAAATATTCAAACGAAGAATCAAAGGCGTAAGCGTTGTTTGCCAGCACGTCAAAACCTGCGTTTAGCCTGTCTACGCAGCCCCTCAGTGGCTTTAAGTTAGGCTTAGCTGCTACAGTCATCTTTCCTTTCAGTTTCATCAAAGAGGTGTGTGGTGGCGGGCGTGGTTTCAGCCCGGCTGCAGGTGGGAGAGCGGGGGAGTGGCTCGGGGAACGGTGCCAGCTGGAGACAATAACAACCAGCTGGGGATAATTGTGTGTGCTTTTTCCCCCTATTTGAGCAGTGAGGCGGGGGTGAGCGAGGAGGAAGGAACACGAGCGAGCCCGACGCCGGCACACTTGACGGGGAAAAACAATAAAACTTGTTGCACGTGATCCTGGCTGAGCGTCCCTTTATCCGCACGACCCACGCACATTACAGTGGCGCCCAACTCGGCGGAATGGCGGACGAGGGACAGCAGGCGAGGCCGGCCCAACCTGCGCTAGCACTGGGCCAGATGATTGGGGACCTGGCGGCAATCCTAAGGGACCAAGCCGAGGCTAACCGGCAGTTCCTGGGGGCTCTCCAGGCCCAGGTGGGGAGGCAGGCCCAGGCGCTGGAGCTATTGGGGGCGCGGTCGGGACCCGCGCTACCACCACCGGGCCCGACAGCACTGGCGAGCCTGACCCTCCACCGCATGACGGCGGAGGACGACGCCCAGGCTTTCCTGGAGGCCTTCGAGGCGACGGCACAGGCATGTGGCTGGCCGGTGGAAGAATGGCCGGTCAGGCTGGTGCCCCTCCTGACCGGGGAGGCGCAGACGGCGGCCATGGGGCTCCCCCCGGCGGCCCGGAGAGACTATGCGGCCGTGCGAAAAGCCGTGGTCGACAGGCTAGGGCTGCTGCCCGAGGACCACCGGCGGCGATTCCGGGGGGCCAAGCTGGGGCCGGAAGACAGGCCGTTCGCCTACGGGCAGCGGCTCCGAGACGCCGCCGCCAGGTGGCTCCGGCCGACGGGGGTGGAGACAGCGGCAGAAGTCCTGGAGGCGGTGGTACGGGAGCAGTTCGTGGAGGGGCTCCCGGCCCGGACGGCGGCATGGGTCCGATACCACCGGCCACCGACGCTGGAGGCGGCCACCACTCTAGCCGAAGACCACCTGGCGGTGCACCGCAGCGGGCAGGGCGGCCGGGAGGGCGTACCGCCTGCGACGCAACCGGCAGCAGCGCCAACCGGACGGAGCCCGCGGCGGACCGCGGGGCGGCCCACACCGGCCCCACGTCGGCAGCCGGGCCCCGGAACCCCCCGACCGCAGCAAACTCCGGCACCCTTCCTGACCCACCGGGAGGTTCTCAAACGCCAGGGCAGGAGTGCTGGAAGTGCGGGCGGCCCGGCCACCTGCGGAGGGAGTGCCCGCGGATGGAGGTGGGCCAGGTGATCCGGGTCGCCGGCGCTCCATCACCCTCCCCCGGCCCGGGAGCGACGTACCGCGTTCCGGTAAGAATCCAGGGGGGTACACGCCAGGCGATGGTGGATTCGGGCTGTTCGCAATCCATGATACACCAGAGCCTGGTTCGGCCAGGGGCATTGGTAGAAGCGTCGTGGGTGAAAATTAGGTGTGTGCATGGGGACATTCACGAGTATCCTATAGTGTCCGTCGAACTTAGGTTCAAGGGAAAAAAATATAGAATAAAGGTCGCGGTTAGCTCCCACCTGACGCACCCAGTAATCTTGGGAACGGATTGGGAGGGATTTAACACGCTAATGGGAGAGGCTGCGGGGGTGCGTTCACGACCGACAGGGACATGCGGTATTTGTGCTGTGCTCAGCGGTGACGCGAGGTCGTCCGACGCCGCCGGGGGAGAGGGGGAACCGGCGGAGCCTCCCGTAGAGACTCCGGCGGTTCCCGAGTTCCGCTCCATGGAAGATTTTCCACTCGAGCAGTCTCGTGACGATACTCTACGCTCAGCCTACGACCAAGTGATAAGAATTGATGGTCATTTGGTGCGCCCTGACGCAGCACGGTCGTACCCGCACTTCTCATTGATTAGGGACAGACTGTATAGAGTGAGTCGTGACACTCGAACGGGGCAGGAAAACACCCAGTTGCTGGTGCCGAAAAGCCGCCGGGAAATGATTTTCCAGGCGGCTCACTATAATCCGATGGCGGGTCACATGGGATACGGGAAAACACTAGACCGGATAATGGCCCGATTTTATTGGCCAGGCATCCGGGCGGACCCGCGCCGCTGGTGTGCGTCCTGCCCGGAGTGTCAGCTAGTCAATGCACCAGCCATCCCGCGGGCCCCGCTGCGGCCTCTACCGCTGGTGGAGGTCCCGTTCGAGCGCATCGGCATGGATCTAATCGGGCCATTCCACCGGAGTGCACGCGGATACCGCTTTGTGTTAGTTCTCATGGATTACGCAACCCGGTATCCGGAGGCAGTGCCATTGCGCAATATCTCTGCAAAGAGCGTCGCGCAGGCTCTGTTTCAGGTCATCTCCCGGGTTGGAATCCCGAAAGAGATTCTAACAGACCAGGGCACCTCGTTCATGTCGCGCACACTGGGAGAACTTTACGGGTTACTGGGCATTAAGTCCGTTCGCACCAGCGTGTACCACCCTCAGACCGACGGGTTGGTGGAGCGGATGAATAGAACGCTGAAGTCCATGATTCGTAAATTTATAAGCGACGATGAACGTAATTGGGATAAATGGCTTGACCCTCTGTTGTTTGCAGTCCGGGAGGTCCCCCAGGCCTCCACGGGATTTTCTCCCTTTGAGCTTCTGTTTGGCAGGTCACCTAGAGGGGTGCTGGACCTTATTAAAGAAAGCTGGGAGGAAGGTCCGAGCCCCGGAAAAAACGAGATCCAGTACGTCCTGGACCTGCGAGCAAAGCTCCACACACTGGGGAGGATGTCACGAGAGAATTTGCTCCAGGCCCAGGAACGACAACAGCGGCTGTACAACAGAGGAGCCAAGCTGCGAGAATTCACACCGGGAGAAAAGGTACTTGTATTACTTCCTTCTTCCAACTCAAAACTCCTGGCTAAGTGGCAAGGGCCCTTCGAGGTCACACGCCGGGTGGGGGATGTTGATTATGAGGTGGTGCGGTCTGACAGGGGCGGGGCTACACAAATATACCACCTCAACCTCCTGAAACCCTGGAGGGAGGCGGAGTCTGTTTCTCTGATTTCCACAGTATCGGAAAGAGAGGACCTGGGGCCGGAGGTGCCAAAAGCGGCCAATCCCACCCCGCTCCCGTGTGAGGCCCGTCTCTCTGAGGACCAGAGAGCAGACATTGCCCAGTTGCAAAAGCGGTTTGCTGATGTGTTCTCCCCCCGGCCAGGCCGGACGGACCTGATAATGCACCAGATCGAGACTCCCCCGGGGGTGACGGTAAGGTCACGTCCCTATAGACTACCCGAACACAAAAGAAAAGTGGTTTGGGAGGAATTAGCGGCTATGTTGGAGATGGGGATAATAGAAGAGTCCAACAGTGCCGGGTGCAGCCCCATCGTTCTGGTGGCCAAGAAGGATGGGACTGTGCGGTTCTGCGTGGACTACCGCAAGGTGAACGACGTGTCACGATTCGACGCCTACCCAATGCCCCGGGTCGACGAACTCCTGGACCGGCTGGGCACTGCACGTTTTTTTACGACCCTGGATTTGACTAAGGGCTACTGGCAGATTCCCCTGTCGTCAGAGTCCAAAGAGAAAACAGCGTTCTCCACTCCGTATGGTTTGTACCAATTCACCATGCTTCCCTTCGGCTTGTTCGGTGCCCCGGCCACGTTTCAGCGGCTCATGGACAGGGTGCTGCGCCCCCACGCCGCATATGCAGCCGCCTACCTGGATGATGTCATTATCTACGGCACCACCTGGGCGGAGCATGTGCGGCGGGTGGGCGCGGTGCTGGAGTCGCTGAGGCGGGCCGGGCTCACCGCCAACCCGGGGAAGTGTGCAGTTGGACGGAGGGAGGTACGGTATCTGGGGTACCACTTGGGGGGTGGGCAGGTGCGCCCTCAGGTGGACAAGACAGCAGCTATTGCGGCCTGCCCGCGTCCCAAGACGAAAAAGGAGGTGAGGCGGTTTTTGGGGCTGGCAGGTTACTACAGACGGTTCATCGCCGGGTTTGCGGACCTCACCAGCCCCTTGACCGACCTGACCCGGAAAGGTGCGTCAGATCCGGTCCAGTGGTCGGAGCAGTGCCAGCGGGCGTTTGAGAAGGTAAAACAGACTCTCTGTGGGGAGCCGCTCCTCCACACACCTAACTTTTCTCTCCCTTTTGTGCTGCAGACCGACGCGTCGGACAGAGGGCTGGGGGCCGTTTTGTCCCAGGAGGTCGAGGGGGTCGACCGCCCGGTGGTCTACATCAGCCGGAAACTGTCGGAGAGGGAGGCCAGGTACAGCACGGTGGAGAAGGTTGCCTGGCCATCCGGTGGGCGGTGGGCTCCCTGCGCTACTACCTCCTGGGACGCTCATTCACCCTCTGTTCGGACCACGCCCCGCTCCAATGGCTCCACCGCATGAAGGATACTAACGCCCGGATCACTCGGTGGTATCTGGCCATGCAGCCCTTTAACTTCAAGGTGGTCCATAGGCCGGGGACACAGATGGTCGTGGCGGACTTCCTCTCCCGCCCTCTCGAGGGAGGGGGGGGGGAGTAAGCTAGGCCGGACGGCTCCCCGGCCTAAGTCGGGCGGTGGGGGTATGTGGTGGCGGGCGTGGTTTCAGCCCGGCTGCAGGTGGGAGAGCGGGGGAGTGGCTCGGGGAACGGTGCCAGCTGGAGACAATAACAACCAGCTGGGGATAATTGTGTGTGCTTTTTCCCCCTATTTGAGCAGTGAGGCGGGGGTGAGCGAGGAGGAAGGAACACGAGCGAGCCCGACGCCGGCACACTTGACGGGGAAAAACAATAAAACTTGTTGCACGTGATCCTGGCTGAGCGTCCCTTTATCCGCACGACCCACGCACATTACAAGGTGTAATGGCAAAAATATATGTAACTCTTCTAAATGCTTCATTTGTATAACCAGTTTATTAATTGCAAGTGCTGAGATGGAAAGGCCATGGTATAAGAGCTGAAGTGTTCCACACTGATAAATGTCCCCAGCGTCCTAGCTGTAGAGACTAAACAAAGTGGGTCATATGTGTATAACCAGATTTGTTTTCAAGTGTTGGGAGGGCGAATCTGCAGAGCATGTAGCTGTTGTGATCTTCCCTTGCAAGGAAATAAACGGAGAAAGACACATTTGACTCAGAGCCTTTTGTTTCTTACTTTACGATTGTCTGTGCAAAATCTTCCACCACAGTGGACCACTGTCTCTGGCATTTCAGTATCAACAACATCCATCCCAAAACAGATAAACGCCTTGACATAATTTGCAGCATTATCTGTTCCTCTACAAGCAACCTTGTTGTGGATTTTGAATTCTTTGTTTACATTTGACAATAATTTTGCCAACAGATCATGTGTATGTGCTCCTTTAATTCGCCGGCATGCCAGCCATGCCACTTCATCTCTGGTTCCGCTGAAACATGTTTACTGTAACACTGCATGCGATAGATCTCGGTTCAAACCCTTTGACCCTGCAGTGTATGTGTGTATACTTTTGTGCCCCTGCGATCGGGCTTCCTGTCTAAGCGCACGCAGCATTGCAGAGCACAAGCTGCATACTAACCCAATCTTTAAGACATAAATGAGAACATCAGAATCTATCTGCAGTCTCACACACACCTGTCCAAGATAGAGAGGCAGAGGGAGGGGGTTTTGGGGGAAGGGCTGACCAATTTATCTCCAGTCTCTCCTTCCTCCTCTTCTAATGCTTGCATCTCCCCATTTCTCTCTCGCAACCACACTTTCTTTTTTCCTCTGACAGATAGAGAAGCAGAGGGGCAGACTGTGGCCCAGTTGAATATATCAGACTCAAGCTTCCTGCTTGTAGTTTTTAGTCTAATTCAGGGCAGCAAAGCGGCTAAATCTCAGACAATGTGAACCCCATCGGATTATACAATTAGGGTTAGGGCTTTTCTGAATTTTGTCCTGCATTTCAAACGTTGGCCAATCCTTTCCCACTTACCGGTTGTAAGATCAGAGAGAACATGAGGAGATGGAAAGCTTGGACAGGGAGTAAACAATGAGGTAACAACGGCAGAGAGAGGCTAACTGTGTGCTGCAGTGTCTCCGCTAGAGAGAGAAAAACATGTAGTTTACGAAATGTGCTTCATATGAAAAGCAACGTGTGATTACGAAGAGATCAG
This sequence comes from Pungitius pungitius, assembly GCF_949316345.1. NCBI lineage: Eukaryota > Metazoa > Chordata > Actinopteri > Perciformes > Gasterosteidae > Pungitius > Pungitius pungitius. The sequence goes on along the minus strand of NC_084909.1, from coordinate 11,768,005 downwards.
TGGTCCTTTAGCAGATTCCCCGCTGCAGCTAAAGAAATCAGTAAAGACGGGTATTAGAGGGAAGAAGAGATGCTCGACATGTTGAGCAATGTTGGGGTTGGGATTCAGGTTGTTGAATCCTTGAGGTGGAAAACAGGCCCAATTGAACTCTGTGGCTCGAACGAGACCCTGAACAATTGGGATTGATTCCATTTCCCAAATGTCCTCCCATGCAGACTGGGAGGACCGTTTCAATAATTAGTGTATCATCAAGTGCATGGATACATCCTATTGAAGGGTGGTAAGATGTACAGCGGGTGAAATAGGTATTGAACACGTCACCATTTATCTCAGTAGATATATTTTCAAAGGAGCTATTGAAATACATTTTCAGAAACCAAAATTATTTGGTCTATCTAAAGAAGTTCAGAAATAAAGTTATGTGTAATAATGTGAAATGACACAGGGATAAAGTATTGAACACACTTACTGATAGTTATTCAATACTTTGTACAAAAGCCTTTGTTGTAGTGTTGTTACCTCCGACCCTCCTGCTTCGAAGCTTGTGTCGAAATATGAACTAGTGCAAGGCGAAACAAATGTATCGGGGCTTGGTTTGTTCGCTGCTGATCACGTGATCAGTGATGTCCGAAGCTTTGTTCCGGCACACAGTCACGTGACTGCTTCGATTTGATTCAAATGGGTGCGAAACAAGGTTCAGGCTTATTTAAATTATATTGACATATATATCTTCTATTAATTCTTCTGCTAGTATGATCACAAACATACATGCACAAAGGTGCAGAAAGACACATAGATAAGTGTTTGTTCCACTTCTTACCAATGTGCAGAGACTTGAAATACATGAACGAGGACCCAATTCAAACCTGAAAAACAATACTTGTATTCATATAGGAATCCATGTAACCCACAGAGACTGGGCCAAATGATACTGGTAGGCTAGTTAAAACATGCACTACAGGTTTTCAACAGCAGAGGTCATCATAGAGTTTACAATGCATTGAATGAATGAACCTTTTTCCAATACAATTGGCTGGAAAGCTTCACTGGTTAAGAAAGCTTCACTTTGCAATCACTACTATGTTGGTAATGACAGCTTCAAGACGCCTCCTGTCTGGAGAAACAAGTCGCCTGCATTGCTCTAGTGGGATTTTGGCTCATTCAAACAGTCTACTGATTATTCTTTTCACTCCACTCACGTCAGAAATCTTGCGAGGATCACCTGGTCGAAATAGAGTTATGGTGAAATGATTGTCTTTCCACTTCCGTATTATGGCCCCAACAGTACTCACTGGAACATTCAGAAGACTAGAAATGTGCCAATATCCAACACCATCATTGTGTTTTGCAACAATTAGGTTGTGAAGGTCTTGAGACAGCTCTTTGCCTTTACCCATCATGGGATGTGTCTTGTGTGACAGCTAAGCAATGAGACCGTTTTGTAGGCCATCAGTTGGGACTGAACCAGCTGATATTAATTTGCACTGACAAGGGTCTGGATTGCTTTTTAATTACTGATTTCAGCTGTTGTCTTGGCTTTCTGTACCTTTTTGCACCTCCCTTTTTCCCAGTGTCATTTCACATTATTAACACATAACTTTATTTCTGAACTTCTTTGTTTTGGTTTATTTGTATGTATGTATTACTTGGGTTGTTACCATCTGGTGAAAATATCCTGTTAATAGCTCCTTTGGAAATATATTTACTGAGAAAAATGGTGACGTGTTCAATTCTTATTTCACCCAATGTATGACAGCTTTGTTAAAGACTCCTCGACTCTTATTGGTTTGTTATTCTCTGGGGAGGAATCTCACAAATGCTGTAAAGACAACTAAAGGTTTATCAAAAAGAAACTGGTATAAAAAGTTAAATTTAAATCATGTGAAGACATACAGTACATGCCAGAAATGTTCTTAACCAGTTGTCATTGGTTGAGAGGAGTTTAGAGTTTTGGAAAACTAACATGTTAAAGTAACATCATATCAAACTGACTGCTTAACATTGCGTTCCAAATCACGCACTTTTATTTTTGTTTTTCAAACATACTGCAGCATCCTAACTTAATAACATGACACCGTGCAGAGGATCATGGGTGGAGAACAGCCCCAAAAAGGCGTGGGGGCTTGATGTACTGCCGAGTACGACCGGGTGCAGTGGGATATCGGGGTAAACTCGGCCCGCTGCATTTTAGGTCCTATGTATTGCGGCTGTATTACTGTACAGTACGGTATTACTGTACAGTACGGTAGGATGACTATTGGAGTAAACTATGCCTGTCATCAGTGACTCATTCCAAAGAAAGGCTTTGGGTTTCCACATATCTGCCATTGATTCCTCTCATGCATGCTCACCTCAGAATCTCCTTGCTGTTGGTGTCTGCTGCTTTCCCTCGACTGCAAATCTCCTTCTAGAATTAAACAGTTTCAGCCAAAGTGAAGATGTTAAGTACATTTTACATTTAAAGTTCAGGACTACACTTGGAATAAGTTGTCAGAGTTTTTCATTTCAAAATTAAAAATTAAAGAAAGGGAAACATGCTCTTTGTTCCAAGGCCTCACACACTCAGTTCATCTAGAGTAGTTCAATACATGGTGAGCTACATTTTCGCGATATACTGTATTTAACAAAAATCTTGATGAAATGATCACAACACACTGCACACAAACAAACCTCATAATGTGTCACATTGCTACAGCCCACCATCACAAGATTCACTTCCTGGGTAGAGACTCTTGAATGTGTCTGTAGGCGAGTGCTGGCCAAGCGTTCTTCACACTTCAAAATGACATACGCAGAGCTTTTACTCTAAAGCTGTTACTTACTTTGTTGCCTAAGTAACATTGAATAAAAGCTATAGTTCAAACTTAAGGAACTCACGCCGAGGCAAAACAGCTGCTAATCACTACTGGTAAGTGTAGTTTTTATATTTATTATCCTACGTCTTGGTTTGGAAACTATAAATTCTTAACAATTCTTATCAGCACTCCTATGATTGAAGAATGCAGTTTTTAAGTGTTTATCTTTGTTTAGTTTCTCTTGTGAGATACTTTTGTGTTGTTACATTTTTTTCCTGTAATTTATGGTTGTCTATTTATAATGGGAACTCTGAGGTCTTTTCTGTTTAAACGTAGTATAAATAAAAAATTAAATATGATGTTAAAAATTAAAATATCCTTGTTTCCAGGTGGGATGGAGAATTTTTGCATCAACTTGACATTTTCGATCATATGTTGCATGTTCTGGATTTTCTCACTAGCAGGTAACGTTAATTTACAGCACTCTTACCATTAAGAAAGATGTGAGCAGATAACTTGACAAATCTGGGAAATACGTTTACTGTTTTACTGTTTGTCTTACCGAGACTCAGCTAAGAAGACGGTAGAAAGTGGTATCAATCTTCTCATCTGAATCTTGGCAAAAAAACAAGAAAAACTTTTGTTTTAACTTTAGTATGAAATGTAATGGTGACAAAGTGGTGAAAATAAAATCTTAAATGTGTGTTCCCAACACAGATGTAGGCAGCATCTCAGAGGCAGTTGGCAGTACAGTGATCCTGCCGTGTAAGGACGAGTCAAACGACACTCTGGTTCAGCTGACATGGAAAACGAACGGGATTACGCTGCTCAGTTTCAAACCACAAGTACCCTTGCACACCAGTGGCGAAGCGAGGCGCTGGAACATAAATATAACAGACAGTCCGCCATATGCACTGCTCATTAAGAACGTCCAGGAGTCTCATTCAGGAAACTACACCTGTGAGATCAATACGGACGCAAGATTTCTGGAACACAAGTGGGAGTTAATAATCACAGGTGAGCTAATCAGTCCTGAATCATTGAAGAGGAAAAAAGTCATCCCAGTGCTGGGAATTCATTTGAGAATCCACACGTTACTGGGCCACTGATTCTATACGATACCTGCGTGAACAACACATACACAACCTGGGTAACCTACAGAGTAAAGACATGTGAAACATTCACTCACAACAAAGAGCCACACAGGCCTCACCAGGACTGACATATTTGTTGTGTACTGTGGAACAAAACTAATTTTATTTGACCTACATCACGGCACACAACGTTTGCGCTTCTGGCCTATTGATAGGAAACAGGACATGCGAACACCGCCACCACTTCCTCTATGAAACTACAGTCTCACACATGCAAGATCTTTGGATGGATTTGAGTTTGAATTAACTGCCTCGTACACTTACGGTATGGTTTCATTCCGTTTTTTCTGCTCCAGGTAAATCAGAAAACGTGCTGATGATTACTGTGGCATCTGTTGTTCCTTGTGTGTGTTGCCTGATCTTTATATTAGCTTGGATCATTCTGCACAGAGTCCGCATTCAACGTGCAGAGTAAGTTGCATCCTGTCATTCACCACGTGATTCTATGCTCACAATGATGTACGGCTTGCTGCATTATACAAACATTTAAAATAAATGTCACTCTTTTTCAGGGATCATTCTCCCACTGCAAGAATGGTAAATATAATACTTTTTCCATTTGAGATGTTGACGATGAGTTTAAATTCGGAAGAACATCATTACAGGAGAACTCCTTTTACTCATTTTACTCCTTTTACTTCTGCAGGATTACTGAGATTAAACTGAACAACAATTATGCTTTGAGACGGAGTGAGCATTTTCTTTATTTTTTCTCTCTTTTGCAGGAGAGAGAAGAAGATATTTATGAAAACTGTCTGGGAATGCATGTTAGTCAACAACGTAGCGACAATCAGTCTCACTGTTACCACGAAAGACCTCATTGATCTCAGCGTAGAAACATCTAAAAGGGAAGGGGGTGTTTACCAGTTTTTTTTGTTCTTGGGTTGTATGTCTTTCTGTACCATCCGCCAATCAATACCTGTCTTAAGACCATAATTTAACTACTTAGCAGAGGTGTCAGGTAACAACAATAAGTACAAATACTTTGTTACTGTACTTAAGTAGAAATTTGGATACTTTATTGGAGTATTTATTTTTTTCAGACTTTTACTTCTTTTTCTTACATTTTAAAATCCGCCTCGTTACTCCTATTTCATTTTGGCTTGTTTTCCTTCATGTCATCTCTCAAAATCACATAAAAAATACGATCCGGATAAATCGCGCCGTCGTTTGAGTGAATTAGATTGTGGATGGATGAGAAGTATAAACATTTACCATCCAGACACCCTATTGGTTTTCTCCTCGATGCGCCTCAGAGTGACGCCGGGTGCGTAAAGTGGTGCAAGCATCCTTTTCCAGGAGGTAGGTTGGTGTTCGGTGGTCTGTTTCTCCGCTGGTCGGTGGTACAAGTTGATCTCAGTTGGTATTTAGCCACATGAACCCGCCGCCTCCTCCTCAAAGTCCCTGTAATGTTGAATGAGTATATTCATGACCATGGCTCTCCCGTACATGTTTTTTTCTAACTTTATTGAGAACCTGGCACGCCAGCGATAAGCAATAAAGCGATGTGTGTCTTAATGCATGGATTCTGTATTTGTTTATAAAAACGGGTTATTTGTGCAATGTTTTGATAACCGCCCGTTTTTCCCGGTGCCGCCCCCAATGAAGTAGTGAACCATGGGGAGACACTGCGGTCTATCTGATCAATAGGAACAGCATGTGTGTCGTTTAGCCGTCACTGGATAATGGGTTCTCGTTTTATTTGTTTAAGCATCTGTCCCTCTGTTGTTTTAGCGTTGCCTCTCTGAATGTCCATTCCATTATTATCCGGTCGGTCACGTGATCTGAAGGCACCTTCCCATTGTATTATAACGGACTGACTGACTGTTTGTTCTTAATGGACATTTTTTCCCCTCTGTTACTTTTACTTTAAGTAGTTTTGAAACCAGTACTTTTATTCTTTTACCTTAAGTAAGACGCTTGTCTTGATACTTCAACTTCTACAACTTCTATTTTTACACCCTGGTATCTATACTTCTACTTGAGTAATGAATGTGAATGAGCGGACAGCTTGTCGAGCACAACAACATTTTTTGTCTTTTGCAGTTTTTGTTCCACCTGCCCTCAGGAATGTCTGCTCTTCAGTTATTGGTAAAACCCAACATGTCTGAATACACAGAGGGCCTCTTTGACTGTGGCACGTAATAATTATTAGAACCTCAAGACCAGGAACATAAATGTATGACTGCAAATACTAACTGTCTAACTACATGAAAAGTAGGGCCGCATTTAAAAAGAGAAAATAAATACAATGTGAAAATTGTACATGTTCAAATAAAGTGTTTTAATTTAAAAAAATAAATGAGGACAGTCTTAGCAAATTATAAATCTAAACACATTACAATATATATTTTCACTCCCCCACTATTTTGCTCAGTGGGAGAATTGAGCTCTCGTTTGACCTGCCAGGTATGCCAACATGGCGTGAATGTATTAGGGCCATTCGTCTCTTTGTGTGGAGGAGCTCATTGAGCCTCATGGTGGCGTTTCAACGCATTCTAAGCATGCGGGACACTGGTTTGGTGCTGCAGTGGCAAGTATGAACACAAACGGGTTAGTCCATTATGGATTGAATGCACTACTTTCGCTGTCCACTTTCCTCTTTTTGAAAAGCTCCATTTGCATCTTATTTTTCTCTCGCGTGCCTTTTTCTCACTTTCTCCGTCCCCCTGGTTTCCTTTAAAAAATATTTATTATTAGGTTTCTTCCCTGCATCTTTCTATTTGTAATTTGCCGCTATCTGGTATCCGGGCGAGCTCAAAACTGAATGCACTTTATATGTCACTCATGAACTTGAATCAGTGATTGACTAATCTGTATGCCCTGGTGAGACGATACTGTCCTCCCTGGAATGCAAAGACTCGATTGGTCGAGTGGCATCACGTGGCGTGTTTTAACTTGAATGTATGTATCAGCAGTGTGTCCTTTGCAGTGAGACAACTGCCTTTTGCTTTTTGCTTTCACGTTTATCAACGAGGTCCCTAAATCAAACAATGAGATATTTACAATTAAATTACAAATAAGTCTGAAAAGAGCTTAAACGTATCTGTTGAAAAAACATTTTGAAAAAACTAAGGCAGTAAATAATACAGTAAAAAAAACATGTTTTTAGAAGAGTTTTTTGTAAATAATAATAATTGGTAATAATAAAGGTTATAATTTGAAGGTATTAAATTGCATTTTTTGCATAATTTTTCTTCTATCTCTACTTCCAGTCTGTCTCTTGGACCATCCCCGTCACTCCATGTGTGTTTTCTTGTGTCCTGTCCCTAATCAACACAAACACAAACAACAAAGAAAAGATTTCTACGAAATGTAAAATTTATTTTCTATATTAAACTTTAGTGTGTGCAGTACTACTGTTCTCGGTACCTTTAGAAATGTCTTATATGTAACACAGAGCAGCGACTAGAAAGAGAATCGTGATGATCAAAATCCCCAATAAGATCCAACAGGCACTGCAGGATTCTGATGGGAGACAGGACACAAAAAGAGTACAGTGAAAAGGAAAAACTGATATACTGTACATTCAGTTATTGCGGTTTATCGACTTACATTTTTTTTTATCTTACTGAGTTTTTGTCAAACCCTGTGGTATCTCAGCTTCTTTTATTAGAAGAAATTAGACCAGAAGGATTGAAAAACATGGTGGAAACTGTAAAGGAAAAATAGTCTAAAGCAAACTTTAAAAGAATGTTCTCTCTTTTGCTGTCAGTTGTCATTTCAGCGCGCACCAAAGGTGACCACCACCCCTGACACCTCCAATCTACAGCAGAACCTGGCACATCAGGAAATTTGAGCAACTTATTCTCTACCACCATCACCACCACCACCAGTGTCTGGACTCCCAAAGGGGGGGGGGGGGGGATATGCATCGGCTCGGCATCTTGGCCCCTGTTCCATCCTACGGCAGGATGGAGTCCAAGTCCCAAACACATTGCAATATCAATATTTATGCCTGTTATAATAAAGCGGTGTTCAAACTTCAACAAGTCTCTCCGGATTAAAATTAAATTCTCCAGAATGTCCATGTCCATAAGAGCGCATAGGTTTACCTCCATTAATTATTTAGCTGCAATGTCCCTTTCTCTATTAGACACAAAAAATGAAAACAGAATCCGAGTTCTACACACAAACCGAACAAAAAAAGAAGACACTGACACTTTTGACAAAAAATCAATTCCAAATTAAACTTGACCTCACCAGAAGTCACATGCACATCAATGTAACTGTGTTTTTTTCCATATGGGTTAGATACTTCACACCGGTAGAGGCCATTCAGGTCAGAGGTCATGCTCCCAAACCGTAGCGTAGCACCCTCTACTCTGACGGTAGACTGAAGCCTAGAATGGTCAGATCTGAAAAAGACAAACAGCTGAATAAAGACTTAAAAACCAGGAGTCAGAACAATGTTAAGGTGTGCCGAAATTGGAATGAATTTCAATCATCAGTACCGTTACATTACATGTCATTTAGCTGATGCTTTTATCCAAAGCGACTTACAATAAGTGTATTTCCCCCATAAGGATTCAAACCCATAAGAACAAAAAACAAGAACATGCAATTTCATCAAATAAGCCGATTTACAACTAGTTCTATGTAAGAGCCATTATAAGTACAACTAAAGTGTTTCAATTTGTTAGTGTTTTGGTCGAGGTATAGTCTGAAGAGGTGTGTCTTTAGTTTGCGGCAGAATATGCGAAGACTCTCTGTGGCCCTGATGTCATCAGAGAGCTCTTTCGTCTATTTAGGAGCCAGGAGAGCAAAGAGTCGCAATCTCGCCGTGTGCTTTTCTCTCAGAGAGGGAGGAACAAGCAGTTTGGCAGATGCAGAGCGGAGTGTGCGGGTTGGGATCTAGGGTTTCACCATGTCCTGGATGTAGACTGGACCCGATCCATTCACAGCATGGTATGTGAGAACCAATGTTTTGAAGTGGGTGCGGGCAGCCACTGGTAACCAGTGAAGAGAGCGGAGAAGTGGAGTAGTGTGGGAGAATTTCGGAAGGTTGAAGACCCGTCGTGCTGCTGCATTCTAGATGAGCTGCAGAATTCGAATGGCGGTAGCAGGGAGACGTGCCAGGAGAGAGTTAGAATAGTCAAGGTGGGAAATGACAAGAGCCTAAATCAGTACCTGCGCTGCCTTCTGACTGAGAAGGGGTCGTATTCTCCTGATGTTGTACAGCGTGTACCTACAGGATCGTGTTGTCGCTGTGATGTTGGGAGTCATGGAGAGTCGGGATTCAAGTGTCACACCGAGGGTTCCTAGCAGTCAGAGTGGACTCACTCCCAGACAAACAACCATTCACTCTCACATCAACTAATTTGGAGTTACAAATTAACCACAACTAATCCAAAAGACTTTGGACTGGATTCCTCAATGACTAAACTTAAATGTTTGATTATTTTTTCCAGCAGTACATTGGGAGTAGGAAAATGTTTGAGTGTGAAGAGCTGACTAATGATGAATAATAAAATGTGGTTTAAACTTTATAGAAAGCGCGTGATAAAGACCGCGTTCAACATGAAAGTATTGTTTGGTTATGATTGACCGATTAAAAACCGGTTCATTCAAGCTACTGTACCTGCTCCAGGTAATATCTGCATGTGGGTTGGCTTCAGTCACACATTCAAAGGCATCCTCCGATTTCTTGCTGATTTTCACTTCAATGGGTGAGACTGTGAGATAAAATGAGGTCTGTCATTGATAGCCATAATTAAAACTGTTAATTTGAGAGTTCACAAATATTTTGTGCACCTAATATTACAGAAAGCTCTCTTGCTCTGTAACTTTAATCTAAGAGGAGACGTTTAATTTTAGCTGCTATTACCGCCTTAGCACCATTTAATTGTACTTGAAAAATGTATTTATTCTAGTCATACAATATGTATCCCAGGAATAACTTTATATCCCTTCAACCAGAGCAGAGGCCCATACAGCCAAAACACCTGAGAACACATGTGATGGTGCAAACATTGTCTTTATCCACTGCTCTTAAAGAATTCATTAAATAAAATTAACAACCGAGAAATTCCTAAATGGAAACTGAACATGAATGGTCGACATTGTGTGTAAGAGATGAAGCATTTGTTTACTCACAGTAGATCTGGATGTTGAAAGGCAGCCTCTCCTCTTGTGACAGGGCTGCATTACTGACGATACACTCAATAAAGTGACCGTGCATTTCTCTGCTCGGCACCCCAGACAGCGAGCTGACTGTGGTTGTCGTACCGTTGTCATGACGGGTGACATTAGTTGTTTCCCTCACTTTTTTTCCCAAAGTACCTTTGAGCCACCGAACCTCTGCAGCAGGCTTGGAACCAGCTGCTTTGCACGTAACAAGGGGAACTTCTTCATTACCCAAAATAGGACGATTATCCTCAAGGCTTGTGACCGGAGGCACTAGCAGAGTAAGAGGAGTTAAGAGAAGTCGCCATGTGAGCATGAAGGTCAACACTGCTTTCACACTCATACACATTTAATACAATGAAACATACCAAGCAAGTTTAAATGTATCTCCGTCTTAACATTTCCGGTGGGGAACAAACTGAAGATGCAGGTGTAGGTGCCTTCATCTCTCAAAGTGATGTTGGAAAACCGTAATGATCCATTGTAGTCACTAAGGTCTCCAAAAAATTCAAATCGTTTATCCACTCCGTTGTCGAATTTCATTCCAATAATATACATAAACAAAATGAAATTGTCCCAATTAGGTTCCTTCCTCCATGCGATATAGGTGAGGGAGTCTTTAGCGTTGATGAGTTTGCATGGCAAGATGGCCGTCCCTCCTTGCACCGCGGTCACGTTTCCTCCAATCAACTGGTGAGCTGGAAGGTAAATAAAATCCCATCAAGAATCCATTCTTGCTGGATATTTAGTTTTGTCATTCTCTAAACAGTCTAATCTTCAGAATCATCTCAATGACAACAAACTTGGCTCAACTATCCAAGAACACTGTCTAATAAATTATATATTTGTATAACGACTTATAAGCTGCAATATAAATTTAGTTATTTTAGAGACCAACGACCATTGGGACTGTGGCCCTGAAGGTACAAAACAAAACGTCATCATCCATCCATCCATCTTCAAAGCAGCTTATCCTTCATACAGGGTCACAGGGGGCTGACACATACAGACAATCATCCACACACATACGGGCAATTTAGAGTCACCAATCAACCTAATCCAGAGCATGTCTTTGGACTGTGGGAGAAGAACCCACGCAGACACGGGAAGAACACGGACTCCACACAGAAAAGCCGCCGCGGGGACTTGAACCCAGAACCTTTTTGCTGAGAGACGACAGTGGTGACTATGAACCACCGTGTTTATCACTGTTGAAAACAAACCAGCGTGTTGAATGTGAAAACGTGAAAGGTGCAAATACGAATAGTAAAACACAACTATATGTTGCATTGCAGTTCAGTGTGTGTGCTACAATAAACCAAGGAATGTTTGTCTGTTTTCACTGTGTAATATTACTGTACAGTACTGTAACTACATGTCCCGCCACAAAATTATCTTTATAGTTTTAGTGAAATTTAGTGACACATCTATTTCTGTCTTTGAAAAAAATAAGCAGCGAGTCATTAAATCCACGCTAGACTAACAGATTTAAAGATCCTTGTGGGAAAGATAGAAAAAAATACATAGAAGCAGAATATTGTCATCGTTTCTTCGACGTTGTTTGTTTAAAGAAAACCATTTATCAAAGCTTACATACCTTCTACAACTGTGCTCAGGATGGATGTAGTCCACACTAAAAGCCTCGCGACTCGTGAGTCATCCATGAGTGAGACGTGACTCGCAGATTCTGGAGAACCGAGAACGGACTTGCGTTCCCGCAAGAATAGACTCTGGAGTCCTGACTCGCAGGTTCGGGAGAACAGAGAACGGATATTTCCGCAATTGGAACAGCAGCTGACTTGATGACGTCACCACGGCAGCTGGTCTTGCTAATACGTTTTAATTCAGTTTTTGACTTAAATATTTTACTATTTAACAAGCTTTTGTCTCATTTAATCATTACAGTAACAACTCTGCGGTTACAGACAATACGTTAAAGTTACATTTAAACATGAAGTTATGAATCTAAACTCTGTCCTCAAACAGACGTAACAGGTGGCCAACATCAGTCTCTGACACCACTTTAAAACATGTGAAGACTCGGTATAGTACAGTTAAATCTCATGTATAACCGCTACGGAGACGTCAAAACCAGCGGAACATTTCACAGAAGACTCGCCGAAAACAGGCTGCTTTCTGTGGGCTGAGATGAGCTGACCGCCCGGTGCTGGAGGGTCTGTTGAGTTGAGTTGCGTGCCTTCTTGCAGCTAACGTTGCATTCGGAGGAAAAGAGTGGACGATGAAGATGAACCATCTTTAGCCGCCTTCGGCATATTTATAACGAGCTGCTGATACATCAGTCTCACGGTCAGACAGCCTTCATTACCTTCTATATATAATAACTCATATAACATTTGGGACAAACAAAACAGTAACGCAAACGCGTCCACTTTAGCGCCCCCTTGTGGCTTAAGCCTAATACAGAACGGTACTGCATTACATTATTATTACAACTGAGGACATAATGAACATATTTTAACACCCCCAGTTGTACTCAGATTGCTATCCTATTAAGCAAAAATGAAAACAAAAAAAAACAGAATGAATGTGGACTCCTGTCATACACATGTCTCCAAAAAGAGCACCTGTAAACTTCCTCAGTTTCAACTTATTTACAGGTTTGGTCATTACATCAGCAATCATGTTATCAGTAGAACAATACATCAAAGTCACTCTTCCCTCATTAACAGTTGACCTGATAAAGTGATACTTTATGTCAATATGTTTACATCTTCGTCTGTTTACAGGGTTTTGGGCGAGAGCGATTGTTCCCTGATTGTCCTCATGTACTACAGTTTGTGTGTACTCATAGTTATCTATACCTTCCAGTAACTGCTTTAGGTATAGACACTCTTGTATGGTTGATGCCAGTGCCATATATTCTGCCTCGCATGTGGATAGCGCGACTGTAGGCTGCTTTCTAGTCTTCCATGAGATCAGAGAGCTGTATTGACTAAGGCTCACACAGTATCCTGTGGTACTGCGTCTATCACTGGTATCAGCCGCCCAGTCTGCGTCACTGTAGGCCTGTATACCTAGTTTCTCACTACTGTTGTTGTTACTGCACCCTTAGTATACTCCAGCTTTTGCTCACAGGGTGTTTCTCTTGGTCTACAGTCTTGCATATTAAAACACTGTAGTATCTTGTTAGTGTACTTTTCCTGTGACATTTTTACACACCCTTCTGACTGACTAAAATCGATACCCAGAAAATGTTATAGTTTGCCAAGATCTTTCATTTTAAACTTTTCTGCAAGCATCTCTTTCACATTTTTCAGTCCCTCTTCATTGCTCGCTGCAATGATCAGATCATCGACCCATATGATTATGATCACTGTTAGGTTCTGAAGGCCGAAGGGGAGACCAGCTTCCCTTTGTTCTCGTCCAGGCAGGATACAGTGAAGCAAAAGTCAACTAGCTCGGGTTTTAAAAATCAAAAAGTATTTAATAACTAATCAAAGAGTAAGGTCTACAATTACAAAGTGAAATAAGATTGTGAATAGTGATATATTTCGCGAAATAGAGATTTCCCCGGCCAAGTCAAAAGTGACTCCTCAGGACGGCTGCAGGAAAAATCTAATCTTCTTATTCCTTGGTTTGGTGATTTGAAGCTCCCGGGGGTTGTCTTCGGGGTGTATTTGAATGTCATTGGCTCCTTCCTGGTCCAGCCTTTTCACACCTAGGTGTGAACTGCCACGTGTGACTCTGGATCCCCCTCTCTGTCTCTCTCTCCCTGTCCAATTCATTCCAATGCATCACAACATATAAGATCACAGTACTTAATGGTTTATCACAGTTTATCTGGTGCAACACATTGCCTCATTTGGCTGTCTTACATTGCTAAATTAATACCTGACAGGAGAAAAAACTCCTACATAAAAACCCTCTCTGGGGAAAGGTAGGAGAAATCCATCAGGACAGAAATTAGCTTCTGTCCCCAGGTTTCAACATTACATCATGACAGGATGTTAATGTGTACAGTATTTATATGATTTAGATGACTTCAAATTGTTATTGTCTATATTACATTCACTTCATTTAACATCCAATTGTAATATCTACTATCTGACATCACACAAACTACAATTCTAAACTAAGCATTGATACATGTAACATACTTCTCACCGCTAGGGGTGCACTTCTACTTAAATTCCTAACATCACCTTTCCTTCTTTTGACTCTTTGGCTTAAACACAGTGGTCGGCTGGGTTTTGTGTAAAACCATTCTCAGTTAGGCAATCATGCAAAACCTTATTCCAATTTCACCCGGATTGTTTTAGACCATAAAGCGATTTTTCTAGCTTATAGAATATACCCTCTTTCTCTTGAAAGCCCTCTGGTGGATTTATGTAGATCTTGTCACGTAGGTGGAGGTGCGGGCGGAAGCAGGCAGGACTCAGACGCAGGATCTTCAAACGAAGTGCTCTTTATTTCACAACCAACGGAACGTGCACCAACGAGGACTGACAAAGACAATGACGCGACAAAGGACAACTGGCACACAGGGCTTAAATACACAAGGGAGGTGCAGGTGATTGGACACAGGTGGAATCAATCAGGCAATCACAGGACAAGGCAGGAAGTGAAGTTACCCAGGAACACAAGAGACATGAAAACTACAAAGTAAGACATAGAGCAGACCCAAACCGTGACAGATCTTATAGTTTATGGGGGCGTGTAGATACGCTGTTTTCACGTCCATTTGGTGTAAAAGTAAATTCTCCTGTGCTGCTTTCTGTAGCACAACCCTCACACTCGTCAAGTCTGCAGTGGGTGAAAACGTTTCCCCATAGTCTACTCCCAGTTTCTGGCTGTAACCCTGAGCTACAAACCTTGCTTTATGTTTTTTTTCCATCTGCATCAGTCTTTATGGAGTAAACTCATCTACCCCCCACTGTTTTCTTGCCTATTGGTAGTGTTGTCGGGGTAAAAGTTTTGTTCTCGTTCAGGGATTGGATTTCCTCATCCATTGCTTTTACCCATCCTTTTGAGTTAGCTGACTCCATTGCTTCCCCATAAGTCTGTGGAATGCCACATATGGCTCTACAGCAATAGTCTACTGTGATATGAACCCCGTCACCATCACTGTCTTCAGTTACAAAGTCATCTAAGTAACTCGGTGTTCTTCTTTCTCTAGCAGGATACCTCCTACTCTCGGGTTCATCACTCGGCACACTCTGTTGTGCTTGGGCAATTGGTTCTTGAGCATTTTCTGTACTCCTACTCTGTGTGGTCTCGTTAGTCGTTGCTTGGATCTGGCTCACCTGTCTGTGTCTGTTTTTCCACGGCTGCCTTGCTCACAAACTTCACTAGTCTGTGTTTTTGAACTTTGTTTGTACCTGGATAATACACCAAATAGGCTGGGCTTTTCTTATTGTAACCTACAAAACGTCCCGTGTCACATCTGGAATCAAGTTTTCCCTTTTCCTGTTTGTAAGTGTAGCATACAGAACCGAACTTTTGCATCTTAGACACATTAGGCTTCTTGTCTGTCAACGACTCATAAGGAGTCTGTGCAGTACGTCTGCTAAAACACCGGTTGTGTACTATTGCTGCTGTTTGTACTGCGTTGGGCCATAACTGCTTTGGTAGTGCACTTTCAACTAACATACATCTTCCCATCCCAAAGAGAGTACGCCAACCTCTCTCTGCAGTTCCGTTTTGGTGTGGGGAATACGGAGCTGACGTTTCATGTCTGATGTTGTTTTTCCTCAACAGTATTTGAAAATCACCAGATGTAAACTCAGTTTTGTTATCGGATCTGATCTGCACTTTACTTTTCCGTAAGGTGATACATCTGCTAGGAACTTTTCTGTAGCCTGTACGGTGTCACTTTTCTTCTTTAGAAAATATACAAATACTGCGCTTGAGTAATCATCGGTGAATGACTGCACATATTTGTAACCATCTATTGACTCTGTGGCTACTGGACCTGCGAGGTCTGTGTGTACCATCTGTAAGGGAGCTTTTGCTCTGGTATCAGGATCCCTATTTCTGGTTTGGGCAAATTTCCCCTGAATACATACCTCACAATCTTGCTCGGGTCTGCCTGTTTTGCCCTTGATCTGCATACCTTCAACAACATTCTGCAACTTAAAAACATCTTCATAGTTACAGTGGCCCAATATCTTGTGCCATGTCTGTATGTCGTGCGTTACACTTATCATTAGACTCAGCTTCAGTGTGCAAAAAATACAACCTTCCGTATACATGAATGTTAAACCTGGTACCGTCTCTGGTTATCAGGGCGTCTTTATCTTCTTTAAAGACGACCGTAGCCCCACTGGTGGTTGCTGCCTTCACAGAGAAGATGCTCTGGGGGTACGACGGTACAAACAAAGCGTCTTTCAGTACCGCCTTGCGTCG
Source organism: Pungitius pungitius (assembly GCF_949316345.1). Classification (NCBI taxonomy): domain Eukaryota; kingdom Metazoa; phylum Chordata; class Actinopteri; order Perciformes; family Gasterosteidae; genus Pungitius; species Pungitius pungitius. The sequence goes on along the minus strand of NC_084909.1, from coordinate 11,751,564 downwards.
CTGTCCTTTGCTGTCAATGAGGGAAACCTCAGCATTTCACCTGCGCTGAGCGATCCCAATGCACCGGGTGCCGTCTGCCAGCTCGACACTGTGCGTTTCCGGCCTGAACGCGCAGTCAAAGCTCTTGAACATGGTTATGTCCGTGATGATATGAGAGGTAGCCCCTGTGTCCACCATCAGACCCCTCTGCTGGAAGTTGCATGGCGGCTGCCGCTGGGTATCGGTCTCGCCGTCTCTCATCTTGAACACGTAGTCCTCGGCGTCTTCTGAGGCTTTACTCACACCATCCTTTGTGCTCTTACTGTCCTTGTCCTTACGCCTACACGTGGCGTCTTTGTGTGTGTCACTTCTGCAGTGACTACACCAGGTTTTCTGTCGACATTCTTTTGCTCTGTAGCCTTTGGCGCCACACTTGAAACACATCAACTCTGCGTCGTCCTTTATCCAGCCACGTGCTCGTCTTGGCGGGCCGCCGTCCAGTTTTTCCCTGAGTCTTCATCACACTGTCGCTTGACTCAGCTGCTTTTATCTTTTCTGTCTCTTCAAAACTACGTAGTTTAGTCTTGAATTCTGCAAACGTAATATTATCGTCTGCATGTGCCACATGTATTGCAAATGGCTTAAAACTTTCAGGCAATCCCTTTAGGACCATAGCGACTAGCAGTCCGTCTCCTAGCGTTTCACCCGCGTTGCGCGGTGCTGTGATGGCGGTTTCGGCTCTGATAATATTGTCCATTACACTTTCCTCATTTGCTTTCAGAAGCGATGTCAACGTGGTGCACAAGTTGATTATACGGGGCTTTCCCCTCCCGGCATAAAACTCTCTCAATATTGCCAAAGCTTTTCTTCCATTGTTGAGTGCATCTCTCATAACTAATGATAGACTTTTGTCGTCTAAAAGTAGAATTAGCTCCGCATACGCGTCTGCGTTTTTCTTTTCATCTGTCGCTATTTCGGCTTCTGACACCGGTTCTCTCAGCACCGTGTCCTTTAGTCCTGATAGATGATGTCGCAACATTTTGGTCTCCCAAAGCTCATAGTCTCATCTCCGTCGAACGTCAGTCGAGGCAATCTCCTTTGTTGTTCCGCCATGTTAGCTTGCTCTTTTTCAAGTCCGTTTAGCACGCGGTCCGTTGCGAATTTCTAAACGGTGGAAAACAACAAACTTATCTTCCGAACGACTCCTGGGCCCATAACCTGTTGAGTTGAGTTGCGTGACTTCTTGCAGCTAACGTTGCATTTGGAAGAAAAGAGTGGACGATGAAGATGAGCCATCTTTAGCCGCCTTCGGCATATTTATTACGAGCTGCTGACACATCAGTCTCACGGTCAGACAGCCTTCATTACCTTCTATATAAGAAACGGCAAAACATTTGGGACAAACAAAACAGTAACGCCAACACGTCCACTTTAGCGCCCCCTTGTGCCTTAAGCCTAATACAGAACGGTACTGCATTACATTATTATTACAACTGAGGACATAATGAACATATTTTAACAGGGTCTGACGGTCCGTTAACTACACCTCACATCTCCATCCACGGAGCAGATTGTAACAACAAAAGATGCTTAAACAACTAACTTCAGTCATAAAATTACATTACGTTACTTAAATAAATTAGTATTTATAAACTTCGACACAAAGTTGTTTATTTTCCCCTGTCGTTGTTGCTTGTTGCTGAGGTGAAATACATTCTAGGATATTTGCCTCTCACAAGAACAGACGAGCCTGCTCCGATGCATGCCCGGTAAAATGGGCGGGTCGAGTCACATCTGTCAGGTCTTGGTTGCGAGGGCATGAAGGGAGGACTCAGACGCGGAGTATGCGACAAAAAAAAGGACTTTAATAGTGAAAAAAACTCTAAATCAAAATAACTCCAACCAAAAAGACAGGAAGGAGGCAAAAACAAAAACCAAGAAACACAAACAAGGACCTGGACTTTAAACACTGACATACGTGACATGAACCATCGACATGTAATGACACCACACAAGACAAGAGACTCACAGCGCTTAAATACACAAGGGAGGTGCAGGTGATTGGACACAGGTGGTGACGATCAGGCACGGCAGACAATCACAGGGGAGGACAGGACAAGGCAGGAAGTGAAGTCACCCAGGGACACAAGAGACATGAAAACTACAAAATAAGACAAGAAGCAGACCCAAACCGTGACAACATCTGGGTATTATAACCGTTCTCGGCCAGATGCGGACTTTAGAATTGGAACATTACTCGGGCTGCGACTGATTAGGTTTCAAAAGTCCACGAGAACAAAAGAACACACAAGAACGCATATTGAGAAAGAGCCCTAATGTACAATGACTGATGGAATCGCTTTGCAAGCCTAAAGCTGGCCCTGCCCGGGCGTTTAGCAAAACCAAAAATTCACTACTGCCACCAACTGTTTGGTGTTTAATAAGATGTTTTACACTTCTACAAATAAAGGGCTCATCATTTCTTTATAGGAATTACTTTCTCTCTCGTTGGTGTGAAGGAGGGAAACCGGAGCTCCTTCCTTCCTGCTGCTGTCACTCTTAAAGATCAACACTTCTTTGGAAACAAAGCACTTGTGTATTAGGGAAACTGTTTAATATTTTCTGCTAAACATCAAAAAACATCATAACTCTTAAACATAAAATGCAACCAGGGATGGAAATCTTCGTATTTTATTTTATTTCTGTAGATAAACCTTCATTTTGAATTAAATTAAAATAGCTGCATGTTCTTTTAGCTGAAAGTAATGTTTCACTCCTAAGGCAGAGGAAATTCATCAAGACAGTCAACAAAAACCACTGCAGCATTTATAGGAACCCCTTTGTGGCCGAGCATATCCCAAGATACACAGCAGGCATTTAGATTTATTCATTTTATTTGTTATTGGTGGGTGAGCCGGCAGCTGGAGAAGAGAAAATATCCCCTAGATAGATGAGAGTTAAGGGTTCTAAACATTATTTAAAATAGGTCTATCAAATTGTAGAACACGTAAGAAAAATACATATTTTATATTTTCATATTTATATAGGATTGTAACGCCTCTGGTTACAAATGTAACCTTAGTTGCCTGAAGGGAACAAGACGCTGCGTGGAAACGCTGTGGGAACGCCTCTGCGTGACCGCGTTATGTAGCACGTGTGAAATCTAACCAATGACGAGCTGGTACGTCAAAGGCGGGCGACGCCAGGACCCAGAAGCTATAAAGGGACCCAGGAGCAGGACCATTCATCTCTGAACGGCCGAATCTATTGCCACGGGCAAGCCAGGAGTATAGCATCGACACGCAGCGTCTCGTTCCATTCAGGGAACTCGAGCTGCGTGGAAACGCTGTGGGATCGCCAATACCCACTCCACCATATGAGCAAAGAAAAGCGTATGAGCGTGGAGTTAAGGTCTAGACGATAAAACCTCACAAACGTGTGGGTAGAGGACCAGCCTGCCGCCATACAAATGTCGTGCAGCAATACTTTACCCGACAAAAGGGCTTTAGAAGCTGCCATACCCCTGGTAGAATGGGCCCGGACACCCAAAGGTGCGGGCTGACCGGCCGATTCGTAAGTAAGTGAGATGGCCTCAACCACCCACTAGCTCATCCTCTGTTTAGACACCGGGGCCCCAGTATTGGGTGGTCTGAAACACACAAACAACTTTTCGGAAAGTCTACACAGGTCAGTCCTGCGGACGTAGGAGTCTAAGGCCCTAACTGGGCAGAGGAGTTTAAGCTTCGCCTGGTCTGACGTCAGGAACGGAGGAGGACAGAACGCCTGAAGCACAATAGGCCCGACCGTAGAGGACGGGCCTTAGGAATATAGCCGAGGGAAGGTGTACGCCTTCACCATGCCGGGTGCAAATTCCAAGCACGAGGGGGCCACCGAGAGGGCTTGCATATCTCCAATTCTTTTGAGGGAAGAAGCCACATTCTTCACTGCGACCTTTGCGATGGGCTCGATGAGACCTTCTAGTACGACGGCCAGGTCCCAGGACGGTACTCTAGTGCTGGCTGCCGGCCTCAGCCTCAGGGTGCCACGAAGGAAGCGGGATACCAGTGGGTGTCTCCCCCACTTTCACTGTTTACTCTTTAGTATGTTAGCATACTGAATATAAATCGTATCAGCAACACACACTCAGATGCTACTGAAATCATTTATAATAAACCTGAGCTAAGGTCGCTGAATGTGATGCACTTTGTTTTAAGGACCTTGTGTAATTCTCTCATGAGACACTAGAGGGCAGAGACCCCCCACTGAAGCCTGTTAAACTCACATTTTTGCCTTAATAAACAAGTAACTTTCCCTTGTGGCTCACGGTGCACCACAACCATGGAAACATTCAACACATCACACAACAGATAAAACCATTATGAACATTAGGAAACACTAAGAGAAGCATGAATACACACGTAAAAACAGTCCTTAAGGTGACGTAGTGGTTTAATGTAATGTTATAACCCACAAAGGAATCACTGGGATTGACTTCGTCTAAGCACTTGGTTTCTTCTTGTCAAGAGGATATCCAGCAGAAATCACATTGCAAAAAGTTCATTCAGCTGTTACTGAGTCAATCATACAAAAGAGCTGGAGTCATTATCCAGTGTCAAGATCAGATTCATTTGCAACACTTAGTAGAGTTTAATCAACTCTTTGATAGGTTTAAATGTATCTGTACAGTGTCACACTTCTTGGTGTTAATCTCTACGTACTGTGGCACAAAGATCAGAGAGGGTGTGTGAAATACCACAAGGTTGGCGGTTCAAACCTGGCTGCTCCAAGTCCCATGTCAAAGTGTCTCAGACCAAGACAACTAACCCCTAATTGCTCCCAGGCTAAATTGTAAAAACCATGTGTTAAAAATGCTATTTAAGTTGCATTGGATAAAAGCGTCCACTAAATGACATGTAGTGTATTTACTTATTCCAAGTTAAATTGTTAACAATGACAAGATTGGGACAATATAAACACCAGCTTAGTAACTCTGAAATTTTGCTGTGTGGCTTTCCTGAGACTTCTTTACTAAGTCACTGAGGCAACCGGACATACCGCTCTATGGGGGAGGTGCAGCACACTACTCTCAAAGGAGAATGCTAGTGTGGCCCTCTACACTGTAGTCAAGCTACATGTCAGCGGCCGAGGTGAAAAAAATAAGTTATGTTGCCAACAACACCACCTAGGTAAAGACTAAGAGCCCTAGGAACTCAACTAAAACAAAAGTCCAGGTTCTTTATATTTGGGGGAGAGCAGTGACATAATGACCCAAAAGGAGACAAGGGCGGAAATAATAAAAAGTTATTTATTTTAATATAAATGCTTAAAATGTATCCTAAAACCTAAAATCGTCTGTCCAAGGCCACCACAGCAGAGTCCCGCATGTAGATCTCCCACCAACTGCAACACTGGGTTAACAGCCGCCCTCTGCTGCTGCTGCTGCTCCCACTGCTCCAGCTCCAGCTCCAGCTCCAGCTCCAGCTCCAGCTCCAGCTCCAGCTCCAGCTCCAGCTCCAGCTCCAGCTCCAGCTCCAGCTCCAGCTCCAGCTCCAGCTCCAGCTCCAGCTCCAGCTCCAGCCTGCCACATGTCCTCTTTCTGTCCATTTCTCTTTCTGTGCTCTCCAGTCTCCGTCCACCTGTCTTAAAAAGGGAACAGTCCCGCCCTTGGCAGTTCCCCATTGGTCCCTTTGCCAATTAGCGGCTGATTGTTGATGTGTCACTGGGGCAGATGGTCAATTAAGGACACCATGCCAATTAAAACTGCAAACACAAATTGCCACACACAAATCATGCAAGCAAACAAAAAACCATGCAGTAATATCAATAAAATAAACCAATAAACATGCAATTGTCCACCCCGTGACATACACACATCATGTGGTTTTGCTCTCACAAGTAGCAGATGATTTTTTAAAGTCACACAGTAAAAACAGCCAATACCAAAATATCCAGACAGTCTAAAGTGTTATTATGGACGGGCCAAGCTTCAACATGAACACACCCATGAAGACACACAGCTACAGGCCTTGTGTCGATAGTGGAGTGATGTACATCTTGCTGCAGTTTACAATGTCCTGCTGTTGCCAGGTGGTGTGATGGTAACTGTAGGATATTTAAAAAATGAATTGACAACCAGGTTCATGAATTAACTATGGATAAAATGCAAGTGTACAACAAAACACAACCATAATTCTGGGGATATGTATTCAATAAAGTAATGGGAATGTTTTAAAACCACTAATTTTAAAACTGTAATCAATAGAATAATATCAATGTACAGTTATGATTGTATTCAATGTAATGTGATCTACTGAAATGCATTCATGTAATACTTGCATAATACACCACAACTGATAGACTGAGAGGCCTTCAAAAACCCGAGCTTCTTTGAACTCAACATTAAGCGTAATGAGTCATCACACCGTTTTACCTATGGAAAACCGCGTGCCATCAACACACCTGATGACTTCATGTCCCCAGAGGCATGGACCCTGCCTACCGCACCACCTTTAACCCAATCACCACTGAAGAACTTTGTAACCAATAGGGTAGCTAGCTCACCTTTTTTGATTGTCTATAAATGTACGTGTTTGTCCCCTTGTTCGGGATTCACTGGTGGAACCGGTAGACAGTTAAGTACGCTGTAGTCAAAGGACTTGCTGTGGCCTGTGGATCGGAGAAGCCGCGAATCCTTGATTCATTTTGTACACAACATAACCATAGATAGATAGTAGAGAAAGACAATGGATTGATTATAGCATGTAGAAATAAAGAAAAAGTTGTTGATTGTAGAGACCACAGTTAGTCTGTAAATATCTGTAGGAAAATGGGAGTAGGCTCTTGTGATAAAAAATGGAAATGTTTAAAAACCTGCTTCAATCTTGTATAAGTGTGTAATGAATGGGTTTAGATCACTGCATGCCTGCATGGCTGTGTTCAAAAGCCTTAAAACAATAATCAAAACTGGGGTGTTATTAAATAATTTTCTTTTTTCTTACGTATTATTTGAGTGTGCACACACTGTATAGACTATGTATAGACTTACTATATCCATACTTGGTTTCTGCATAGCTTTAAATCTGGTAAAAATATATAAATAATGAAAAGCTAAACATTTCATACAATAAAAAGAATCATTTAAAAGGAAACCATGAAAACATTTCAATGGGACAAAAAAAGGGGAAACGACTGTGGTAATAAAATGGAAAAATAACCCATCGGGGAAGGCTCCGCCAGGCTGAACATCACATTATGGCTGGATGTCATGTGTACAGTAATTAAATGACTTATATTAAGTGTGTTTAATTCATATTAGTTATCAATTAACATAAAAACTAATACCTAATAACACACAAACTACAATTCTGACACTATTCATGATCACACATTTAATCACACACACACACAAGCAAAAAAAAAAGTTGCCATTGTTATTATAAGAGGAACTAAAACGAAGAACCAAATAAGATATGTGATGAAGCAGCCTGGTGGTTGACTCATATGTTATCAGTATAAACATTATAGGACAAATATTTATACTGTGACACACTTGCACCAGTTAACAAGCTCCTTAAACTTAAAGACAGATGTACATCATCAAAAGTTGAAACAAAACATTAGACACCATGTTTTATCTCAGGTAGGTAGTCTTAGCTCCTCACACAAAGCTACAACGAGTCAATGACAAATCTATCACATAACATTATAAATAAAATAACCAGTCACAAACAAAACTCAAGCAGCCTTCTTCAGGATGTAGTTATGTTTTCCTGAATAGTTAACCTGTTCTTGTTAACCAGGTTACAGACTCAGGTTATTAAGGCATCATTTAAAGAACCACCATCACGCGCATTAACACACAAAGACAAGACATTTACAAACACATGTAGTGTGTGTTGTTTGTCTAACTATTATATAAACAGTATTTTTAGCTCTACACTATACTCTATGGTCAGAGTTCGATGCCCCGCAGAACACAACTGTCTTCACGCTTGTTGCTTCCACGTTAATCAACGAGGACCCTAAAGCAAACAATGTGTGACACCAAAACAGAATTACAAGCTTAACAAAGCTGCTAAAAAAACTTCTTTATCTTGAAACTGAAAAAATACAGTAAATACATGTATAAAACCATTTTTTATTAGAGGATTTTTTTGTACATTTGATAAGAAAGAAGGTTATAATTTCAAGGTCATAAAACAGCACAAATGCACTAACAAATTTAAAATATTTGTATATATACATTCTTAAATTCTGTTCATCCTACTCTATTATCAGTGGTCTCTCAGCCCGACTAGAAGGTTTTTAAAACGTGGTGAAAACATAAAAGGAATACCTGCTTACTGAGTCCTGCTTCTGGATACAAAGGCATCCCACAGCCACATGTCATACATATCAAATTCTCTAGTGTGTCCTGGTTTTCAAATCTATTCTGTGATTCAACTCCAGGCCCTGATAACAGCGCTTCTTTAGAGGAGCACATATGTTTACCTCCATCAATTATTTAACTGCAATTTCTCTTTTCTTTATTCGACAAAGAATGAAAACAGAATCAGACTTGAAAATAGAAACACACTGTCACGGTTTGGGTCTGCTCTGTTTTCATGTCTCTGGTGTTCCTGGGTAACTTCACTTCCTGCCTTGTCCTGTCTTCCCTTGTGATTGTCTGTCGTGCCTGATCGTTTCCACCTGTGTCCAATCACCTGCACCTCCCTTGAGTATTTAAGCCCTGTGAGTCTCTTGTCTTGTGTGGCGTCATTACATGTCGACCGTTCATGTGTCACGTAAGTCAGGTTTGTGTTTTCAAGTCCAGGTCCCTGTTTTGTTTGTTTGTTTGTTTGTTGGTTTGTTTGTTTGTTGGTTTTGTTTTCTCCTCCTTCCTCCCCTTTTTGGTGGGAGCGATTTTGATTTTGAGTTTTGACTATTAAAGCCCTTTTATTTTTCATCAACTCTGCGTTTGAGTCCTCCTTCCTTGCCCTCGACCACGTCTCCCCCGTGACAGAATGACGCCACCACCTAAGGACTCAGCAGGGTTTGACCCAAGAAACCCGTTTTTGGGAACTCGTCTGGCGTTTGGGGACCCACACGGCACGCAGCTGGCTGCCCGGCGCAACGCCAACCCTGGCTCGAAAGCAGGCTCCAGGCAGCGCCCCGGTCACCGCCCTCGCCGCTCTCCAGACCCAGGTTGGGCCTCGCCGATGGAGGCCAGCGTCCAGCCCCCAGTCCTCAGCGCACGTTGGAAACAGGTGCTGGAGCTGGCCGCCCGCCTCCAGGCCAGGTATGACCCCCACGCCCTGGACCTCCGCATTCGGCGGCAGCGACGGCGCCAACCACGCCCGTCTCCGCCCGAACCGGCCCCAAGACCCACGCCCCCAGCTCCAAGACCCACGCCCCCAGCTCCAAGACCCACGCCCCCAGCTCCAAGACCCACGCCCCCAGCTCCAAGACCCACGCCCCCAGCTCCAAGACCCACGCCCCCAGCTCCAAGACCCACGCCCGTTCCGGCCCCCAGACTCCAGTCTCCGCCCGTTCCGGCCCCCAGACTCCAGTCTCCGCCCGTTCCGGCCCCCAGACTCCAGTCTCCGCCCGTTCCGGCCCCCAGACTCCAGTCTCCGCCCGTTCCGGCCCCCAGACTCCAGTCTCCGCCCGTTCCGGCCCCCAGACTCCAGTCTCCGCCCGTTCCGGCCCCCAGACTCCAGTCTCCGCCCGTTCCGGCCCCCAGACTCCAGTCTCCGCCCGTTCCGGCCCCCAGACTCCAGTCTCCGCCCGTTCCGGCCCCCAGACTCCAGTCTCCGCCCGTTCCGGCCCCCAGACTCCAGTCTCCGCCCGTTCCGGCCCCCAGACTCCAGTCTCCGCCCGTTCCGGCCCCAAGACTCCAGTCTCCGCCCGTTCCGGCCCCAAGACTCCAGTCTCCGCCCGTTCCGGCCCCAAGACTCCAGTCTCCGCCCGTTCCGGCCCCAAGACTCCAGTCTCCGCCCGTTCCGGCCCCAAGACTCCAGTCTCCGCCCGTTCCGGCCCCAAGACTCCAGTCTCCGCCCGTTCCGGCCCCAAGACTCCAGTCTCCGCCCCCGTCCCCGCGGCCCCCGACCATGACCCCTCCAGGCCCGTCCCCACGGCCACCGACCATGACCCCTCCAGGCCCGTCCCCACGGCCCCCGACCATGACCCCTCCAGGCCCGTCCCCACGGCCCCCGACCATGACCCCTCCAGGCCCGTCCCCACGGCCCCCGACCATGACCCCTCCAGCCCCGTCCCCACGGCCCCCGACCATGACCCCTCCCTCCCACCCTCTTGGGACCGCCTGGAAGTCGGTCCTTGAAGGGGGGGTGGGGTCAGGGGTTGGGTCGGCGCCCCACGCCACGACTACGCCGGAGCCGCACAGCTCGGCGCCCCACGCCACGACGACGCCGGAGCCGCACAGCTCGGCGCCCCACGCCACGACGACGCCGGAGCCGCACAGCTCGGCGCCCCACGCCACGACGACGCCGGAGCCGCACAGCTCGGCGCCCCACGCCACGACGACGCCGGAGCCGCACAGCTCGGCGCCCCCCGAGACCCTGAGGCCCGGTCGCCGACCCGGCAGACCCCCCGAGACCCTGAGGCCCGGTCGCCGACCCGGCAGACCCCCCGAGACCCTGAGGCCCGGCCGCCGACCCGGCAGACCCCCAGAGCACCCCACGCCCGGCCGCCGCCCCGGCAGGCCGCCGGACCATAGCTGTCGGGTCCCCACCCTCCCGCCCCATGTCTGATTTTCATGGTTCTGCCCCCCTTTAGGACCGTCTGGAATTCGGTCCTTGAGGGGGGGGTTCTGTCACGGTTTGGGTCTGCTCTGTTTTCATGTCTCTGGTGTTCCTGGGTAACTTCACTTCCTGCCTTGTCCTGTCTTCCCTTGTGATTGTCTGTCGTGCCTGATCGTTTCCACCTGTGTCCAATCACCTGCACCTCCCTTGAGTATTTAAGCCCTGTGAGTCTCTTGTCTTGTGTGGCGTCATTACATGTCGACCGTTCATGTGTCACGTAAGTCAGGTTTGTGTTTTCAAGTCCAGGTCCCTGTTTTGTTTGTTTGTTTGTTGGTTTTGTTTTCTCCTCCTTCCTCCCCTTTTTGGTGGGAGCGATTTTGATTTTGAGTTTTGACTATTAAAGCCCTTTTATTTTTCATCAACTCTGCGTTTGAGTCCTCCTTCCTTGCCCTCGACCACGTCTCCCCCGTGACACACACAAACATGAACAAAAAAGAACACCACACTGAAACTCAAATTAAACTTGACCTCACCAGAAGTCACATGCACATAGATGTAACTGTGCTTTTTTCCATGTAGGTTAGATGCTTCACACTGATAGAGGCTCCCAAACTTTAGCATTGCACCCTCTACTCTGCCCGTAGACTGAAGCCGAGAATGGTCGGATCTGAAAGAGACAAACAAGGCTCAGCAGACAGCTAAATAAAGACTTAATAAAATAAATCATTAAAGACTCTTGTAGCGCCCCCTAGCTGTCCTGGCTTTGTTAAAGGAGTGCGCTGCCCGAATTCTTAATTGTTTAATTTATATAATTAATACTAGGTTCCTACACTGTTATCCCTATTACCTTACCACACCAATTATTTAGGAAGACATACAACGTACACAAGAGAATACATTTAACCCTTTACTTGAAATGGGATTCACAAATTCACATAAAATAACACTCAAACATATATGTTGTTAGACTGCGTCCAGTCACTTAATTCATATGTAGCTTCAAACTTTTAGACCTCTGTCAAACCATTTTCTATCTAAGCCGGCAGGTAACTAACTAATATAAATAAACCAAATGTGGGTACCCAATCAATTGTCCAATGCACGGTGCAGGCCTGTTGACAGGGGAGAGAGCGGGGAAGCCTCCTACCAAAAAAAAGATGGCTACTTCGCGCCAAAGTGCCCCCCCGAAAAGGAAACACTCACTCGTCCTCCTCACGGTGTTGGCGAGTCGGAATTGGGGCTGTCGTCCCTCCGGATCCGTGAACCGATGGTTGAAAGAGTGGCCAGGTTGGATACTCTCTCGCTCTCTCTCGTGCAGGTCCGGATCTGCCAAGCTAAAGCCTGGCTCAACTAGCTATTGCCGCGGCGGTCCTATAAACGGCGCGGATCTCTATCCGAGTTCCGTCATAAACAACACAAAACAAAACTAGCGTAACGCGTGCAGATGTCGCTGTCTCTGATACTTGAGTCACTCGCCGTTCCTCTCGGTAATTCCTCTACTATCTCACTCCACGCTGTTTTGTTATTGTCCGTCATCCTTCTTCGTTTCCCCTTCTTCTTCCCTTTTTCTATTTTCGTCCCTCTTCCTTTTCTTCTTCTCTCCCTCATTTGGCCCCGCTCCATCTCACCTCCCGCCCTCAAGTCTGATTGGAGTACTATCCCTTCAATTAATACAATGTTTAAACATGCTCAACATTAACTACAATAACAAACACACAAATAAAATACAATCATTCCAAGGTACTACCCAATTGGCCATAGGGCTACACTCTGAACAATGTTGATTTGTGCCGAAAGTGGAAATTTATGATTATTTTTTCCAGCTGTAGCATTGAGAGAGAAGGTCTGAGTGTGGAGAGCTGACCAATGATGAAAATGAACTGTGGATTAACCTTTGTATAAAGCGTGTGAGAAAGACAAACATGAAACATTTTAACATGAAAGATAAGTGTTGTTTGGTTAAGATTGACCGTTGAAAACCGGTTCGTTCAAGCTACTCTACCTGCTCCAGGTAATATCTGCATGTGGGTTGGCTTCAGTCACATATTGAAATGCATCCTCTGATTTCTTGCTGATGTTCACTTCAATGGGTGAGACTGAGAGAGCAAATGAGGTGTGTTATTGTTATAATAACTACAAATTATATAAATGAAAAGAGATGTACAAGAGAGGTTTAAGGACAATTTACAGCTGGTTAGAGCTCCACATTTAACAAAATACTGTGAATATATACAAACTTTTATTGTTGTTAGATGTCTGACCCATCCGTGGGGAAAGAGCTCCACCCATTCAGCTGAATTATTTCCTTTTATCTGTTTAATGAACTGTGTAAAAATATTTGAGAGGTTCTGCATCAGTGTTATTTCTCCCAGGAAAGATTATTTTCCACCACAAATGGTTAAACTGAGGTCAGGGTGATGCATCACACAGACGTGATAAGATAAAACTGAAAACACAGGATCCTTTTACGGAAACAAGGTTTCTCATCGACTCGTCCTCCCCGAGGACCGTCAATGGTGTCCTTGTATTCAGACAAGTTCGGGGAGTTCTACCAGTAACTGAAGAGAAGAATTCCTGAGGGAAGGTGGAGCAAAAAGATCCTTTTGTCAGTTTTAGACTTTGGTTATGTGAAGAGAGATTTGGTAACACAGACTCAAATATCCTTGAATAATTACAATTACAATTATTATATTATTTAAGGTTACAGTGATCAAAGATTTTTTTTACCTGTTGGGTGGATCAGAGGGATTTCTTCCTGTTGTGGTAGTGAAAAAAATGTGGGTGTGGACAAGAAAAAAAAAGAAAAAACATCCCCCCACCAAGTAGATTTAGTAACACGTTCAAAAAAGTCATTCCTTTCCTCTTAGTTAGATTAGATTGTTAAGCGTTTTAGTTTTGGCCACATATAGGGAAACTATATGCACATGAAGCGGGAAAGGAGTAGTTCAGGGAGTGGTGAAGAGAATCGTGTGGTTGTGGTGTTTAACCATTGGGAGGACCACAGGGAGAAGAGAAAAATAACAGACGGTCAACATGACGGAGCTTGTATTTTCTATTAATCTTACGGTCTAAAATAACTCCAGGGAAAAGCTGTAAACCCCTTCATTCTCAGCAGAGGCCCAATCCACTGCTCTTAAACAATTAATTAAATCAATATAATAACTGAGAAATTCTTAAATGATGAAATGAACAAGAATGGTCCACATTGTGTGTAAGAGATAAAGCATTTGTTTACTCACAGTAGATCTGGATGTTGAAAGGCAGCCTCTCCTCTTGTGACAGGGCTGCATTAGTGACGATACACTCGACCAAGTGACCGTGCATTTCTCTGCTCGGCACTCCAGACAGCGAGCTGACTGTGGTTGTCGTACCGTTGTCATGACAGGTGACATTAGTTGTTTCCCTCACTTTTTCTCCCAAAGTACCTTTGAGCCACTGAACCTCTGCAGCAGGCTTGGAACCAGCTGCTTTGCACGTAACAAGGGGAACTTCTTCATTACCCAAAATAGGACGATTATCCTCAAGGCTTGTGACCGGAGGCACTAGCAGAGTAAGAGGAGTTAAGAGAAGTCACCATGTGAGCATGAAGGTCAACACTGTTTATACACACACACACTTAATACAATGAAACATACCAAGCAAGTTTAGAAGTATCTCCGTCTGGACATTTCCGTTGGGGAACAAAGTGAAGACGCACTTGTAGGTGCCTTCATCTCTCAAAGTGATGTTAGTAAATCGTAGTGATCCATTATAGTCACTAACGTCCCCAAAAAATTAAAATTGTTTATCCACTCTGTTAGTGAATTTCATTCCAATAGTAGGGTCAGTCAAAATCTTCCTTCCTCCATGCGATCTGTGTGAGGGAGTCCTTAGCGTTGATGAGTTTGCACGGCAAGATGGCCGTCCCTCCTTGCACCACTTTCACGTTTCCTCCAATCACCTGGTGAGCTATAAGGTAAATAAAATCACATTAAGAAGCAGATTCCAAGTTAGAAAACACAAACCAGTTGAAACACATAGATGGATTCACACCAGTGCTGAGCAGAATATCTCACAAGCCTAAGCGGGCAAAACCATGCTGCCTTTGAGATTTGATGAGGTGGAAAACAGTGTTAATTTTGGCAGCTTTTTTTGTTTTAGTCTTAATCTTTGAGCGAAAAATGCATGTACGTTTTCGTCACATTTAGTCATTTTTATCCTTCTTAGTTTCATTACATTTTAGTCTAGTTGTAGTATTGTAGAGACTCTCGCTAATGAATCTCTGGACAATCAGCTTTCCTTCTGATTTTATTGTCGCAAAACAGGCTACTGTCGGCCGTAGCCTACGCCGAACAAAACCACACCATCACTCTCCAAAACAATTCCCGCGTCCTCTCACTTAAACCCACCCCCCAACACATCCCCATAGGTGGCACTAAAATGAGTGGCATAACATTGTGCGCTCTTCACTGAACTTTCCAAAACTCCGTAAAGTGCAAATCCGCTCCAGAACACATGCCGCCCTGATTAAGAACGTCCTACTTTCAAACTTTTAACATGAAAAACATAATGCAATAGTAGTATTTATCATCCCCAGAGAGGAACATCTTACATAATAATAAACAAAATGATTTGCTCGTAAATGTCCCATTTTACCAAGGTACTGTTTTTTTATCTTTTATTTACATTACATTACATGTCATTCAACTGACGCTTTTATCCAAAGCGACGTACAATAAGTGCATTTCCACATAGAGATACAAACTCAGAAGAACAAGTAACAAGAAAGTACAATTTTCATCAAATAAGCAGTTTAAAAAAAAGTGACATTATAAGTACAATTTAAGTGCTATGATTTGTTAGTGCAGTTGAGCAGAAGAATATGTCGGTGTATAGAGGAGAGTCCGTCATCTTCACCTGCAACACGTTCAAGGAAATAGTATCACAAATCAAGTGGACCAAAGTTAGATTTACTTTTGGGTTTTCATTTACATTAAATCAGACTTTTTCAAATTTCACTTCACAATTAATTTACATCTGATTTTGTGCAGGATTCGGTTCTTTGTGGTTATATAGCACAGCTGCAACTGGATCTTTTCATATTTTCTTTATCACAGCTGTTTGTCTCTACAGGTGAGTAAATGTTTTAGTTTACTGCTGTGTGTGGAAAGTGTAGTAGTAGTAGTTGTTGTGACAAGAGTTACATATTGTATGTGTTTTACTCACTTCTTTTATTCATTAAGTTTATGAACACAAGTTTCTCTTCATCTTTGTGGACAATGACTTCCTCGTCACCTTTTGTGCACGTTGTGTGATCGTAGAATAACATTTACATCGTTGGACATTTCAGTAATTTCTATATTTACTGAATTTTATGATAATGTTAATATTCTTCCTAGTAAACAGTATGTTTCCATTGCATCATGGGGGATTTGATATTAATTTACAAAAGGACAAATTTTTACAAGAAATATTTCAATAAACATGATATTTCTGTGGCTCAGAAAGTGTCCCAAACGTCCTAGTCGGGCGGAATTATGGGGAAAGACGAAATGTGCTTTTTACGTTGGGGCCTCCAAAGAACTTGACAACTTGTTTGCAGTCCATTGGAATCTGTTCAGGTAACAACTTACTTTCATTACAATTCAAGATAATTTGGTGTTGATGCAGCAGTGTGCCAACCGTCCCCTACCTGCGTGTTTCTTTGGTCAACATGAGGTTTTGCTAGTTGATGTTTTTCTGTTCTGGAAACGGGAAAGTCTTAGTGTTTGGTTAAAGGTTAATTGAGAAGCGTTAATCGTCCCTTC
Organism: Pungitius pungitius; assembly: GCF_949316345.1. Lineage (NCBI taxonomy): Eukaryota > Metazoa > Chordata > Actinopteri > Perciformes > Gasterosteidae > Pungitius > Pungitius pungitius. The sequence continues at coordinate 11,735,060 of NC_084909.1, read as the reverse complement.
GTCTTTTTTTTTGTTAAGTTTTTTGGAACCCTTAACTCTCATCTATCTAGGGGATATTTTCTCTTCTCCAGCTGCCGGCTCACCCGCCAATAACAAATAAAATGAATAAATCTAAATGCCTGCTGTGTATCTTGGGATATGCTCGGCCACAAAGGGGTTCCTATAAATGCTGCAGTGGTTTTTGTTGACTGTCTTGATGAATTTCCTCTGCCTTAGGATTGAAACATTACTTTCAGCTAAAAGAACATGCAGCTATTTTAATTTAATTCAAAATGAAGGTTTATCTACAGAAATAAAATAAAATACGAAGATTTCCATCTCTGGCTGCATTTTATGTTTAAGAGTTATGATGTTTTTTGATGTTTAGCAGAAAATATTAAACAGTTTCACTAATACACAAGTGATTTGTTTCCAAAGAAGTGTTGATCTTTAAGTGTGACAGCAGCAGGAAGGAAGGAGCTCCGGTTTCCCTCCTTCACACCAACGAGAGAGAAAGTAATTCCTATAAAAAAATGATGAGCCCTTTATTTGTAGAAGTGTAAAACATCCTATTAAACACCAAACCAGTTGGTGGCAGTAGTGAATTTTTGGTTTTGCTAAACGCCCGGGCAGGGCCAGCTTTAGGCTCAGTTATTGGACATTAGGGCCCTTTCTCAATATGCGTTCTTGTGTGTTCTTTTGTTCTCGTGGACTTTTGAAACCTAATCAGTCGCAGCCCGAGTAATGTTCCAATTCTAAAGTCCGCATCTGGCCGAGAACGGTTATAATACCCAGATGTTGTCACGGTTTGGGTCTGCTTCTTGTCTTATTTTGTAGTTTTCATGTCTCTTGTGTCCCTGGGTGACTTCACTTCCTGCTTTGTCCTGTCTTCTCCTGTGATTGTCTGCCGTGCCTGATTGTTTCCACCTGTGTCCAATCACCTGCACCTCCCTTGTGTATTTAAGCGCTGTGAGTCTCTTGTCTTGTGTGGTGTCATTACATGTCGATGGTTCATGTCACGTATGTCAGTGTTTCAAGTCCAGGTCCTTGTTTGTGTTTCTTGGCTTTTGTTTTTGCCTCCTTCCTGTCTTTTTGGTTGGAGTGATTTTGATTTGGAATTTTTTTTCACTATTAAAGTCCTTCTTTGTGTTGCATACTCCGCGTCTGAGTCCTCCCTTCTTGCCCTCGCAACCGAGACCTGACAGATGTGACTCGACCCGCCCATTTTACCGGGCATGCATCGGAGCAGGCTCGTCTGTTCTTGTGAGAGGCAAATACCCCCAGAATGCATTTCACCTCAGCAACAAGCAACAACGACAGGGGAAAATAAACAACTTTATGTCGAAGTTTATTAATACTACTTTATTTAAGTAACGTAATGTAATTTTATGACTAAAGTTAGTTGTTTAAGCATCTTTTGTTGTTACAATCTGCTCCGTGGATGGAGATGTGAGGTGTAGTTAACGGACCGTCAGACCCTGTTAAAATATGTTCATTATGTCCTCAGTTGTAATGATAATGTAAGGCAGTACTGTATTAGGCCGTTACTGTTTTGTTTGTCCCAAATGTTTTGCCGTTTCTTATATAGAAGGTAATGAAGGCTGTATGACCGTGAGACTGATGTGTCAGCAGCTCGTAATAAATATGCCGAAGGCGGCTAAAGATGGCTCATCTTCATTGTCCACTCTTTTCTTCCAAATGCAACATTAGCTGCAAGAAGGCACGCAACTCAACTCAACAGGTTATGGGTCGTTCGGAAGATAAGTTTGTTGTTTTCCACCGTTCAGAAATTCGCAACGGACCGCGTGCTAAACGGACTTGAAAAAGAGCAAGCTAACATGGCGGAACAACGAAGGAGATTGCCTCGACTGACGTTCGACGGAGATGAGACTATGAGCTTTCGGAGACCAAAATTTTGCGACATTTTCATCTATCAGGACTAAAGGACACGGTGCTGAGAGAACCGGTGTCAGAAGCCAAAATAGCGACAGATGAAAAGAAAAACGCAGACGCGTATGCGGAGCTAATTCTACTTTTAGACGACAAAAGTCTATCATTTTTTATGAGAGATACACTCAACAATGGAAGAAAAGCTTTGGCAATATTGAGAGAGTATTATGCCGGGAGGGGAAAGCCCCGTATAATCAACTTGTGCACCAAGTTGACATCGCTTCTATAAGCAAATGAAGAAAGTGTAATGGACAATATTATCAGAGCCGAAACCACCATCACAGCACCGCGCAACGCGGGTGAAACGCTAGGAGACGGACTGCTAGTCGTTATGGTCCTAAAGGGATTGCCTTAAAGTTTTAAGCCATTTGCAATACATGTGGCACATGCAGACGATAACATTACGTTTGCATAATTCAAGACTAAACTACGTAGTTTTGAAGAGACAGAAAAGATAAAAGCAGCTGAGTCAAGCGACGGTGTGATGAAGACTCAGGGAAAAACTGGACGGCGGCCCGCCAAGACGAGCACGTGGCTGGATAAAGGACGACGCAGAGTTGATGTGTTTCAAGTGTGGCGCCAAAGGCTACAGAGCAAAAGAATGTCGACAGAAAACCTGGTGTAGTCACTGCAGAAGTGACACACACAAAGACGCCACGTGTAGGCGTAAGGACAAGGACAGTAAGAGCACAAAGGATGGTGTGAGTAAAGCCTCAGAAGACGCCGAGGACTACGTGTTCAAGATGAGAGACGGCGAGACCGATACCCAGCGGCAGCCGCCATGCAACTTCCAGCAGAGGGGTCTGATGGTGGACACAGGGGCTACCTCTCATATCATCACGGACATAACCATGTTCAAGAGCTTTGACTGCGCGTTCAGGCCGGAAACGCACAGTGTCGAGCTGGCAGACGGCACCCGGTGCATTGGGATCGCTCAGCGCAGGTGAAATGCTGAGGTTTCCCTCATTGACAGCAAAGGACAGCGACGCAAGGCGGTACTGAAAGACGCTTTGTTTGTACCGTCGTACCCCCAGAGCATCTTCTCTGTGAAGGCAGCGACCACCAGTGGGGCTACGGTCGTCTTTAAAGAAGATAAAGACGCCCTGATAACCAGAGACGGTACCAGGTTTAACATTCATGTATACGGAAGGTTGTATTTTTTGCACACTGAAGCTGAGTCTAATGATAAGTGTAACGCACGACATACAGACATGGCACAAGATATTGGGCCACTGTAACTATGAAGATGTTTTTAAGTTGCAGAATGTTGTTGAAGGTATGCAGATCAAGGGCAAAACAGGCAGACCCGAGCAAGATTGTGAGGTATGTATTCAGGGGAAATTTGCCCAAACCAGAAATAGGGATCCTGATACCAGAGCAAAGGCTCCCTTACAGATGGTACACACAGACCTCGCAGGTCCAGTAGCCACAGAGTCAATAGATGGTTACAAATATGTGCAGTCATTCACCGATGATTATTTAAGCGCAGTATTTGTATATTTTCTAAAGAAGAAAAGTGACACCGTACAGGCTACGGAAAAGTTCCTAGCAGATGTATCACCTTACGGAAAAGTAAAGTGCATCAGATCCGATAACGGAACAGAGTTTACATGTGGTGATTTTCAAACACTGTTGAGGAAAAACAACATCAGACATGAAACGTCAGCTCCGTATTCCCCACACCAAAACGGAACTGCAGAGAGAGGTTGGCGTACTCTCTTTGAGATGGGAAGATGTATGTTAGTTGAAAGTGCACTACCAAAGCAGTTATGGCCCTACGCAGTACAAACAGCAGCAATAGTACGCAACTGGTGTTTTAGCAGACGTATTGGACAGACTCCTTATGAGTCGTTGACAGACAAGTAGCCTAATGTATCTAAGATGCAAAAGTTCGGTTCTGTATGGTACACTTACAAACAGGAAAAGGGAAAACTTGATTCCAGATGTGACACGGGGGTCGTTTTGTAGGTTACGATAAGAAAAGCCCAGCCTATTTGGTGTATTATCCAGGTACAAACAAAGTTCAAAAACACAGGCTAGTGAAGTTTGTGAGCAAGGCAGCCGTGGAAAAAAAGACACAGACACGTGAGCCAGATCCAAGCGACGACTCTGACAGTGTGAGACCCCTGACTAACGAGACCACACAGAGTAGGAGTACAGAAAATGCTCAAGAACCAATTGCCCAAGCACAACAGAGTGTGCCGAGTGATGAACCCGAGAGTAGGAGGTATCCTGCTAGAGAAAGGAGAACACCGAGTTACTTAGATGACTTTGTAACTGAAGACAGTGATGGTGACGGGGTTCATATCACAGTAGACTATTGCTGTAGAGCCATATGTGGCATTCCACAGACTTATGGGGAAGCAATGGAGTCAGCTAACTCAAAAGGATGGGTAAAAGCAATGGATGAGGAAATCCAATCCCTGAATGAGAACAAAACTTTTACCCCGACAACACTACCAATAGGCAAGAAAACAGTGGGGGGTCGATGGGTTTACTCCATAAAGACTGATGCAGACGGAAAAGACAAACATAAAGCAAGGTTTGTAGCTAAGGGTTACAGCCAGAAACTGGGAGTAGACTATGGGGAAACGTTTTCACCCACTGCAGACTTGACGAGTGTGAGGGTTGTGCTACAGAAAGCAGCACAGGAGAATTTACTCTTACACCAAATGGACGTGAAAACAGCGTATCTACACACCCCCATAGACTATGAGATCTACATAAATCCACCAGAGGGCTTTCAAGAGAAAGCGGGGTATAGTCTATAAGCTAGAAAAATCGCTTTATGGTCTAAAACAATCCGGGTGAAATTGGAATAAGGTTTTGCATGATTGCCTAACTGAGAATGGTTTTACACAAAACCTAGCCGACCACTGTGTTTAAGCCAAAGAGTCAAAAGAAGGAAAGGTGATCATAATCATATGGGTCGATGATCTGATCATTGCAGCGAGCAATGAAGAGAGACTGAAAAATGTGAAAGAGATGCTTGCAGAAAAGTTTAAAATGAAAGATCTTGGCAAACTAAAACATTTTCTGGGTATCGATTTTAGTCAGTCAGATGGGTGTGTAAAAATGTCACAGGAAAAGTACACTAACAAGATACTACAGCGTTTTAATATGCAAGACTGTAGACCAAGAGAAACACCCTGTGAGCAAAAGCTGGAGTATACTGAGGGTGCAGTAAAGATGGAAGATGTCAGGATGTACAGAGAGGCTGTGGGAAGTCTTATATATCTGACTGTTTGCACCAGACCAGATTTAAGCTTCGTTGTGAGCAGGTTGTCACAATTCTTTGCTGAGCCTACAGAAGAACAATGGGTCACTGTGAAGCATGTACTTAGGTATCTCAAAGGAACAGCAGAAAAAAGGTTAAGTTTTAGGAGAAACAACAGTGAGAAACTAGGTATACAGGCCTACAGTGACGCAGACTGGGCAGCTGATACCAGTGATAGACGCAGTACCACAGGATACTGTGTGAGCCTTAGTCAATACAGCTCTCTGATCTCGTGGAAGACTAGAAAGCAGCCTACAGTCGCTCTATCCACATGCGAGGCAGAATATATGGCACTGGCATCAACCATACAAGAGTGTCTATACCTAGAGCAGTTACTGGAAGGTATAGATAACTATGAGTACACACAAACTGTAGTACATGAGGACAATCAGGGAACAATCGCTCTCGCCCAAAACCCTGTAAACAGACGAAGGTGTAAACATATTGACATAAAGTATCACTTTATCAGGTCAACTGTTAATGAGGGAAGAGTGACTTTGATGTATTGTTCTACTGATAACATGATTGCTGATGTAATGACCAAACCTGTAAATTAGTTGAAACTGAGGAAGTTTACAGGTGCTCTTTTTGGAGATTGACATATGTATGACAGGAGTCCACATTCATTCTCTTTTTGTTGTTTTCATTTTTGCTTAAGAGGATAGCAATCTGAGTACAAGTGGGGGTGTTAAAATATGTTCATTATGTCCTCAGTTGTAATAATAATGTAATGCAGTACCGTTCTGTATTAGGCTTAAGCCACAAGGGGGCGCTAAAGTGGACGCGTTTGCGTTACTGTTTTGTTTTTGTCCCAAATGTTTTGCCGTTTCTTATATAGAAGGTAATGAAGGCTGTCTGACCGTGAGACTGATGTGTCAGCAGCTCGTAATAAATATGCCGAAGGCGGCTAAAGATGGCTCATCTTTATCGTCCACTCCTTTCTTCCGAATGCAACGTTAGCTGCAAGAAGGCTCGCAACTCAACTCAACAGACCCTCCAGCACCGGGCGGTCAGCTCATCTCAGCCCACAGAAAGCAGCCTGTTTTCGGCGAGTCTTCTGTGAAATATTCCGCTGGTTTTCACGTCTCCGTAGCGGTTATACATGAGATTTAACTGTACTATTTCATCAGTCTTCATACGTTTTAATGTGCTGTCAGAGACTGATGTTGTTCACCGGTTACGTCTGTTTGAGGACAGAGTTTAGATTCATAACTTCATGTTTAAATGTAACTTTAACGTATTGTCTGTAACCGCAGAGTTGTTACTGTAATGATTAAATGAGACAAAAGCTTTTTAAATAGTAAAATATTTAAGTCAAAAACTGAATTAAAACGTATTAGCAAGACCAGCTGACGTGGTGACGTCATCAAGTCAGCTGCTGTTCCAATTGCGGAAATGTCCGTTCTCTGTTCTCCCGAACCTGCGAGTCACGACTCCCGAGTCTGTCTCCCGAGTCTATTCTTGCGGGAACGCAAGTCCGTTCTCCCCCTCTCAGGTATTGAGAAAGGGCCTAGGTAATGGATGACTCACGAGTCGCGAGGTTTTTAGTGTGGACTACATCCATCCTGAGCACAGTTGTAGAAGGTATGTAAGCTTTGATAAATGGTTTTCTTTAAACAAACAACGTCGAAGAAACGATGAGCATTCGATGACGTTATTCAGCTTCTTTGTATTTTATTTTCTATCTTTCCCACCAGGATCTTTGAATCTGTTGAAAGTCTGAAAGCGTGGATTTAATGGCTCGCTGCTTATTTTCTTTTAAAGAAAAATAGATGTCACTAAATATCTTTCCCACAGGGATCTTTAATGCTGTTACAGTTTTTTCAATTTCCAACAAGCGCTGCTAAATACTCAAAACACTTTTAAAACTCTTCAAACAGTCTGCATTACCAAGATTAATTTAATAACAGCTAATCAAACTAAGGCAGCATTTGGATCTTAAAACACACCGATGAGTGTGTCATCAGATATTACGGCTCCTGGTCTTCTCCTTTGTCCTCCACCCCCATATCACTCCTCTCCACCGACCTGTATAACAAAATGAGTTCCAAGCTACCACCTTTTACTGAAACATGGTAATGAGAGCAGGACATCTGCTTTGAGCTGAAATTGCAATTAGCTGGAGAGTGTGACGCGTTCTGAAAATGTGGTTTGAGTATTAAACAATGCTTGTTAGCAATTGAAAAAAATGAAGGAAAGTCTGGCGTGGATTTAATAACTCACGGAGAAATAGATATTTCACTAAATATGATGAAACAACAGAAATTATAAAGATAATTTTGTTGCGGGATATGTAGTTACAGTACTGTACAGTAAACTAATAACATAAAATATTACACAGTGAAAACAGACAAACAGAACACACACTGAACTGCAATGCAACATACACTCACCGGCCACTTTATTAGGTACACCTGTCCAACTGCTCGTTAACACTTAATTTCTAAGCAGCCAATCACATGGCGGCAACTCAGTGCATTTAGGCATGTAGACATTGTCAAGACAATCTCCTGCAGTTCAAACCGAGCATCAGTATGGGGAAGAAAGGTGATTTGAGTGACTTTGAACGTGGCATGATTGTTGGTGCCAGAAGGGCTGGTCTGAGTATTTCAGAAACTGCTAATCTACTGGGATTTTCACGCACAACCATCTCTAGGGTTTACAGAAAATGGTCCGAAAAAGAAAAAACATCCAGTGAGCGGCAGTCCTGTGGGTGGAAATGCCTTGTTGATGCCAGAGGTCAGAGGAGAATGGCCAGACTGGTTCGAGCTGATAGAAGGGCAACAGTGACTCAAATAACCACCCGTTACAACCAAGGTGGGCATAAGAGCATCTCTGAACGCACAGTACGTCGAACTTTGAGGCAGATGGGCTACAGCAGCAGAAGACCACACCGGGTGCCACTCCTTTCAGCTAAGAACAGGAAACTGAGGCTACAATTTGCACAAGCTCATCGAAATTGGACAATAGAAGATTGGAAAAACGTTGCCTGGTCTGATGAGTCTCGATTTCTGCTGCGACATTCGGATGGTAGGGTCAGAATTTGGCGTCTACAACATGAAAGCATGGATCCATCCTGCCTTGTATCAACGGTTCAGGCTGGTGGTGGTGGTGTCATGGTGTGGGGAATATTTTCTTGGCACTCTTTGGGCCCCTTGGTACCAATTGAGCATCGTTGCAACGCCACAGCCTACCTGAGTATTGTTGCTGACCATGTCCATCCCTTTATGACCACAATGTACCCAACTTCTGATGGCTACTTTCAGCAGGATAAAGCGCCATGTCATAAAGCTGGAATCATCTCAGACTGGTTTCTTGAACATGACAATGAGTTCGCTGTACTCAAATGGCCTCCACAATCACCAGATCTCAATCCAATAGAGTATCTTTGGGATGTGGTGGAACGGGAGATTCGCATCATGGATGTGCAGCCGACAAATCTGCGGCAACTGTGTGATGCCATCATGTCAATATGGACCAAACTCCCTGAGGAATGCTTCCAGCACCTTGTTGAATCTATGCCACGAAGAATTGAGGCAGTTCTGAAGGCAAAAGGGGGTCCAACCCGTTACTAGCATGGGGTACCTAATAAAGTGGCCGGTGAGTGTATAGTTGTGTTTTACTATTCGTATTTGCGCCTTTCACGTTTTCACATTCAACACGCTGGTTTGTTTCCAACAGTGATAAACACGGTGGTTCATAGTCACCACTGTCGTCTCTCAGCAAAAAGGTTCTGGGTTCAACTCCCCGCGGCGGCTTTTCTGTGTGGAGTCCGTGTTCTTCACGTGTCTGCGTGGGTTCTTCTCCGACTTCCTCCCACAGTCCAAAGACGTGCTCTGGATTAGGTTGATTGGTGACTCTAAATTGCCCGTATGTGTGTGGATGATTGTCTGTATGTGTCAGCCCCCTGTGACCCTGTATGAAGGATAAGCTGCTTTGAAGATGGATGGATGGATGATGAGGTTTTGTTTTGTACCTTCAGGGCCACAGTCCCAATGGTCGTTGGTCTCTAAAATAACTAAATTTATATTGCAGCTTATAAGTCGTTATACAAATATATAATTTATTAGACAGTAAAGTCTGTTGATGGATGGTGTGGCATTGTGTTCTTGGATAGTTGAGCCAGGTTTGTTGTCATTGAGATGATTCTGAAGATTAGACTGTTTAGAGAATGACAAAACTAAACCTACATTTCCAAACTATCAGCATATTGCAAACGTATTAAATTCTCCACCTCATCAAACCTCAAAGGCAGCATTTTTTGCCAGTTTAGGCTTGTGAGATATTCTGCTCAGCACTGGTGTGAATCCATCCATGTGTTTCAACTGGTTTGTGTTTCCTAACTCAGAATCTGATACTTGATGTGGTATTATTTACCTTCCAGCTCAACAGGTGATTGGAGGAAACGTGAACGTGGTGCAAGGAGGGACGGCCATCTTGCCGTGCAAACTCATCGATGCTAAGGACCCCCTCACACAGATCGCATGGAGGAAGAAACCCTGGGAGGACAATTTCATTTTGATTAACCCTACAATTGGAATGAAATTCATCAACGGAGTGGATAAACGATTTGAATTTTTTGGGGACGTTGGTGACTACAATGGATCACTACGATTTTCGAACATCACTTTGAGAGATGAAGGCACCTACAAGTGCGTCTTCACTTTGTTCCCCAACGGAAATGTCCAGACGGAGATACTTCTAAACTTGCTTGGTGAATTTCATTGTTTGTGTATAGTGTGTGTGTGTGTGTGTATAAACGGTGTTGACCTTCATGCTCAAATGGTGACTTCTCTTACCTGTTCTTACTCTGCTAGTGCCTCCGGTCACAAGCCTTGAGGATAATCGTCCTATTTTGGGTAATGAAGAAGTTCCCCTCGTTACGTGCAAAGCAGCTGGTTCCAAGCCTGCTGCAGAGGTTCGGTGGCTCAAAGGTACTTTGGGAGAAGAAGTGAGGGAAACAACTAATGTCACCCGTCATGACAACGGTACGACAACCACAGTCAGCTCGCTGTCTGGAGTGCCGAGCAGAGAAATACACGGTCACTTTATTGAGTGTATCGTCACTAATGCAGCCCTGTCACAAGAGGAGAGGCTGCCTTTCAACATCCAGATCTACTGTGAGTAAACAAATGCTTCATCTCTTACACGCAATGTGGATCATTCTTGTTTATTTTATCATTGTCATTTATGAATTCCTCAGTTATTAAATTGATTTAATTAATTGTTTAAGAGCAGTGGATGAAGATAATGATTGCACCATCACATGTGTTCTCAGTTGTTATGGCTGATTGGGCCTCTGCTCTGGCTGAAGGGGTTCAAAGATATCACTGGGAGCCATTTGACGCATTAAAGTTACAGAGCAATAGATGGCTTTCTGTCTGTAATATTATGAACACAAACATCTGTGAGCGCTAATCAAGTTTTATAGTAGTGGGTTTCTTTGTCACATTCATGCTGTTATGACCTCTCTCTTGTGGTTGCTTTGCGATTGTGTTTCTCCACATTCCTGCGTAAAGGCAAGAAAGGGTCATGACAAACATGAGGACAGATTTAGGACAAAGGTCATGGTCATGCTGACTGTCTGGAAGGTTATTTTTCTCTTCCTCGCCCTCTGGTCCTACCAATGGTTCAACAACACAACCACCCAATTAATCCTCTTCCTCTGCTCCATTTCCTGAACTACTCCCTTCCCGTTTCCTCTGCATCGAAACGCAAGAAAGAAAAATAAAATGTTATGTGAAGCTCAACACCTACAAATACACTTACTTTAATGACATCATTGCGTATGAAGGAAGGCTGCATAATTAACAGATTCATATATTTAAGTTAATATAATTACCTCAATGATGAGAGCAAACTTAGAAGGACTAGTGTCACGCCCCTGGCATGAGGGAAGGACTAGGATGCAGAGAAGGGTTGACTGACACAGATTTATTCCAGCAAACTACTGAATAACAATAATCCAAAACAAATGGGCAACAATGAGAATTCTTCTTCTAAGGTTTCTTGACAACTAAGACGTGAGTGTGGATACATGAACAGGAGAAGGGGAGACGCAGACTATAAGTTTCCATGAGGGAGGTGAGGGAACAGGTGGACACAATTAGGAATCAGGGAAGACAATCAACGGGAGACACATGAGGAAGGGCAAGGCACCTGAAACGAGAGGAGAATTAGATACCAAAATAAAACAGGATGTTCAAAAACAGACATGATGACAGGGCACAAACACAAGGTTGACCTACAGGTATGACAACCAGTGACGTTTATTTACAAAAAGGCATGTAAAAACAATCCATCAAAACTGCGTCACTAAAACACTGCACACTCAAGATCATGGGCCATTTAAATACTACTTACATCAGAGGGAACAATATTAACTATATAATATATGAAATATACAGTATAGTAAATTTAAGGAAAAGTCCTAGGACTTACTGCTTGAACCTTTCTAAATCACAGAACAAAGGTTTTTAAATCTGTTTATCAGGTTCCAGAACCAAGGTTCTACTCTTTCTTTAGTTCTCAACTGCGATGGACATTCCCACAGGAACTTTTTTAAACTTGTGGCATTTTTCTATCTCGAGACAATTTAATGTTATTAATGCTTATTACGTGTTGTAATTATCAGTGTCCTAAAATGTAGTTTTACTTTATGTGGCCAAAACTAAAATGCCAACAATCTGATCTAACTAAGAGGAAAGGACTCATTTGTCCGTTTTTGGGAAACTTCTCACTAAATCTACTTGGTGGGCAGATGTTTTTCTTTTTTTTCTTGTCCACATTCACATTATTTTTAGAAGAAAAATTCCCTCTTATCCACCCAAGAGGTAAAACCCTTTTGGAGCACAGTTACTCTTTGATCAGAGTTCTGTAACGTATAATAATATAATTACAATAATTGTAATTATTCAAGGATATTTGAGTTGATGTTACAAAATCTCTCTTCACATAACCAAAGTCTAAAACTGAACTCTGAAAGCTAATTAGAGCTTTACATTTTAGATTATTTTGAATATCTATAAAAACTATAAAGACAGCCACCAAATAAGACAAAAGACAAATTAGGAAAAGAGAATATCATGTTAGTGTTTTATTTTTAACTACATGGTGGTTTGGTTTTGGTTGAAAAGATATTGGATAGCTCAATGCAAATAAACAAACAAATGAGAACTGGCAATTCTCTAGTAGCCTAAATAATGTTCTGAAACATTTCCATTGCAATTTTAGAAAGCTGCCATCTGGTTGAGCACAATAGAACCTTTTGTCTTTTTTTTTTTTCTCCACCTGCCCTCAGTAACATCTGCTCTTCGGTTACTGGTGGAACTTCCCCAACATATAGGAGAGTCGAGCCAATCATCAAACTTGTTTGCGTAAAAGGATGTTTGCAGTTTCAACTGCCTCTTTTAACCATCTGTATGAGGGGCCGTTTAGGACTACTGAGACACTCTCACACACACTACTGAGACACACTCACACACACACTACTGAGACACACTCACACACACTACTGAGACACACTCACACACACTACTGAGACACTCTCACACACACTACTGAGACACTCGCACACACACTATTGAGACACTCATGCCATCTCACTAGTGTGGGTGAGAGCATCTCACTATACAACGTGAGAGCATCTCACTTTACAACGTGAGAGCATCTCAGTATACAGTGTGAGAGAATCTCAGTATACAGTGTGAGAGAATCTCAGTTACACTGGAAGGCATCTCAGCCAGAAGGCGGAAGCAAAGAGCGCTGATTTTGAACAGCGCAATGCGCCAATCATACGCCCTTCCTTCATATGCCTTGAAGTTTATAAATACTACCATATTCAAAGGACGGAATGCCATTTTAGGACGTTTTCAGGCGAGAAATTAGGTGTTTAAGCAACATTTCTGCGGTCGGTTTGTTAACATTCAGCCATCGTAAAAAATTCCATGGAGGATGTCGGAGACGTGAGGCGTAGTTAACGGGACCACCTGATGCCCCCAGCACCGGGCGGTCAGCCTCATCTCACGCCACAGACAGCAGCCTGTTCTCAGGCAGACTGTGAAATGCTCCGCTTCGATCCACTTTTCCGTAGCGGTTATATATTTGATAGTATAACTAGGATGAGTGTTCATAACTTTTAATCTGAGACTGGTGTTTGTTTACCAGCGATTTTGCGAGCAGAGTTTAAATTCATAACCTTAATAAACTATACTATACTGTTTTTTAATTTTTACGATGGCTGAATGTTAACAAACCGACCGCAGAAATGTTGCTTAAACACCTAATTTCTCGCCTGAAAACGTCCTAAACTGACATTCCGTCCTTTGAATATGGTAGTATTTATAAACTTGGACGGGCGAGCCCGGACTTCAAGGCATATGAAGGAAGGGCGTATGATTGGCGCATTGCGCTGTTCAAAATCAGCGCTCTTTGCTTCCGCCTTCCGGTGTAACTCAGATTCTCTCACACTGTATACTGAGATGCTCTCACATTGTAAAGTGAGATGCTCTCACGCACACTAGTGAGATGGCATGAGTGTCTCAGTAGTGTGTGTGAGAGTGTCTCAGTAGTGTGTGTGAGAGTGTCTCAGTAGTTAAGTCCTAAACGGCCCCTCATACATCTGTGTCATAGAAAATAATCATTCCTGTGAGAAATGAGACTGATGCAGAAACTCTTAAATATCTTTACACAGTAACAATAAGTTTGTATATATTCACAGTATTTCGGTAAATGTGGAGCTCTAACCAGCTGTAAAATGTCTTTGTCCTTCTAGATCTCTCTCTCTCTCTCTCTGAGTGACGAGCGTGCAGAGCGTGGAGGTGAGAGCGATAGCGTTTGTAGCATAGATCTGCCTAATATTTAATGCGTTGAATTTAGAAGTTTTGTGTAGACGTGTTTTGTTGGGTAGTGTTCCTGTTGTGCGCGTTTTTGCAGCCGATCAAGTCACGCTGATCGGCGTGCTAAACGCAGCCATGGACCTGACCCGACTAACGCGGAAGCACGGCGTTAAGGTTCCGCCGGGCTTCTCCTTCTCGGTGGAGGACTGCAGCCTGGCCGTGGGAGAGATGGTCGGTCACGGCAGCGTAAAGTCCGCCGCCCGCATGAACAACGCGGTGGTGTTGTTTGTAGACAGTGTGGACAAAGCCAACATGGTGGTGGAGAAGGGGATCGTGGTGAATCAGACGCGCGTGCCCGTTCTGCCTCTCGCCACACCAGCGACCCGAGTCACGGTCTCTAACGTCCCCCCGTTCATCGGAGACGAGATGCTGACCAGAGAGCAGTCAAGACACGGGAAGGTCGTGTCTGCCGTTAAAAAAGTGACATCAGGCTGCAAATCTCCTCTCCTCAGACACGTGGTGTCGCACAAGAGGACGCTGTACATGCTCCTCAACCAAAAAGACGAGGATCTCAACGTGGTGTTTAAAGTAAGGGTGGATGGTTTTGATTATTTGGTGTTTGCCAACTCTGACAGTTCAAGGTGTTACCGGTGTGGGAGGGAGGGACATCAAAGCAGAGCATGTCCAGAGAGGAAATCTACTAGTCACAACCAAGGGGGGCATGAAAGACAAGAGGGGACAATTGGGGTCCAGCAAGGAGGTGAAGAAGGGACAGATCGAGTCCAGGAGAGTGTGGCGAGTGAGGGGGGTGAACGTGGAGTTCAGCTGGTGGAGAGAGGGACTGGTGGAGTGAAGGACCTGACGTGTGGGGCCCAGCAGGTGGGGAAGGCGAATGACTGGGTGAATGAAGGGATGAGTGAGGCCCAGCAAGTGGGGCAGGCGAATGACAGAGTGAATGAAGGGATGAGTGAGGCCCAGCAAGTGGGGCAGGCGAATGACGGAGTGAATGAAGGGACGAGTGAGACCCAGCAAGTGGGGCAGGCGAATGACGGAGTGAATGAAGGGACGAGTGAGGCCCAGCAAGTGGGGCAGGCGAATGACGGAGTGAATGAAGGGACGAGTGAGGCCCAGCAAGGGGGGCAGGCGAATGACGGAGTGAATGAAGGGACGAGTGAGACCCAGCAAGTGGGGCAGGCGAATGACGGAGTGAATGAAGGGACGAGTGAGGCCCAGCAAGTGGGGCAGGCGAATGACGGAGTGAATGAAGGGACGAGTGAGGCCCAGCAAGTGGGGCAGGCGAATGACGGAGTGAATGAAGGGACGAGTGAGACCCAGCAAGTGGGGCAGGCGAATGACGGAGTGAATGAAGGGACGAGTGAGGCCCAGCAAGGGGGGCAGGGGAATGACGGAGTGAATGAGAAAATAGTTGGGGTCCAGCAGGTTGGACAAGGGGGTGAAGGGAGGCAAGAGGAGACGGAAGGGTGTCTGGAGACATACTTTGAAGGGACACTGTCTACTGATAGTGAAATGGACATGGAGGGGGGAGAAGAAAGTTTAAAAATCCCCCTCCTGAAGAGAAAGACGGAGAGCAGAGGGGGCTCTCAAGCCAAGAAGGGGTCAGGGAGCAGAAGGACAGGGGGAGCAGCAGTAGCCGATTCGGCTGTGGAGCAAGACTCTGCGGACAGCGTCTCTTCTGGCGGGACGGCCACTAATTGCTACAGCGTGGGGAGAGTGAAACTCTTCCTGAAGACCACAAAGAACATGAAGGGGATACAGCTGGAGGACTACTTTCCTGATATGGAGAAATTCAGGCGTACTGCTCGAGAGGGCGCAAGTAAACGAGGGAGTTCCCGCTACACCCAGCAGGAGGTCTTCCGGCTACGAAAGTTCGTCTAGAGGATCAACGAGAGGGCTGCCGTGGATTGAGTGGAGTACCGGCTGAAAGGAGGAGCCAGTGACCAGACGAACCTACGGTTCATCGACAAAGTGGACGATTTCTGTGTGCGTCGGTGCTGCAGAGGAATCTGGAGCTGATTGGCTGGAAGGAGATTGCGTCTTCGCAGAGTCATTCTGTGTGTTCATTGGACCTTTAATGTCAACATGGAATATGTTTGTGTTTGTGTTTGTTTTTTTAAGAAAATAAAGGTTTTTGAAAAATCAAAAATCTCTCTCTCTCTCTCTCATTATATTTATATTTATATTATTTGCAGTGGTGAAACTAAGTCGGTACGCCGTACTGGTAAGAAATTTCTTCCCAGTACAATTACGACACACGCACTGGCCGGTCGGGACAAGGCAAGCAAAACAAGCAATTGCTTGGGGCGCCGAGCTGGCTTGGGGCCCCAATACAACGACTGGTTAAGAATAAAATGCAACGACAAACCGTGTGAGCGCCACTGCTATCGGGATCCCCCTCAAGTGGCCCCTCTCATGATCTGTGCTGCTGGCAAAAAACAAAACATCGTCGGTCGGCAGTCATCATGAAGCGGAATTATGCTTCAGGAAGCCAGAAAAGGAAGAGGAGGATAATAAAAAAAACAAGATAGTGGTAAGTGATAATTTATCAGTGATAATTTATCACTTATCACTGATAAATTATCACTTACCACTATCTTGTTTTTATACAGATACAGGTGGGTTAAAGAGTGATACTAGAGTGATAAGAAGTCCTAGTGAATGCTTGATAAGTAGACTATAATACAGTAAATAAACAAATAAATAGTTAGGGGGGCAGTTAGGTTATTTCTAAATTTTTGCAAGTGCATTGAACCTGTATCATAGTACCACCAAGAAATAAAAACTACTTTCACCCCTGATTTTTTCTATTGTATTATAACAATAAAACAACTTATTTGCTCTCCCAGTCTCACCCATTGAAGTGAACATCAGCAAGAAATCGGAGGATGCATTTCAATGTTTGACTGAAGCCAACCCACATGCAGATATTACCTGGAGCAGGTAGGGTAGCTTGAATTAACCGGTTTTCAACGGTCAATCTTAAACAAACAATACATATATTTTATGTTAAACGTTGTTTGTCTTTCTCACACGCTTTCTACAAAGGCTTATGAACCCAAATCTTAATCAACCCAAAAATACTTTTTGTGCACTTATTTTTATTTTGAATACATTGTTGTATTTTTCAATGTTAAAGACCAAAACTTAAACTTTCAGGATCACATTTGTTTTTCAAATGAGCAAAACGTTTGACCTGGGTTTGGCTCCATGAAGTTTAAGCCACAGTTTATGTTCACTGGTCGGACCTTCTTTCTCAATGCTACGTCTGTAAAAAATTATCAGAAATTTCCACTTTCGGCACAACTCAACATTGTTTAGAGTCGTTATTGATTTATTTTATTATGTCTTCATTTAGCTGTCTGCTGAGCCTTGTTTCTCTTTTTCAGATCCGACCATTCTAGGCTTCAGTCTACTGTCAAAGTAGAGGGTGCAATGCTACGGTTTGGGAGCATGACCTCGGACCTGAATGGCCTCTATCAGTGTGAAGCGTCTAACCTATATGGAAGAAAGCACAGTTTCATCTATGTGCATGTGACTTCTGGTGAGGTCAAGATTAATTTCGATGATCGAGTTTTTGTGTTTTTTTTTGTTCCTGTGTTTCTATGTTCAGGTCTGATTCTGTTTTAATTTTTTCAGTCTGTCAATAAAAAAAAAAAGATAGATGGCAGCTAAATAATAATAATTGATGGAGGTAAATCTATGTGCTCCCATGGAGGAGCTCTGTTATCAGGGCCTGGTGTTGAATTGCAGCAAATATTTGAAAACCAGGTCACACAGAATTTATGTATGACATGTGGCTGTGGGATGCCTTTGTATCCAGAAGCTGAAGGAACGCTGCTTGAGACATTTTACCCAACAACCCAACAGACCGTTGGAGAGGAAACGCTGCCAGCAAAACACACAATAATTAAAGTCACTGCTTACAGTTTTTCTCGATTGTTTACACACATTTTCCTAAAGCATGCCTCATACTCTCAGAACTCTACACAGAAATCAAAAAACACACACACAATGGGCAAAACCCCTCAATACTCCTGCAAAATTAAACTTTACATTCAAAACAATGTAATTTCTTCTCAAAATGGTATTTTGTTTTCAAATGACACACACAAACCATCAAATGAATAGACTTTTATAAGAACGAACACTGATGTGCTCAATTTAAAACACTATGATGAATGTAAAAAAAAATTCTTCATTCATCATAATGACTGACCTTTTTTTTGTTCAGTGTTACACTTACTACAGACAGTATATACATATGTGTTGTAAAATATTTTAGGATATTGTTTTTATACTCAGAACACACAAATACACAAATATTTTATTTCCCCCACGAAAACAATGCACACAGTGTACATCCCAACCAACACAAAGTTGCACATACAGTGGTCTACATACAAAACAGAAGAATTTACTGTATACAGTTACAGTAAAAAAATCTATGCCGCATCCTGTCTTCTGTTCCACAGAACCTCATCCAAGCAATGTTTTCACTGGCCAAGCAGCGGGGGAAATATTGCTCAGCATGGCGAATCCAGCCATGAAAAGCATCAACTGCTTTATCTTCCATAGCATAGAGAAGGGGGATATGCGTTTGTGGATTTCGGTCACACACTTTCCATCTCCAGGCAGAAAAGAATTCCTTCATAGCTTTGGTCAACCAAAGTGGCTCGGATCTCATCAGAGTTTACGGTCCTTGGCCTATCTCGTCCTCGTCCTCCTCCTCTTACTCTCGCTCCTCTGGCTCTGTTTCTAATGTTGTCATCCATTGCTCCAAAACAGAAGAGCTCACCTGTTGCCCTTTTATGCTAAAGCTCTAATTCCTAATTGTAACACTGTGTGACAGGTGTTTTCCCATGTGACGAGTCAGTGTGCATAGTAGGGCAATTGACTTTTGAATTTTGAATGACAGTGTTTTGCTTGTGAAAACAAAATTTTCTTCATGAAAATTGTGCAGAGAATGCAGAGAATTGTGTGTAGTGTTTTGAAAAAAGTGTGTTTAAGAACTGCAATTTGAGTGTAAAGCAAGAATTGTGCTTGTAGTTTGGCAGGGGGTTGGTGCATGAGTTACATGTTGTGGTCATTGTGTGTCAAGTACTAGTATTTGTGTGTAAACAATCGAGAAAAACTGTAAAGGTCAAAGCAAGTCTTGACTTCCCCATTCTGACCGTTGGCTCTCTTTATAAAAATTAAAAGTATTCATAGAGAATCTACAATCATTTGTTGAAAATGAACTATGAATAAGTTGCACACTGAAATTTTAAGCTGGACTTTCATCAGTCAGTAAATCATAAATCTAACAGTCATTATAGCAGGCAAAGGACTCTGTAAGCAGGTATTGATTCCTTTCAGGTTTTCACCATGTTTTAAAAACCTCATCTGAGAGACCACTGAAAATACAGAAGAATAAACAAAAATACACAATCAACTGTATGTACAGTATATCAGTTTTTCCTTTTGTTTTTTTGTGTGCTGTCTCCCCTCAGAAGCCTGCAGTGCCTGTTGGACCTTATTTGGGATTTTGATCATCGTGATCCTCGTTGGAGTCCCTGCTCTGTGTTACATGTACAAGACGGGGAAATTTCTAAGGTACTGAATATACTGCTAAGTGTAGAATAATGTATTTTGTAGTTTCTATATCTTTTCCTTTGTCATTGGGAACAGGACAGGGGAGGACACGCATGGAGAGACGGGGACAGTCCAAGAATTAGAGGGACTGGAAGCTGAGGTAGAAGAAAAATGTATTTTTAATTTATTAGTGCATAAGGGGTGTTTTATGACCTTCAAATTATAACCTTTATTCCTAACAATTATTTTAGAAACTAATAGATGTACAAAAAACACTATACTCTCATCTCATCCCAAACTACATCTACCAGCTCTGACTGTGGGATCCCTAGGCGTTCCCAGGCCAGTGCAGAGATAAAATCTCTCCACGTGGTCCTGGGTCTTCCCCGGGGCCTCTTCCCAGCTGGACGTGCCTGGAACACCTCCCAAGGGAGGCGTCCAGGGGGCATCCTTACCAGATGCCCAAACCACCTCTACTGGCTACTTTCAACGCAAAGGAGCAGTGGTTCTACTCCGAGCTCCTCGCGAATGGCTGAGCGTCTCACCCTATCTCGAAGGGAGACGCCAGCCACTCTTCTGAGGAAAAAACATTTCGGCCGCTTGTACCCGTGAGCTAGTTCTTTCGGTCATGACCCATCCTTCATGACTATAGGTGAGGGTAGGAATGATCCCTCCACCAGGTAAATTAACGAAAATCCCTCCTCCGCCTCCAGCTCCACCTATACCAAAGAGGGCATAGTAGTTGGATTCAGGAGTTCCTCAAAGTCTTCCTTCCACCGCCCGATAACCTCCTCAGTCGTGGTCAACAGGGTCCCATCCTTACTGTACACACCTTGAATGGTTCCCTGTTTCCCCCTTCTGAGGTGCCAGATGATCTTCCAGAAGCACTTTGGTGCCGACCGAAAGTCCTCCATAGTTACCCCAAACTCCTCCCACACTCGCTGCTTTGCCTCCATCACGGCAGAGGCTGCTGGCCTTCGAGCCTGTCAGTACACTGCAGCTGCCTCCGAAGACCCACCGGATATCATAAACCGGAAGGCCTCCTTCTTCAGTCGGACGGCTTCCCTGACCACCGGTGTCCACCACAGGATTCAAGGGTTACCGCCCCTCAATCCACCCAAGACCTTGTGGTCACAACTCACTGCCGTAGTTTAAGCAATGGAAGTTTTGAACATGCACCACTCTGGTTCAAGGTCCCCTACCTCCAACGGAATGTGAGCAAAGCTCCACTGGAGGACTGGAGCCTCCTCCAGACATTCCCAATTAACCCGCACTACACGCTTGGGTTTACCAGGTCTGTCCTGAGGGTCTCCAAAAAGGCCAAATACTCGGAGCTGCTGTTTGGTGCATATGCACAGACAACAGTCAAGAGTTATCCCACCCCCCACCACCCGAAGGCGTAGGTCCACCGGGGTGAACTCCAATGTAGCAGCCCTCACCCGGGGACTTGTGAGTATCCCCCGCTCCACCTCTCGCATAAGTTCCGGTTCCTTCCCCCTAGAGAGGTTACGTTCCACGTCCCCAGAGCCAGCATCGGCCGCTCTGTTCCGTCTAGACCCCCCACTGTCACTGCCACCCTTGTAGCAGCGCACCCGACCCCATCGGTTTCCTCCACAGGTGGTGAGCCCATGGGGGTTAGAGTCATGGGATGCTGCTTTACTCCTTCGGGCTATGCCCGGCCGGGCTCCGCGGCAAGCCCGGCCACCAGACGCTCGCTGTCGGGCCCTCCATCTGGGCCTGGCTCCAAATGGAGGCCTCGGGCTTCCTCCGGGCCGGGTGGCTCCTTTTCTCTTCCACATTTTCATAGGGCCTCTATTAAAAAAGTTTTATTTTCACTTGTATTATTTACTCATTTATCATTTTTTTTAATTAAATGTCTCATTGTTTGCTGTAGGGAGCTTGTGGATAAACGTGGAAGCAACAAGCTAGAAGACAGTTGGCTAACTGCAAAGGACCCACTGCTGAGACCATCGTATGTTTAGGGGTTCAATATATACATATGTTACAAATGTTGTTAGGGCAAGCTAGGGCTGCACGGTATACCAGTTCAAACACTACCAATATAAGATTCCTGTATGGCAGGTAACCCCACTCAAATGAATTAAGAGACATTTTATTGCACTCTGAATCACTAAGAATTAATAACAGTCAATCTCAAGATAAAAACAAGGTCTACAATGACTGAATCTAAAAGAAGTCTCAGAGGTTCTGCTCCCCCATAACAATCCAGTAAAAGAGATGCATCTCTATTTAAAAAGGACAAATAAAAAAGGACATCAGATTGGGCCAGCCCGGACAGGGCTCAATTGGGAAATAAAGACCTGAGGACAATTTGCTTACCAAATGTATTAAAAACCAAATGGACGACAGATTTCTAAAAGCATCTAAAAACTCGAATGAAAAAACTGAATGGTCGCAACTCTGTCGATGTCCTCCTGTGCACCTCTACTCCATGCTGCCGCGCTCCTGTTTCGCGCCAGGCTCCTTAAAAAGGTGCCGAGTGGCACACCTGCCGTCAATTTCTGGCACGCACCTGTTGACCCTAATCAGATGCCGTTAGCAGCAGTAGTTGACTACACGCACGCTCTCTGGTCTTGGCTCTGATATTTATTGTTCACAGATTGTGTTGCTTCAGTGAACAGAGCAGAGACAGTTTAAGGAGATCGCAGAGTAAACATGTTTGCATCTCCACCAGTATGTGGCAGAATACGTGTATTTAAACCATAGATTTAATCATATTGAACGGTCAATGTTATTTGTCTAGGTTACATATGTCGAACTCGCCGTCAGCGAAACGTCAGTCGGACCGCCAGAATCTATTGTCCGGGAAAAACCCTGCTGAGTCCTTTGATGGTCGCGTCATTCTGTCACAAGGGTGGGTTGCTGGTGCGGAGGGAGGACTCATACCCTTGGTCTTCTAGTGAGTGCTCTTTAATTGTTCCAAAACAAGGCAGACGTGCGCAACCAACAGCATGAGACATAGACAATGACGCGACAGGGGACAACAGGCACACAGGGCTTAAATACACTAGGGAGGTGCAGGTGATTGGACACAGGTGGAAACAGGTGGAAACAATCGACAATCACAGGACAAGGCAGTAAGTGAAACTAACCCAGGGAAACAAGAGACATGAAACTACAAAATAAAACAGGAAGCAGAACCAAACCGTGACAGTAACCTGGTTAACAAGAACAGAAATGACCCACCACTCGATTAACTTTACAGTAAAACATTTGGATACATTTTCTGTTGAACAACTACTTAAAGAAGCCTGCTGAGTTTAGTTTGTGACTAGTTGTTTGATTATTGGTTATTATTTTATTTATTATGTTCTAATACATGTGTCGTTGACTCAAAGATGTCAGGTGCATTGTAGCTTTGTCTGAGGAGCTAATATTACCTCCCTGAGATGAATCATGGAGTCTAATGTTTTGTTTAAACATGATTTTTCTTTCCATACTTTCCAATTGAAGTCTATATGTCAGCCCTGTGAGGCGGGGGACTTAAAATCTAATAAAAAATAAGGTCTAGGTCTCCATAAAAACAGGTTCTTGTTCATCAGAGGAAGAACAGCATGGATCACAAGACTTAAAAGCGTGGTTAAAAGGAGGATTTTATTATTAACTAAAAACCCATAAAAAACTACAATTTGTATTGAAAATCCAGCTGGAACAAAGTGCAAAAAAAGGAATTGAAATTCAACCAGCCACTGCTGCTGATCCGTCCTGCCCTTTCTTCTAGTTTCCGGTTCCGTTCCCTTCCTGAGTGGGGTGCCCAATACATCTCGTTCTTCTCCTCGTATGCACCCTGCCTGCTTGTCCGCTGTCTTGCCGTCCTCCACTGCTTGACTTCACTGTGGCTTCTGCTGTCCTGTGGCTTCTCCTTCCCGTGGCCTCTCTTCTCCCTCTCATGCCGTGCTTAGTGTCCTTTATAGCAGCTGTGTTAATTGGAGAGGGGAGATCCTTTCATTGTGGAATGTGGTTGGCCAGAGATCTCTGTAATTGATTAGTCCCTCCAGGTGCATGTAGTTTACTGAACGCTGGGTTTATGGGTAAAAATGTAATAAAACAAACCATGCTAAAATGTAATAAAACAAACCATGCTAAAATGTAAAAACAAGTTATGCTAAAATGTAAAACCAATAATTTACAGAAACCACAATGTCCCCCTGGTGACATCTATTTCTCAAATGTCATTCCATTTTCAGTTTTAAAACCAAATGTTCTCTTGAATAATTTCCTGAACCTAATGGCATATATGTATGTATACACCAGTATATACATATGTCTTTAAGTTTAAGAAGCTTCATAACTGGTGCAAGTGTGTCACAGTATAAATATTGTTTTAGTTCATATTCTAATAACAATTTCAACTATACAACCTCAGTGTTAGTCTGGCGTATACACATTTCATTCATTTTACTCAAAAGTCGGCAAAATTGTGTAACATTAAAGGTTAATGAAGGTTAAAAGAAGTTATATGTTAAAACACTGCAACAATATTCACAGTGTTAAAAGTTGCACTTGTGTAACTGTTGAACTGTGTTCATGAACCATGTTCATTCTGTATTTAATTTAGACCTCTGTTACCTGAGCTAAGCAGTTTGTTCATGCTGGCAGCTACGTGAGATGTACCAAATGCGGATGCAAGTATGCAAACATACATTTATTTGACATGTCAACATGCTAAAATTTGTATAAAAGTATAAAATGTATAGTTAACGACTGAAAATTTTTCTGGCCATTTGTTTTTTGCTGTTTGTGTGTGTTTGTGTGTCTGTGTGTCCGCAGTAGTATTTGTTGTTTTTTCTTTAGTAGTAGTAATGGTTGGTTATAGCAGTAGTCCCTAGTCTGATTTGTTGTCCCATTGAAATGTATTCATGGTTTTCTTTTAGATATTCCCTTTATTGTATGCAAAGTTCAGCTTTTCAATATTAATTTATTTTTTCTAGATTTAAAGCTATGCAGAAGCCTCAAGTATGGCTATAGTCAGCCTATACATACAGTGTGTGCACAACAACAATAAACGTGTAGTGTTGCAGCACAGCTGAAGCAGTAGAGCAGACACAGTGTGAAGGTTCAGTTATGACCGTTTAACTGTCACAAAGCCACTCCTATGGCACACGTGTTGAGAAATAAAACGGTCTTTACTTTGCTGTTACTTTGTGTATGTCTTGTAATGAAGGATTCAAGGAATAAAAAAAAAATATATATTAACAGCCAAGTTTTGATTATTGTTTAAGGCTTTTGAACGCAGCCATGCAGTGATCTAAACACATTCATTACACATGAATACAGGATAGAAGCAGGTTTTTTTCAACGTCTGCATTTAAGTTACAATACTCCCATTTTCCTACAGATTTACTGTGATCACTACACTCAACCACTGCTTCTTTATTCCTTCATCCTATAATCAAATTAACGATGTTTATCTTTGTCTATGTGCATTTCTATGGTTACCATCACACCACCTGGTGATCAGCATGACATTGTAAACCACAGCACTATCTGCTGCTTCTGAGAGCAAAACCACTTGATGTGTGAGGCTTGACTACAGTGTAAAAGGCCACACTACTGTCTTCTGTGAGAAGACCCATAGAGCGGTATGTCCGGTTGCCTCTGGGCCACAAATACTTTTCCTAACAAATACAAACTACAGAGGTATTTCCAAACACCCTGTCAAGCCAAACTCAATAAAGTTTCCTCTCTGTAGCTACTCAACTACTTGGGATTTGATGAGTCCCTTCAGCTGTGTGTGGTGATATCCCGGAAGATGTGTTTATTTTAACCACTATTATTTACATTTACAGTATTTAGAGTTCTGCTGGATATCCTCTTGATCTCTTGGGGCTTAGCTGGTCCCCAATTATCTGTTTTTGTACCCTTTGCCGTAATCACATTTAAAATCTGAATGATTGAGTGGATTATAAAAATATTTTAAAAAATTCTGATTATGTCCTAAACCAGTAACGTTAGGCCATAAAAAGGACTCAACTAAAGGTCTTATGATGATATAAATTTGGACATCCCTACTATTGTTCCATCACTGAAATCAAAGGGCATTTTACACTAAATGGAATCTTGGTGGCATGTGGTTAACCCAGTTTATTTTTAGAACACAATGACAGAGTTTCTGTGGAGTCAAAACCTCATTCAGAACATGTGGTCCACAATTTAATACTTAGCCTGTGGCCGGTGGTGCAAGATGAAAAAAATCAGGTAGCTCAAGTTAAAATCAACACACATTTAATAACCAATAACAGAAGAAGGTACAATTACAACATGAACTGGGCCATTGATAGTGATATGTTCCAAAACAGAGACCCCCCATCCTGTTTAGTCTGGGAGAATCTGTCTTTCTTTTTAAAACAGTGTGTTTTGTGTCAGGTGGTCACAGCTTCTTTACAGCCCTCTGTCACACTCACCTGCCAGCTTGATCTTCCACACCTGCCCCGCATCCACAATCAGTCACTCTCCTGCCTTCCACACCTGCTTCGCATTCACAATCAGCCCCGCTACATAAGCACTGCACACCCGGCCTGTCATTGCCAGATTGTTCTTCGCGTCATGCAAGTCTCTCCAGCACTCTACCTTGGACTGATCTCCCGGTTTCGACCCTGCCTGTTCCCGACCCGTTCGTCTGTCTCCGCCCCGGTGAGCACCTCAGCCTTCTGTCCCCGACCACGAGTCCTGCCTGAGCGCCTCGGGTTTCTGTTTCCGGCTCCTTGGACTGCCCGGCGCTTCTGCTCCTGTGCTCCGGATCCCCGACCGGCCCAGCGACCGCACCAGCTGTCTCCCGGCATCTCCTCCCCGATCCCGAGGACAGAACTCTGCTCTGCCTCTCATTGTGCCCGAACGCCTGCTGTGAGGCCGTGTTTAATAAAAGCGTTAACCACACACTCCGTGCCGTTGTGCTGCATTTGGCTCCGCCACACGCCCGTGTCACCCTCAGTGATTGGCTGTGACGAACAGTAGCTCCGCCCAGCTCGGCCGTTCCCTTGTCCTTCCGCAAAACAACAACCACACTCAATCCGTATAATATCTGTAAATACCACTGTGGGTAGAACCCCTCTGTATCGAGGCGGCCGCCTCTTGAACTGGATGGCATAGCCCCTGACGATTGTACGCAGAACCCATTGAGATACATTGGTGAGGGCTCGCCACTCTCCCAGAAACTCTCTTAAGGGTACCAGCTTCTCGAGACTGGCCTCTGGAACTCTCGAGTCTGCAGACACAATGCCCTGTAACAGCGCACTGGCAGGGAAACACTGGTCTAATAGCACCGGAACCCTCCTCGGAGGGAGCAAGCGGCCCTCGGGCTCGCGCTCGCTGGGGCCGGCCGTGCCCCGAAACGATGGCGGGGACAACAGCCTGACCCCTGGAGTGTACCGGGACAATGGGAGCAGCGGGTAGTGCAGTAAAGCCCTGGTGACCATGGCGCCAGGGCCGCTTCGACGATGCCTTCTTAGTGGCAGCGAACGTCCTCAGACCAGCCCTACCGCACGAAGACACCGTCTGACAGCGCCGCGTCTCGGCCCAGCCTCGGCAAGGGGGTGCGCGTGACGCGACACTCTCTTGCTGTGCCAGGTGATGCGCGCTCATCGACGGCCGAGCTGCCCCTTCTCACGAACTACCCCGGGGATGCGGCGTCGGAGGGGAAGGCATTTATCAAATGCCGCTGCCTGCCGCCTCTCATCGTGGAACCTATCCACGACCGTAACAATGGCGTCCCCGAAGAGAGCTGACGGGGAGAGAGGAGCGTCCCTCATATTTGACTGGCTAAGCCTCAGGTGCCTCTCTGTGGCTACCAGGGCTTCCATGGAGCGGCCCACCGACTTGGCCATCTCCTTAGTGGCGCGCAGAGCCAAGTCCGCCGTGTGCCGTAGTTCTCGAACTACCTCCGGAGTTAGATCCTCTGAGGAAGGCAGAAACCGTTCATGCAACTTACTTGATGTAGTAGGCTCCTGCCTATCCGCCGGCATAGGCCATAGTCAGATTCACACACTGAATGGGCTTGTTTCGGGGCTCTTTATAGCTTCCTGGTCCTGGCATCACCCGCCTATGATGTACCAGCTCGCCATTGGACTGATTTCACACGTGCTTCATGACGCGGTCACGTGCTTCATTCACGCAGCTCGAGTTCCCTGTTAGGGAACTCAGAAGGACCAGTCACGTTTTATACAAAACGGAATGTAAAAACAATCCATCAAAACTGCGTCACTAAAACAGTCCACACTCAAGAGCACGGGCCATTTAAATACTACTTACATCAGAGGGAACAATATTAACTATATAATAAAACAAGATGGACAATGCAGTTTATGAAATAAACAGTATAGTAAATTGAAAGAAAAGTTGTAGAACTTACTGCTTGAACCTCTTTCTAAATCACAGAACTAAAGGTTTTTAAATATGTTTTTTTCAGGTCCCAGAACCATGGTTCTACTCTTTCTTTAGTTCCCTGATGTAGTCGACTGCGCTGGACATTCCTACAGGAATGGCCTTTTTTTAGCCTTTGGTATTTTTTTTCTCGAGACAAATTAATGTAATTAATGCTTATTACGTGTTTTAATTATCAGTCTGCTAAAGTGTAGTTTCACTATGTGGCCAAAACTAAAACGCCAACAATCTGATCTAACTAGGAGGAATTACTTTTCCGTTTTGGGAAAGTCTTGAGAACCAGTCACTACTACACATCTACTTGGTGGGCAGATGTTTTTCTTTTCTTTTTCTAGTCCACGCCCACATTCTTTTCACTACCACAAGAAGCAAAATTCCCTCTGCTGGAAAGCCCCCTTTGGAGCATAGAACTTACTCTTTAATTAAAGTTCTGTAACATTATAATATAATCATTGTAATTATTCAAGGGAATTTTCTGAGTGAATGTTACAAAATCTCTTTTCATTTAACCTCTGAATGCTAATTAGGGTTTTACATTTTAGATTATTTTGTTCCACTAGTTAAGAATATCTATAAAAACTATTAAGACAGCCACCAAACAAGACAAAAGACATTTATGGAAAAAGAACAAAAATGTTTGGGGTTTATTTTTAACTACATGGTGTTAGGTTGCCAAAATAGAGGATAGATAATATGCTGAAACGTTTCCATTGCAAACAGAAGACTGACTTGTCTGGTTGAGCACAATAGAACCTTTTGTCTGAACCCACCTGGGCTGCTCTGGTGGAACTTCCCCTCCATGTTGAATACAAACAGGACTTTGACTGTGGAGAGTCAAGCAAATGAACAACCTTATTTGCATAAAAGTATACTGTGTTTACATTTTCAACTGCCTCTTATCATGTCTGTGACCTCTGACCTTGGAAGTGAATCTTTCATCTGAGAAATAACTCTGATGCAAAAACTATCAAATATTTTTAAGCAGTTTATCAAACAGATATATGGAAATAATCTCTCTTTCCCTACAGATGGGTGAGAAGTCTAACGCCAAAAAAGGTTTGTATATATTCACAGTATTTTGTTAAACAAGTGAAGACTCATTTGTTAAGGCTAGCTTTTGGGTAGCCTATGTCTTTTACTGTTTTGATCATTTGTATTTGTATTTTGACTGTTTAAATGTCTATGCACATTGTAAATTATTTTAAATTTACTTACTTACTTAAATATGGGGCTCTAACCAACTGTAAAGGTTTTTGTCCTTGTAGATCTCTCTCTCTCTCATTATATTCATATTATTTGTAGTTATTAAAAAAATGACACACCATTTGCTTTTCACAGTGTCACTCATGAACATCATGACGGAAGCCAACCCACATGCAAATTTTACCTGGAGCAGGTAGAGTAGCTTGAATGAACCGGTTTTCAACGGCCAATCTTAACCAAACAATACTTATCTTTCATGTTGACAGCGCTGTTTCTATTTCTCATACGCTTTCTACAAAGGTTAAGCCACAGTTTATGTTCATCACTCCTATGGAGAAGCTCGGTTATCAGGGCCTGGGGTCCGTTTCAGGTAGGAGGTTTAACAAACTGAGTCAAACCCTGAGATGGAAAACTCTGAGTTTTGGGTTTCAGAACAGCTGTTAAGAGTACGTTGACTCACAGTACGTTGAGCGCGCGCCCCACCACACAATGAAGGCAGCATAAATGGAGCCATTATAAAAAGATTTAGCATGGCAAGAACCACAAACAATCGGTCGGCATACGTCATCCCTACTGAGCTGGAAATAATAATGCAAGTGTACGGTGAGTATGAACTGTAATTTGAAACAAAGCAACTACAGCAAAAGACAGAAACGGTGTGGGAGAAAACTGCTGCATGGGTCAACGCGTAAGTTCCAATAAGGTGTTGTCAGTTAATATTTAATGTTCACACTAATCATAATCCATATTCTTTACTCATTCCCAGTGGCGAAATTACATTTTTTACACTCTGTTGGAATGCACTACACACAGGCTTGAAATACACAACATGCTCATATTTAATCACAAGGATGAAAACGGGTACAATGGTATTGAACCTATAATGTATTTTATTCAGGTGCATCCTGTGAAACTCCTCTTTAATGGCGCTCACTGGTTTGTGTCCGGGGAACAAAAACGTTTAAAAGACGTTTCACACTTTTCTCCTGGGTCTGCATACAGTGGCTTTGCTAATATTCTCCATCACTGATGTTGTGAAGGAAACTGCAGTTTGCAAAAAAACGTAATACCATACAAAGAATGTGCTCGGATGTGAGAGCATGTCGACGATGGGTGAGGTTATACGAGGATGGGTGAGGTTATTGACATATTTGATGGACAGTGAAGAAAAACAATACCGTTCAAACAATCTTTATTTAAATTAAATCTAAATTATCTGGGGATGACAATATATCAAATCAGAGCCTCAATATTCTCTCCCAACGTTTAACACTGTAAGGTCACGGGCGGCCCTGACGGCCAGCTAGGGAGGAGCAGTGCATGACAGTTGAAAAAAACACCATAGAACTGCATACGAAGGCAAAAAAAAGTTATATTCTGTCGGAGCACACCCATTAAGAGATTCTGTTTCCAGCCAAACATAAATATCCAAAAAACACAAACAACTGAAAGCGTCCCGAAGGAGGTAACAAGCTCTCGAGACCCACTCGGCCTAGTCCTCGCTGTGAGTCCCTTCTTCTTCCAAATCCTCCCCTTAACTCTGGCCTTCATCAGGTGGCCTAAACACTTACACCTGTGTATTACTACTTTTTTATTTTATTTTAGTTTGGTGCTATTGTTTGAGACTTATGTTATTGTGAACATCTTATATTAAGAGAATTCTGCAGGGTATCGAACTCCCACCATAGAGTATAGTGTAGAGCTAAAAATACTGTTTTTATCATTACTGGACAAACAACACGCACTACATGTGTTTGTAGATGTTTTTTCTTTGTGTGTTGATACGCGTGATGGTGGTTCTCTAAATGATGCCTTAATAAGCTGAGTCTGTAACCTGGTTAACAAGAACAGAAATCACTCGATAAACTATTCAGTAAAACATTTGCATAACTACATCCTGAAGAAGGTTGCTTGAGTTTTGTTTGTGACTGGTTGTTTGATTATTGGTTATTATTTTATTTATTATGTTATGTGATAGATTTGTCATTGACTCGTTGTAGCTTTGTGTGAGGAGCTAAGACTACCTACCTGAGATAAAACATGGTGTCTAATGTTTTGTTTCAACTTGATCTTTAATGATGTACAAATGTCTTTAAGTTTAAGGAGCTTGTCAACTGGTGCAAGTGTGTCACAGTATAAATATTTGTCCTATAATGTTTATACTGATAACATATGAGTCAACCACCAGGCTGCTTCATCACATATCTTATGTGGTTCTTCGTTTTAGTTCCTCTTATAATAACAATGGCAACTCTTTTTTTTGCTGTTGTGCTTGTGTGTGTGTGTGTGTGTGTGTGTGTGTGTGTGTGTGTGTGTGTGTGTGTGTGTGTGTGTGTGTGTGTGTGTGTGTGTGTGTGTGTGTGTGTGATTAAATGTGTGATCATGAATAGTGTCAGAATTGTAGTTTGTGTGTTATTAGGTATTAGTTTTTATGTTCATTGATAACGAATATGAATTAAACATTTAATTACTGTACACATAACATCCAGCCATTATGTGATGTTCAGCCTGGCGGAGCCTTCCCCGATGGGTTATTTTTCCATTTTATTACCACAGTAGTAGTAATTTAGTAGTTTCCATTTTTTTGTCCCATTGAAATGTTTTCATGGTTTCCTTTTAAATTATTATTTTTATTGTGTGAAGTTGTACCTCCTACTTTTAACATTTGCTATATTGTTTTGTTTTTTGTATTTGTTGTTTTTAATTGAAGTTTCTTTAGTAGTAGTAATGGTTGGTTATAGCAGTAGTCCCTAGTCTGATATGTTGTCCCATTGAAATGTATTCATTGTTTTCTTTTTAAATATTCCTTTTATTGGATGCAGTCCAGTCCATCTTTTCATTATTTATTTATTTTTACTGGATTTAAAGCTATGCAGAAACCAAGTATGGATATAGTCAGCCTAGTCTATACAGTGTGTGCTCATTCAACAATAAACGTACAGTGTTACAGCACAGCTGAAGCAGTAGAGCAGCTGGAAGGTTCAGTTATGACCATTTAGATGTCACTCCCATGACAATGTCTATACTTTGCTGTTACTTTGTGTGTCTCTTGTAAATAATACGTAATAAAATATAATTTTATTTAATAACACCCCAGTTTTGATTATTGTTTAAGACTTTTGAACACAGCAATGCAGGCATGCAGTGATCTAAACCTGTGGTTCTCAACTGGTCTGGCTCCGGGACCCACCATCAGCCCCTGATGACAAGCCGCGACCCAAATCGAGGAACATTCTCAACATCTCAAATTTATTCAAAATCAAGTTCATGAGCTGAATTTCATATTCAGATGTTTAATTACCGTAAATCCTCAAATAGTGGCCGGGGCTTTTATTTACATAGGCTGCACAGCGCACCGGCTTTAGGGGCAGGCCTTTAGTTCTTACTAAAAAATAATGGGCATAATTACAGTAGGCTAATATCATTCATTGCATATGCGTTCAGCACTTCCTGCAACCATTTACCGATATGCTACCGGTAGAATGAAACCGGTAGACCTATAGCTAATCAACTTTCTGGAGACTAACCATTTAGAAATGAATCAGTAATAAACCATGGTGTCAGTCTTAAGTTTATCGCGTATATCGCTTTATTTGCAGTGTCCTCCTCGTCGTTCTCCTCATCCTGGGCTACTTGCGTGCGGTTCTCCTCCCCCCGCTGCCGGAGCTGCGCCAGCGCATCCCTACCAGCGGCGCATGGCTGTCCCGCTTTGAAGCAATGGATGAGCTCATCTTCACTTCCGTCATCAGTGTCAGTCCACAAACTTTGACAAACTCATGTCCTTGTCCAGCTTCTCCCAGGCAGCGACCACCCAGTTCACGAGCAGGTGGCGGGCAGGGGCTCTCATGTTACCTCCAGCAGTATATTCTTTACTTTTACATTAAACATTTTTTACCCCCGGCCTGTATTTGTGGCCCGGCCTTTATTTGTCCGTATCGACCGCGCCCCCGGCTACTATCTGAACCCCGGCCACTAACTGAATCCCGGTCTTTATTTGAGGATTTACGGTATACTAAAAACCCAATAACTCCCCCATATCAGAATGGTTTGACCCAACCTGGCACACGCTGCTGAAAACATGGACGGACGAGCCGGCAAAATTTCGGGGAGTTACTAAGCTGGTGTTTATATTGTCCCAATCTTGTCCGTGTTAAATCAACACAAGTGTTAACAATATGTTGGTCTCTACAGGTGAGTAAATGTTTTAGTTTACTGCGGTGTGTGGAAAGTGTAGTAGTAGTAATTGTCATGACAAAAGTTACATATCTTATGTGTTTTATTCACTTTTATTCATTACGTTTATGAACACAAGTGCTTTTTTCTTCATCTTTGTGGACAATGACTTCCTCGTCACCTTTTGTGCACGTTGTGTGATCGTAGTGTAACAGTTACATCTGTATATTTTACATCTACTGAATTCTATGATAATGTCCTTCTATTGAAAGATGTTTCCATTGCATCATAGGGATTTGAAATTGAGATGATGGGTTATTGCAAAAACCCACAGAAGCCAATTTGACTTTTCAAACCAGGAAATGGAAAGATGTAACACACATGAAGGGTTAATAGAAGGTTAAATACAGGCTTCCTCTTTGTGTTATTCTAATTAATTATGAGTCTGCAGAGAGAAATTTGCAGTTTGTATATGTAGGAGCCAGTTGTAATTTTTATTTTTGTGGAAGGTACCAAATTGGGCCAGTGTCATCAAGGTGCACATTTCTTTTATAGGTGGGAACTTTCAGCCAGGTGGCAGGTGTTGCTAGACGGAGGAGCACACAGTTTTCGATCGATCCGGTCTCCGTCACATGTGTTTTCTGTAATTGACACAGTTGAATGGACTCCGCATGTTGAGAAATGAATACGCATTTAAACCAAGAAGCAAAGGTGTAAGCGGTTTTATTCAAAGAAACAAAATATAGTTGTGCAGTAGCCAGCGCGTCAAACTACTTTTAGCCTGTTTACGCAGCCCCTCCCTGGCTTTAAGTTCGCCTTAGCCGCTACAGTGTACCCTAAATCCTCAAATAAAGACCGGGATTCAATTAGAGGCCGGGCTTCAGATTGTAGCCGGGGGCGTGGTCGATACGGACAAATAAAGGCCGGGCCCCAAATACAAATACAGGTGTAAAGTAAAGAATATACTGCTGGAGGTAACATGAGAGCCCCTGCCCGCCACCTGCTCGTGAACTGGGTAGTCGATGCCTTGGAGAAGCTGGACAAGGACATGATCCGAAAGTCCATCAAAGTTTGTGGACTGACACTGAAAGATGACTGGAGTGAAGATGATCTCATCCATTGCTTCAAAGCGGGACAGCCATGCGCCGCTGGTAGGGATGCGCTGGCGCAGCTCCGGCAGCGGGGGGAGGAGAACCGCACGCAAGTAGCCCAGGATGAGGAGAACGACGAGGAGGAGCTGCTCAATAATATATATATATATATAATATACGCGATACACTTTTTTTTTTTTTGACAGTGAAATTTTTGACTTGATTGTAATTGAGAACATTGGAAAATATCTACAATTAACGATGTATCTTAAGACTGACACTATGGTTTATTACTGATTCATTTCTAAATGGTTAGTCTCCAGAAAGTTGATTAGCTATAGGTCTACCGGTTTCATTCTACCGGTAGCATATCGGTAAATGGTTGCAGGAAGTGCTGAACGCATATGCAATGAGTGATATTAGCCTACTGTAATTATTCCCATTATTTTATTTAAATAATACATTTCTATAACAGAAGATACCGGTAAGTAAGAAATAAAAGCCTGCCCCTAATACAAGCCTGCCCCAAATACAGGCTATGTAAATAAAAGCCCCGGCCACTATTTGAGGATTTACGGTGTATATATAAGAAGTCCGAATCTCATTGCTCATCGGTCATTGAGTGGAATCCAGTCTATACTTAGCAAGTTGCCCTTTCAAGTGGGGAGCTGCATTTGAACCTCACAAAAGTGAGACACATGCATATAGTATTACAGTATTAGATTTAGTCAATATTTTAGCCACAGATTTCATTCAGGAGGTTAAATCTCCACAAATTTGCTAGTGCAGTGGATCAAACTTCTGAAGGAAAACAAAAAGAAAGTTAAAAGGAAAATACATCTGAGGCAGCAAATGCTGCAGAAGAAAAGGCACGACGAAGATGAAAAAAGAGGACTGAGAGTTGGAGGAAAAGAAGAACCTGTAAAGAGACAGAGGGTGACAAACTCACAAAGGAGAAGAGATCAGTAAATCTAATGGCTATTGTTAATTTAAAAGATTTTGAAGTTATCAAAACAATCTTTCAAGCAGCCCTACTAATATAGTTACACACTCAGTCACACATGAGTTTCTTCTAAATCATTCTCTTTCTTAAATTTCCATACTTAAAGTATTACTTTTAGTAGATGTACCTTTTACTTTTTAACGATGATATGGAAGATACACAGTGGTATTGGTCCCTATACTTGTATGAATTCACTTAACAAAAAGTATTGATGTTGGTCTCTGCTTCATATAAAATGTGTCTGAATCAACAGGAAGCTGCACTGGCGTCTCATCACTGGTCTCAATGTCATTTCTGCATTAATAAGCTGTACCAAGATCCCAGACCAGGACCAGGAGAGAAAGACCCTGAGTCACGTCACGTTTCATGTTCAGTGTGGAAAAGAGGTCAGAAGAACTTTTTCATTACTCAAACTATTCCGTTCTAATGTCTCCTGTTTCTAGCACATCCTTTGTGTTTTCTTGGAGCAATAGTGACTTAACAGTGACCACTCCAACCACACAGTTGTGCAAAATACAGTAAGAATAAAAAGTCTGCTCAATTCAAGCCTTCTGGCCTGTTAAGGAAGAAGTTCAGTAAAAAGATGAATAGGAAATAAAAGATGTTGCAAAGAGCGACGCATTCAATCCACAAAAGCCTCAAACTGCATTAAAAAATGACGAATGTTTAGAAATAAAGATCTCATGAGTACAAATTCCTTCAGTCCATTCCTTGGTCATTGGAGGAGTAATAACATCTCAAATGATTTATTCCTAAGGAAAAACGAAAAGCAAAATTGAAATTAAACAAATTTCTATGGTCAACATGAGTCTTTGCTTGTTGATGTTTTTCTGTTCAGGAAACGGGAAAATTGCAGTGTTTGGTTAAAGGTTTGTCCTCCTTTGATTATTTAATTTTTTGGAAAGTGAGACTATTTTCTTGCATCTAAAAGGGAACTTTTTCTCTTCTCCATTTTTTGGCCCACCTGTCGCCAATAATTAATACAATTTAAAAATTGTAATTTCCCACATTGCATCATGGGATATGCTGTGCCACAAAGGGTTCGTATCCTATATGAATGAAATTACTAAAAAAAATGTCTTTTTCTTATGTGTTCTACAATTTAATAAACCTTTTTCTTCGCTGCACTGATTTTTAAGACTGATATATTTCCTCTGCCTTGGGATTGAAGCATTACTTTTAGCTAAAAGAACATCAAGCTGTTTTTCTTAATTAAAATGAATGGAAAATGTTCTTCTCTCAGCTTGAAATAAATGCTCCGAAGATAACGCATATCTTCCGGAATTAGATCACCAGAGCAATGTAAACATATATGATGTACAATTGAGGGTATTTGATTCATACTTTTTACCCATTTGAACGTCTTATGAATCAGAAGTAATTTATATTTTAGATAATGTTTAGCAGAGAATATTGAACAGATCCACATAAATTCCACACAAGAGATTTGTTACCAAAAAAGTGTTATAAATGTGACAGCAGCAGGAAGGAAGGAGCTCCGGTTTCCCTCCTTCACACCAACGAGAGAGAAAGTAATTCCTATAAAGAAATTATGAGCCTTTATTTTAGAAGTTTTAAACGTCCTATTAAACACCAAACCACTTGGTGCCAGTAGTGAATTTGTGAGTTTGCAAAACGCCCATAAATCTGATGAAGATAAGTGCAGCACCTTGTAGCGATGCGACTTCATCAGTCATTGTACGTTACGTAATGGAGGACTCACGAGTCGCGAGGCTTTTAGTGTGGACTACGTCCATCCTGAGCACAGTTGTAGAAGGTATGTAAGCTTTGATAAATGTTTTTTTTTTAATCAAACAAACGTCGAAAAAACGATGACAATATTCTTCTTCTATGTATTTTTTTCTATCTTTCCCACCAGGATCTTTAAATCTGTTTAAAGTCTAGCGTGGACTTAATTACTCGCTGCTTTTTTTTTTCAAAGAGTAATAGATGCGTCACTAAATATGATAGAAAATATAAACCACAAAGAATTTGGTTGCGGGACATGTAGTTACAGTACTGTAAAGTAATAACTCCCCGCGGCGGCTTTTCTGTGTGTTCTTCCCGTGTCTGCGTGGGTTCTTCTCCGACTTCCTCCCACAGTCCAAAGACGTGCTCTGGATTAGGTTGATTGGCAACCCAGTCTCCAAAAAAGCGTGAAATGGCTACGTTGGTCCACCATAATAAACATAGTCGTGTTACGTTTTCCCCCAAAATAATGTTACTATGTTACGTTTCTTTTGGCCCATTCATTTACATTGCTTTGCAAATGGGTCACGTGACTATCAAGTTTCCCGTTAGCGTAAAGAAAAACATGGCGGGCGGTCAGCATATTATCTGTGAAAAACACAATATTTTAAGAAAGCATCAGCATTTTTTGAGTGCTAGCGCACCCCACCCCCCGATTCCATTGGCTCTGACGATTCCATAGAGAGGCGGGACTTAGAATTTTGCCGGGAAACGGCTGAGATTTGAAAACTGCATGTCCGCCCTGGGGGTGAAGTGGCCGTGAGGCCTCCACTAAAGTCTCTCTTTATTTGTTCTGCTTTACTCAAGCAAAGTAAAACCTTTACAGATAGCTTAGTATGTGGACAGTATAACATAACAGAGACTTCCAGGCTTCGTCCTTTATGTTTTATCGGGATAAAGCCCCTGTAAGTAGTTTTTTCCCAAGCGAAACTGAGTTTCTTTTTTTTGTGTGTCCCATACAAATATCAAAATATATATATACTGATTTTCACATCCAAACACACTCACCTATGTTCCCTTGTATCATGACAACAAGAAATTCAAGATAAACCTTTTGCTTTCATAAATGTGACAGTTTTAGTGTGTAAATGGATTCAAACTAAAATATTAAACAAAGAAATGAAATGACCAACACTGTATGTACAAAATCCACATACAAAACATGTAAACTTAAAGGGATTGTTTGTCACATTGTATGGCATAGACATTCGACTGGCCTACAATAACCTGAAGAATGTCTGAAAATACTGAAGGGGGGGGGGGGGGCATGGTATCATTAGAAATGTTATGCCAGGGAGAGCACAGAATGTATTGTGGGGTGTTCACCAGGGAGGATTTTCAACCTCTACTATGTCTCCATCCTCATCTTGATCTTGTCTGGGGGGGGTCCTATAAGTCATTAGGGACCCCCTATAAGAATTTATTTTTAGATTTTGGGGGGTCTCCGACAAAGTATTTTTAACATTAAAAATGATTGTGAAAAGGTCTTTAGTGACGTTTTATATTTATAACAATAATTCATTTATTTCCTAGCGCGATTGGGCAGCAATCAGGGCAGCCAATAGCATCACAGATTGTTGTTGTGGTCTGTGACGCAGACACGTAGGTTATTGTTGAACGCGGCAAAAACGAAGCCTCACAAAGAGTGAAATCCCTCATGAAAATGCTGTAAGTGCTTCGATTATGTTTATAACTTCATAATAATTGCTTATTCTAGTAAAATATTTGGAGTTGGTGTTCCTATATCAAAAGTTGCATTAACTAACTTAGATACCCAGTGTAACGTAATGATTAGAAGAGTGCTCTTGTCAACGTTTCTTGCTGTATGTGTATGAAGCCAAACAACCTGCCAGCTAACAGCAGCACATTCCCAAACATATTGATGAAAATCTACAAAACGCATCACAAATCCATTGCAGCGTTCAAGATTGTATAAGTGAGCACTACATCACAACCACTATGGAGTGGAGAGCTATGGAGATTCACAGATTCTTGTGCGGTACAGGTTATTTAACGGCCGTTATCTACCGGACCAAATAGCAACTCTGATTTTGGTGCCTTAATTAGATGCCAGGAACTGTCTTTATAGACATCATTATTATTCAATCCAGCGGCTAGTTGTTTTACAAATCCCATTAACATAAGGGATGAGAAACGCCAGTTGTATTTGATCAATAAGTAATAAGATCAGGTAACTTAGTTAACTTCCTTGCTCAAGGAAAGAATGACCTGTTATCCACTTTGTCATGTCAGGGATTTAAGGTGCTGTAACTTTGTTGCTCCAGAATTAGAGGGTTACCTGTTTGATTATAGCCAATCCACTTCTCCAGACACCACTACACTACTGGGACCAGCCCAAACCATGAAAAACATCCCAAGACCATTATCCCACCTTCAAAATATGTCAATAAAATTTTGCCTGCAGTATGTAGTGTAGCAAGGAAGTCTTCAGTAACTTTTATAGTTACATTTTAGGGGACCCCCCAAGAGTCCGAAGTCATTTTGAACCCTGGGCCCTGTGATAGTCTGTGAACTTGTTCAGGCCTTTCCTATTTTTAATTGCAATCTTGTAGATGAAAAGTAATTCCAGAGAATGGATGGAGGATTATTCTTTCAAGTATTTTAAACCTTAAAAGTCTCTTCCTACATTGTGATGCAGAATGTTTTTATTGCCAATAAAAACCAGAACACTCGCTAGATATGCGTTTCCCCGACAGAGTTCACAGCTTCTACTTTGAAATACTTGATTTTGGTCAAACAACTTCTATAACCACACATCACTTCATAATTATATAATGTCCTTCCTCTCTGCAGATGTCTCCCCTTGGGGGCATAAAGTGCTTAAACCAAAGACAGTGAAGATATTTTAACAATCACTCACTGTTTACTCTTTAGTGTGTTAGCATACTAGGACTATAAATTGTATCATCAACACAATCTGAGATGCTACTGAAATTATTATAAATAAACCTGGCTCTAAGGTCTCTGAATGTGATGCACTTTGTTTTAAGGACCTTGTGTAATTCTCTCATGAGACACTAGAGGGCAGAGACCCCCCACTGAAGCCTGTTAAACTTTGCCTTAACAATAAACAACAAGTAACTTTCCCTGGTGGCTCACGGTGCACCACAACCATGGAAACATTCAACACATCACACAACAGATAAAACCATTATGAACATTAGAAAACACAAAGAGAAGCATGAATACACACGTGAAAACAGTCCTTAAGGTGACATAGTGGTTTAATGTAATGTAATAACCCACAAAGGAATCAGTGTGGTTGACTTCCTTTGAAGCACTTGGTTTCTTCTTGTCTCTTGTTTAAAGTTCATTGAAACGTCTCATCAGCTCAGTGGAGTCCATAGATTGAATTGAGCCTCTCTGTGTACTGACTCTGCCGCTTGTAGTTGGCTCCACTGGTTGTGCCGACCTGCGGTGGATCGAGGGTTGTCTACGGAGGAAGAAAGTGAAGAATGAAAGTTTAATGCCGTACCAAAGAGAGAAAAGGAAAGAGGATGACAAAGTTCTTCTTACCTCTCCTACTGAGTGGAGAGGAAACGGGTCGTGGACGTGACTCTGGTTTGATTTTCTGGCTCTGATTTTTCTGAAAAGATAAAATTCAAAGTTAAACACA
Organism: Pungitius pungitius; assembly: GCF_949316345.1. NCBI lineage: Eukaryota > Metazoa > Chordata > Actinopteri > Perciformes > Gasterosteidae > Pungitius > Pungitius pungitius. The sequence continues at coordinate 11,694,172 of NC_084909.1, read as the reverse complement.
GTATTATGATGAAAATGTAATCACATTCAGTGGTGGAATGAGTATTCAGATTCTTAACTTATAAGTACTAATGGTACAATCTTGAATGACTTTGTCAAAGTCCAGAAGTACTTTAAGTAAGATTTACTAAATCAACACATCACAAGTCAAATTCCTCATTCTTAGTAATTAGGCCCAGTGGACATTATACACAGTAAGAAATCATTAGATTCACCAGATAACAATAAAACATTCATGCTGACACATATTATTCTTTGTCTACATTTTGCAATAACGAACTTCAGATTTATGTGCTATGACTGACTCGTTTTTGTATTGCATTAGTGATGGCAATAATAGGATTAGATGCACTAACATGTATTAATGCTTACTTGTGGTAATAATGTTTTGGATGGAAAACTTTAAATTATGCAAAAAATGTTTATATAAGTATGTGCATTTATATTCATGTCTTTTCTTTTGTAATTTTTCTGTATATTTTATGTGTAAAGTCTTCAGCTCTACCAGCTAAAAAAACTTCATTGTGGAGAAATGATGATAACCACAGGACTGAGTATCACACATATAACTTCAAACATTCAACGTGTCATGGAATCATAGGTTATTCTTTTATTGTCTTCTTTGATGACATTCTTTTCTCATTCATTCAGGAAACGCTTCTAACTTCAGAGTATAATTCATCAGAAGATTTATTTTATATATATTTAGAATACTTTTATCTGTATTGAGTTGAAAACTATACTTTGTAGTAGAGTTGGTATGCAAAAATGGTTAAACATAAATAATGCAACCGACATGAGCTTAGTTTCTCAAAGTGGGGTCAATAACCTCCTTTCACGTGTATCACAATTTGTGCACCTTTGTATCTTCCACTGTGAATCTGCTTCATCCTCGCAACTGATTACCTGCAGAAACCATGAGGTGCACATCACACATCTCACGGTTGCTCTATCATATCTTTATTATATGTTTCAACTACACTGTCAAGTAGTTCGTTCTCAATACTTCATGTTAGTGTGGGTATCAATTACATAACTAATCATAAATTTGTATCCCGTCTTATGTTTATGACAGGAGGTTATTCATGGTTTCCGAGTCAGTATTCCTCGTTTGTTAACAGTGTTGCTCGGAGGAGGAGTAAAGCAGAGCATTAAGCTACTTGGAGAGATTGTATTGTTAACTGCTGTATCAGGACAGACTCAATGCCACAAGCATAACAAGTTGAGTTGTGAATTGACACCAATACTTGTGAGTCAGGAATTGAAATCCACTTAAGTTTTCAGTACAAACAACTGCTAGGCATCAGGAATGATAAGGATTCTCCTCAAACATTAATAGAATAGTACTTTTGTTTTAAAAAGTGCTTAAAGCCACAGACAGTGAGTAAAACACATACAAATGTAACGTATGTCACAACAATTACTACTACTATAATACATGTAAAGCAGTACATGAAAAATCTTCCTCACCTGTAGAGACAAACAGCTGTGATGATGAGAATAAGAAGAGATCCAGTTGCAGCTGTGATATATAACCACAAAGAACTGAATCCTGCACAAAATCAGATTAATTAATTAGCAGTTAACTGTTAATTGATTAACAGTTTCAGATTTGTAATTCACTGTGTCTGTAGAGATGAATAGTTTTGTGCTCTACAAACCTTTGTGTTCCTCAGACACCGTTAAATTCCACTCAATAGTCCTCACGCTTTTCTCTTCATATAAAGTACATCTGTAGATTCCTGCATCGTCATGCTGAACTTTTGAAATATTCATCTTTGAAGGTACATTTTTGTCTATTGTCAGTCGGTGTGAAGTGAAATCTGAAAAAGTCTGATTTAATGTGAATGAAAACACAAAAGTAAATCTGTCTTTGGTCCACTGGATTTGTGATACTATTTCCTTGGACGTGTTGCAGGTGAAGATGACGGACTCTCCTCTATACACCGATATATTCCTCTGCTCAACTGCATCACTATCTAACATTGGAAGAAAGAACCAATCAATACAAATAGAATATATAATTAAATGTACAGAATTAGCATAAATAACAAACACAAATGTCCTCTTTACCTGCAGAGACGAGGCACATCATAAATAGTGTGATGGAGAGAAGAGCTGCTTGGTTCATGTGGAACATGATGACCATCAGACAGAGAAAGACCGACTGCAAGTTTAACTCCTCGATGTATTTGTGGAGGAGGCACAGAGAAAAGGAAGTGGTTAGTTGGTTAGTTCGGCTGCTCACAGCTCAGCTTTGTGCTGTGAGTCAGAGGAACAAAGAAACATGAAGTCAACGAGGGAATCAAACTATTAGAAAGCTGAGGAACATGAACTCCAATATATATATCTATATAGATATATATATCATAAGTAATCACTTTATGTTATAGGATTGAAGCTCACTCCTCCATGAATGTGATACATATGTTATAAGTAACATCTTTCTCACTTTATGTTTCTCAGTGTTGTCATAAACAGAATATAAGAAGCACACATGAAACGCTCAACTGCAGGTAAACCACTTCTGAGGATGCTAAACACTATTAGGCACATTGTGACCCTAAACTACTGAGAGCTTTCTCACAAGTGATAGACGCTAATAGGAACCATAACCTGGTCTTGATGATGAAACTCTGATGGTGCTCAATGCAAAATAAAACCACATATATTAAAGTAATGTTCAATGGGTGTAAAAACCTCAGTTGTTCGGCTCCCCTGTAACCCTGAAAGAAAAAGCAGTCACAGATTAAGGATGGATGTACTTTAGAATGTCTATACATGTTGTGTGTATCTAAATGTTATGGAGCCTTTTGGTCATAATCGATTGCAAGAGAAGTAAATCTAACTATTAAACATTCTAAACAACAAATAATAATATATAATGTCTATGCAAATATTTTGGTAATGTACTAAGTGATGAGAACAACAAATTTGATATTCTTTGTCCGTATAGAATTATAGGAATTGAGAACTTTACATCAGTCATCTGAATGCTAAGAGAAGATAGTACTCTGCTAGATTGGAGTTATTCAAGCCACATTTAACAAACCGAGAAGGAGGTCATTGACTTGAAATGCCATGTTTACCTGCAGACCCCATGATATCTAGCTGATGACAGTACAGAAGACTGTAACTGATAGAAAATAACTCATTCACTTCCTTAGAATGACGTACACACTCTGCACGCCCACACATTGTTTTGTGTCTAAATGCCAGGTTATTGAATGATGTCTATAGTAATGGCGGTCAGCAGGTGCACTAAGCCATATGCACAGAAGACTGAGTGAGAAGAGACCGCGTCAACAAGCAGGAAAAAGAATATTGCTTCAGCCTCACATGATTCCATTTATGTAGAAAAAATAATTTGTCTTTGATACTTTAATACTGAAGCATTATTTCCATTTACTAGCTGGTTTGATTGCATTCTCTCCCTCCTGCTCTTCAATATTTGCATTTGGTGAAACATGAGGCCAGAGAAATGTTATGAGCACTACAGAGTGAAACAGGGCTCCTTAAGCGTGACCATGTTTTCAGATTCTACACTGCTCGCCACACACACACACACACACACACACACACACACACACACACACACACACACACACACACACACACACACACACACACACACACACACACACACACACTTACAGGAAGCCTCAAGAATACATCCTTGTTGAGACTAAAGCTCTTAAAGGGGCCCACACCTTCAAAGACCATCCCTGAATCTCACCTCTTACACCAGCCTCACAGAAAGTTATTTAAAAGTGATTAAAAGATAGGAGCAAAACAATAAAACAAACATATATGAATCCTGGATGAGCGTGTGTGTTTGTGTGTGTGTGGCTATAACTGTGTCTTTGACTCATTCATTCTCAGGCACTTCATTGATGAATGTTTGAGAATATTTGAGATGCCTCTTGGAAAAAAACCATGACAGAACACAGAGAGACAGAAGAGCTAATACCTCTGTTCTCTACAGTGCACACTGTATGATTCTCTGGTAAGTGTGTGTGCACAGTGCACACATTTAAATAAGAGGGCTTGGAATCTGTAGTGTTAGTCTGGCGTTGCAGCCAGAGGAAAGATCCATTAACCAGTTTGCCTGATTCAGTATTCATCGTCTCGTGGCTGCATGCAGAAAGTTTTGGAAGCAAATCTGCATTACTGTAAATGTGTGTCCTTTTGTCTAACGGTGTGTTTTATGTTTCTCACGCACATCTGTGTGTGCTTGAGTGTGTGTCTCTGTGTGCTGATGCACACAAGAAAAGAAAGAGAGGAGTGCAAACGATAGTTAAATCTGAAAGAGCGTATGACAGGATGATCCGCGTATCAGCTTTGCATTAAATATCAATCAAGCTGCAGATAGAAATATGCTGACCTTAATTTGTGTACATTTTTTATAAAGGAGGTGGACAAAAGAGGAAAAAAGTGTACTCAATAGTGGTTAGGAAACAAATGCATGGCGTTCAAAGACCGGGTCTAGCAGGCGCCTGTTGATAAGTGCCAGACTGTGGTTTCAGTTAAATGTTAACGGAACAAGTTTCTACTGCGCCTACTTACTTTTGACTTATGTAACAAAAGGGGAAAAAAAAGAGTAAATAAAAAATGAAAATCTGTCTCAGGCTTTTAGTATCTCAACCAAACAACTTGCACCATGGCCCCCAAATTACCCACAATTCAACCTGGGAAAAATATTTTGCAATGATGACAAAAAAATTGTATACGTTGGTCTTTAAGTTGTAAACCGAAAACACGAATAACTGACTTATAACTGATTGACAACCTGTCAATCTAAACCCTATACATCAGACTTGATCATAGCAATCATAAACCCCTGTTAACAATTTAACAATCAAAGCAGGTTTGTTTTCTCCTTTTTGTGACCCGTAGATTGTGTTAGCACACCTCTATGTGTTTGTAATTCTCCCGTCTTCTGCGGAGTGGGTCTCTCTCTCTCTCTGCTGTGTTGCATGTGTGTAGTATGCTGCAGGTGAGCTCTGCTGAATGGATGAGTGCTTCTGATGGATGAAGACTCTCTTTTCTCTGCCACAATGACAGGCAGCATGTTTTCTGTCAAATGTTCATATTCTGTCAATTGACACAAAGCTTTGAACAGAAAAAGTCTCACTTTTCATGTTGCACCAGGCTTTGCCTGGGGGAGATACAGTGTCTCTGTATGTGAGAACCAGTATTTTGAACTGGATGCGTGCAGCAACTGGTAACCAGTGAAGAGAGTGGAGGAGTGGAGTAGTGTGGGAGAATTTTGGAGAGGTTGAAGACCAGTCGAGCTGCTGCATTCTGGATGAGCTGCAGTGGTCGAATGGCGGCAGCAGGGAGACCTGCCAGGGAGAGAGTTTGCTACAATTTACTTGAACAACTAGATTTACAATCCTTTCAAATGTAAATTAACATTGTAAACACCCAAATCATGACTAAAAAATGTTTATGTACAGTCATCTGTACATGGGGAGCTTTACAAAGTGTGCTCCTATTGTATGAAAACATATGCAACTGATAAAGACAAAAATAGTAGCTCATTGCAAATAACTTGGTGTAGAGGTACTTTGTGGAAACTTTCTGGACCTTTATTATTTCCACTGTGAAAGTGCTTGTCCCAACTATAAAAGAGCTCCCCCAAACCTTTCACTTCTGAACGTCCTACAATCACTGCAACACATTTATTCTTTTCTTGGCTGGATCATAAACCAGCCGTTCTCGACTGGACCTCCACTTTACGTTTAACAGTATTCTTTTTCTCTGTCTCCTTTTCCTTTTTGGGTTTGCTATGTGCCGCCACATCCTCGCCTTGCACTCAGCAGGTCTCAAGTTTTATCAAAAGCCTCCACCTGTCACGTGTGTTTGCGCATCTATGTAACGTGCGTGCGGTGGCAGAATGGGGAACACGATACGTGCACAATACAGCGTTAGCAGGACAGCTTGTTTTGCATTTCCTTCTCAAAGTGTGGCGTGTGAACCGGTTGAAATGCGTGTGTCTCAGGTGCGTGAGGCTTGAGAACTCGTGACGTGCGGTCAACGTGAGAGCATCTCTCTATACAACGTGAGAGCATCTCAAATCTCACTAGCATACGAAAGGCATCTATGGAAGTAAATCGGTGCCATCGGGGGTTGAAATAAAAAGGTGATTGAATTTCTAGCACTGAATATTTATGCATTGAAATTATGTACCTGAATGTTTTTTAACATTTAAACACTGAAAAAAAAATTCAACTTAAAAAAAAACCTTAAAATATTCAGCCGCAAAAGAAATTAAGGTTACAATATTCAACCCAAAAAATTCAGCCGTGGCACACCAACATCCGGGACACTAAGGTAGAGCGACAACGAAAGAGGGCTGATTTTGAACAGCGCAAAGCGCCAATTGTCAGGGAGGCTAGGGCCACAAGGACCTGGAATCAAAAGCAGACGACGCACGGTAGTTAGGAGCAATTCTTGTATCTAATCCAGGCAGAGGTTCGGTACACGGGGAATCAGACAGAGGAGGCAGATAAATCCAAGTCGGCAGGCAAAGGTTTGCGGGTGGACAGAAAAGGTTCGAAACACGGGAAGGCACACCGGAGGAGATCGCCGACAAGAGACAAACTGGCAGAGAACAATTCGTCGGCAAGGGCTAAATACACAGGGGAACGAGACACAGGTGTAAACAATAAGGGTGGGGCTTGTAATCACGGGGGCGGCGGCACACAGGTAGGCGGTGTCTGAAACGGGAGGGAAGGGTGATTGACAGAAGACACACAGAAAATCACTTTGTGACCAAAATCCCCGGTCTGGGTGTTACACCAATCTCACGTATGAGGGGCCGTTTAGGACTTAACTACTGAGACACTCAACACTCTCACGCAAAAATGTGAGTTTAACAGGCTTCAGTGGGGGGTCTCTGCCCTCTAGTGTCTCATGAGAGAATTACACAAGGTCCTTTTAACAAAGTGCATCACATTCAGAAACCTTAGCCCAGGTTTATTTATAATAATTTCAGTAGCATCTCTGGGTGTGTGTTGCTGATTTATATTCATAGTATGCTAACACACTAAAGAGTAAACTGTGAGATTGTTAGAATATCTTCACTGTCTGTAGGAGCCATATTGAGCTACTGTATATTCATGTTTCTTTCCTCAAATAGTAGTGTGGGTGTGTGTGTGGCATTGTGTGTGTGTGTGGGTGTGTGTAGGCAGGCCTTAAAGACAGGAAGACCGAGCAGTGGGTGTGGCTGAGAAGGGAAAAAGTCTTTTGACCGTGTGTTGGAGTGACGTGAGGAGCCATGACGTGACAAGCCGTCTCCCACCATATAAGAGAATACATTAGTTTAATTGTGTTTATTATTTTTACTTCATTTTGGTTTGTAAATTCTTTCCACGGAAGAGCAATAAATGGTCATTGCACCAAACCGGATCAATTTCTACTCCTCATCTATTAAAACTACACGCGTCAAGATATCCAGCTCAGCCACCGGAAGTAGCTGATCAGGGCGTAAAGGGACCAACTGAAAAGGCTTCTACACTGTCTTTGGTTTAAGCACTTTATGCTGCAGAGAGAAAAGACTTAATGTAATTTTGAATGTGTGGTTATAAAAGTTGTTTGTGACCAAAATGACAAATCCAAAAAAGTATTTCAAAGTGGAAGATGTGAACTGCTTCTTATTAGCAATAAAAACAGAATTTTTTATTTACTATCACAGGGCCAGCACGTAGACACAGATAACCAGTCTAAAAAAAGCAGCTTAGGTCAACCAAGTTGCTTTTTTTTAGACTGTAACAGGAAGTTGCAGAACAGAGAAAACTAGGTGGACACAGGAAGAACATGCTGCCCTGATTAAGAACGTCCTACTTTGAACCTTTTAACATGAAGAACATAATGCGATTGTGGTATTTATTATCTTGAGAGGGAAAAATGATGCATAATAATGAATCATTTAAATAAACAAAACAAAATGATTTGCTTGTAAATGTCTCATTTTAGTATGGTACTGTTTTTTCATGTTTAAGTTATGAAACTTGAAAAGCGTCCACTTGTGAGAAGGCTCTCAGTAGTTGAGTCACAATGTGGCTAAAAGGTGTTTAGCATCATCAGAAGTGGTTTTCCTGCAGTTGAGCATTTTGTGTGTGCTTTTTAAATTCTGTTTATGACAAGACTGAGGAAAATAAAGTGAGAAAGATGTTACTTATTACATATGTATTGTAGATCACATTCATGGAGGAGTGAGCTTCAATCCTCAGCTTTCTAATAGTTTGATTCCCTCGTTGACTTCATGTTTCTTTGTTCCTCTGACTCACAGCACAAAGCTGAGCTGTGAGCAGCCGAACTAACCAACTAACCACTTCCTTTTCTCTGTGCCTCCTCCACAAATACATCGAGGAGTTAAACTTGCAGTCGGTCTTTCTCTGTCTGATGGTCATCATGTTCCACATGAACCAAGCAGCTCTTCTCTCCATCACACTATTTATGATGTGCCTCGTCTCTGCAGGTAAAGAGGACATTTGTGTTTGTTATTTATGCTAATTCTGTACATTTAATTAGATATTTTATTTGTATTGATTGGTTCTTTCTTTCAATGTTAGATAATGATGCAGTTGAGCAGAAGAATATATCGGTGTATAGAGGAGAGTCCGTCATCTTCACCTGCAACACGTCCAAGGAAATAGTATCACAAATCAAGTGGAGCAAAGACAGATTTACTTTTGGGATTTCATTCACATTAAATCAGACTTTTTCAAATTTCACTTCACACCGACTGACAATAGACAAAAATGTACCTTCAAAGATGAATATTTCAAAAGTTCAGCATGACGATGCAGGAATCTACAGATGTACTTTATATGATGAGGAAGGCATGACGACTATTGAGTGGAATTTAACGGTGTCTGAGGAACACAAAGGTTTGTAGAGCACAAAACTATTCATCTCTACAGACACAGTGCATTTCAAACCTCAAACTGTTAATCAATTAATTTACATCTGATTTTGTGCAGGATTCACTTCTTTGTGGTTATATATCACAGCTGCAACTGTATCTCTTCTTATTCTCATCATCACAGCTGTTTGTCTCTACAGGTGAGGAACATTTTTCATTTACTGCTTTACATGTATTTTACTAGTAGTAATTGTTGTGACATAAGTTACATTTGTATGTGTTTTACTCACCTGTCTCTACAGGTGAGTAAATGTTTTAGTTTACTGCTGTGTGTGGAAAGTGTAGTAGTAGTAGTTGTTGTGACAAAAGTTACATACCGTATGTGTTTGATTCACTTCTTTTATTCATTAAGTTGATGAACACAAGTGCTTTTTTCTTCATCTTTGTGGACAATGACTTCCTCGTCACCTTTTGTGCACGTTGTGTGATCGTAGTGTAACAGTTGGACATTTCTGTATTTTCTACATTTACTGAATTCTATGATAATGTTAATATTCTTCCTAGCAAGCAATATGTTTCCATTGCATCATGGGGATTTAAAGTGAAGTGGATTAATTATTGCAAAAACCCGCAGCAGCCATTTTGACTTTTCAAAGCAGGAAATGGAAAGATGTAACTAACATGAAGCATAAAGCTTTATTCCCTCAAGTGTCCAGTAGGCTGTTAGTCAGTGAATATGGACAAATTACAAGAGCACAACAATATTTGCTCAGTTCATAGTTACAACTAGAAATGTTTTACATGTTAATAAATCCTTTACATGTTTTTCTCAATGTTGCATGAGCTGCAGGAACATCGACCGTTAAACAAACAGGCAACTTTTGAATGAGAAGCGTTCATAGAAGGTTGAATACGGGCTTCGTCTTTGTGTTAAACTAAGGCAGTTATAAAAAACAATTCTTCGTTGCAGCCCTACTAATATAGTTCCACACGCAATCAATTCAATTCAATTCAATTCATTTTATTTTGTATAGCCCAAAATCGCAAATTACAAATTTGCCTCAGAGGGCTTTACAGTCTGTACACATGCAACATCCTCTGTCCCGAAACCCTCACATCGGCACAGGAAAAACTCCCCAAAATATGAAAAAACCCTTCAATGGGGAAAAAAGGGAAGAAACCTTAGGGAGAACGTCAGAGGAGGGATCCCTCTCCCGGGATGGACAGACTGCAATGGATGTCATGTGTACAGAATCAACAATGTAAAAGATGTACAATACATTCAATTTCTCTAACTAAAATGATACAAGTAATTGCAAGTAGCAGAACAGGTGTGCGGCAGGACCACTGCAGGGACAACCTCCATCAGATAGAACCACCATCCACAGAGGCTTCTGTGGGGAGGGAGAGCAGAAAGATGTTGGTTTTTGATGACAGTAATATGAATCATATTTAAAGTAATTGTAGGAGCCATATTCATTTGGTACTATTTAATTTAATTTTGCTCTGTGCCACTAGGGGCTGTATGTGCTTTGTGGCTCAGCTGACCTCAGATCAGCCCAGGTAGGCCATTTAACCTGCAGGCATCCCAGACACAGGTGTTGCCAATTTGGGAAGCAAACAGTTTTCGACTGTGCCAGTGTGCGTATGTGCCTTTGTGGAGCAATACGGTTTGTTATTTTGGGGTAAATGTATAATGAGCAAAGTTTGCCGCTATATAAATTTGCATGTAAAATAAACATACAAATTGATTGGAACAACCGGGGAACTCTCCGTTTTTGCTGTGTGCGAGCGCACCGGGCGCACGTCTGAACCTATCCGCCTTATTGGTAACCAGTACTAGACTTCGTTTAGGACTTCGTCAGTACACTTTAGGTCGAAAACTGCTTCGACTTGGATAACTATTCATCGAGACGACGTGGACCTGTTAAACTGTGGATTAACGGAGTTCGTTTGGAAACCACGGATGTGAGGTGGGCAAAATGTTTGGAGTTGCCGATGGTTGAGTGAAGCTGCACCGGAGCGAGCTGCAGGGGCAGAAATACCAGCATCAGCTGACCGGGACAACATTCATCAAAGCCGGCCAACGCTCGACTGGGGTATGTGGTGATCAGCGCTGATATTATGAATGGCCATGGTAATTTGTGTGCACACATTCGCGTAAATCCAATGCATTGGTAGCAAACGCGCAACCGTCTAAAAATAACTTTACGCGTCTAGACGAGTTGTTGCGCAACACAAACAATTTTGCGGGCTTGCCAATTCACTTTGCGTGGTCATTATGGCCGAAGAGCAAAAGGGCCAACTGGGACTTGAGACTGAACTTGTGGGTGCAGGGGTAAAATCTGTAACTAAAAAACGTGTAGTTAAATTAACACCCAAAGCTTTGTTGGAAAAAATAAGCATTTTAGAAAAGGAAAGAAAGTCTAAATTTAATAAACTGTCGAATGCAAAGGAATCTATTGCTAAATTGATGGGTGATAAAGAGAATGTAAGTGAGGTTGAAAATGAATTTAACATGTTTAATGAGTTGAGTGGCAAAATACAGCAGGTGCATACATCTTTATTGGGTTTATTGCCTGCTGATGAAGCAAGCAAACATGAAATATGGTACCAGGCTAAAATGTTGAATATCCATGAGTTTATTGTGGGTACAAATCAATGGTTGTATGACATTAAAGGATGTCCAGCCACCAAAGTAGGTGATGATGATGATGATGATGATGATGATTTGCCAGGTCAAACTGAAATTCAAGCTGAGCAAACTGAAACTGTGCAAAGTCAAAATGTAATTGGACCAACAGAAAAACACACAGTTGTTGACAACACTTTAAAGGAGCATGAAATGGATGGTCCTCAAACCGTTGCTGGCAATGCTGGAAGTGGAAATGAGGCCGATGCCAGCAATGGAATTGGAGTTGCTGGTGGAAAGGATGAGGAAGAGGAAGATCAGATTCAACCTCATGATAGCATTTCAAATGTGCAGTCAAGGCACCATGGCTCAAAGGGCGGATCCTCAAGCAGCAGATCCTCCACTTCTTCAGCCAGATGCAGGGCGAAGGCGGAACAGGCCGCACTCATGGCTCGAGCTGCCGCTTTAAAGGATAAGCATGCATTGGAGGAGCAGGAGCTCATCTTGAGGAGAAAAAGGGAGCAACAGGAGCTCATCTTGAGGAGAAAAAGGGAGCAACTCGAGCTGGACACTGAGATAGCTGCCACTTCTGCTAAGCTAGCAGTGCTACAGGCTGGTAGCAGCGTCCATTCAAGGCAATCTAATGGAATGGCTTCCTACATCAGGAAAGGGGCTAGACCTAAGCTCCCGTGCACCCCTTTCAATCCACAAGCCTCGATATTTGTGTCTCAGTCCTCACAGCAACACACATCTCTACCACTACAAAGCAATGCTTCACAAGTAGCCATGCCAACTATCATGCCAAAGCCAACCGTCATTCAAGGCTCTCAACCCCCTCCGTTACAAGCAAAGACAACCTTCAGTCAAGGATTTCAACCCACTCTAAGCCAACAAGTGTTTCAACCCCTGCAAGGCCAAAATCAGACAACAGATCTCTATAATCTGCTGCAACAGCAGAATGACATAACAGCTCTCCTTGTTCAAATGCAAACCTCGCAACTGCTGCCACGCCGAGAAATTCCAATTTACGATGGAGATCCTCTAAGGTTCAATACATTTATGAAGGCGTTTGAGCACTGCGTGGAAGCAAAGACCAGCTGTAAAGGAGACTGTTTGTACTACCTTGAGCAATTTACTAGGGGGCAGCCAAGAGACATTGTGCGCAGCTGCCTTCATATGACTGCAGATAAAGGATTTGCCGTTGCTAAAAAATTGCTCAAAGAGCACTTTGGAAATGAGTTTAACATAACAGCGGCCTACATGGAGAAGGTCACAGGATGGCCAAGTATCAAAGCTGAGGACCCCAAAGCGCTGAAAGCTTATGGACTTTTCCTCCGTGAGTGTTCTAACGCTATGGATGATCTTCAGTACTTGGAAGAACTTAACATGCCAGCAAACATCAAGATTCTGAGTCAGAAGCTTCCTTATAAACTCAGAGACAGGTGGAGAGCAAAGACATGTGAGATACTGGAGAAAACTGGTCGAAGAGCACAATTCTCAGACATTGTGAAGTACATCGAGCGCCAGGTCAGAATCACTTCAGATCCAGTCTTTGGTGACATACAGGACACTTCACCTGTTATCAAAGGAGCTACCAAAGCAAGCAAGTTACCGGTGAAACAACAGCTGAGAAGAAACAGCTTTGCAACACAGGTGGTCATTGAGGATGGATACAAAGCAGATGCCCACAAGATTGAGGATGGATGCAGCAAACCAGATGGTAACAAGAAGGAAAAGGCTCAGAACAAAATGACATCCTTTGCTAAGACTGATTCTATTTCCTGCCTTTATTGTGCTGCTGGTAATCATGTTTTGGAACAATGTTTTAAACTGGGAAGAAAGACACACAGGGAGAAACTGGACTATCTAAAGGAGAAAGGTCTGTGTTTCAGTTGCTTGTGCACAGGACACTTAAGCAAGAATTGCGACAGGCGCATAATATGCAACAAGTGTAACCGAACGCATCCCAGTGTTTTGCACATAGAGAAGGAAAGGATTATTCCGAAAGCTCAGAAGGATGGCGAGCAGAAGAATACTGACAAGTCAAATACTTCAGACAGTTGTACAACATCCTCCGCTTGTGGTCTTACAGGGGCTGGCCACTGCAATGGAATTCTTCCCATTTTGCCTGTTAAGGTGAAGTGCTCAAAGGGAAACAAAATTATTGAAACCAATGCTTTTCTGGACCCAGGGAGTACAGGAACTTTCTGCACCAGGAAGCTCATTGACAAGTTGAACGTGGAAGGACGCAAATTCAAAATTCATATCCGCACTTTGGGCCATAATAACGCAGTAGAAAGCTCTGTTGTTGACAGTCTGGAGATTTCAGGTATAACTGGTGAGTGCTTCTATCCACTTCCCAAAGTGTGTACCCAGAAAGAGATGCCTGTCTCTACAGCCAACATAATCAGCGAAAGGGAGCTGAGAAAATGGCCTTATTTAGATGATGTTAAAATTCCCCGCATAAACGCTGATGTTGACCTGTTAATTGGCACAAACGCCTCCAAGTTGATGGAGCCTTGGAAGGTGATTAACAGTCGCGATGGTGAAGATGGACCCTACGCGATCAAAACCCTACTGGGGTGGGTAATAAATGGTCCGTTACGGGGAAGTAGTGACTGTGGAAGTGAACACCCTTCCGTTTATGCCAACAGAATTGCCATTGACAGAATTGAAGAACTGTTAACTAGCCAGTACAATTATGACTTCAATGAGCGAGCTTCTGCAGAACAGGAAGAAATGTCAAGGGAAGAAAAGAAGTTTGTGGAGAAAATGGAAAGCTCTGTTCAGCTTCAGAATGGACACTACGTGTTTCAAATGCCTTTTAAAGAGAAAGATGTTTCCATGCCGAACAACCTCTGTGTTGCCATGCAACGTGTTCGTGGGCTGAAAAGGAGACTTCAGAAAGATGTTAGCTTTCATGAGGAGTACAACAACTTTCTTGCTGATGTCATTGGCAATGGCTATGCCGAAGAAGTACCGCAGCATCAGTTGGAAACGCCAACAGGAAAGGTGTGGTATATCCCGCACCACGGCGTGTACCATCCACGGAAGGGAAAGCTACGGGTGGTGTTTGACTGTGGAGCAGAGTACCAAGGGATCTCGCTCAACAGTCAGCTTTTGCAAGGACCGAACCTCACCAGCTCGTTAGTTGGAGTTCTTGTGAGGTTCAGGGAGGAACAAGTGGCCATAATGGCGGACATAAAGGCTATGTTCCACCAGGTTAAAGTGGCAGAGGAACACCGGGACTACTTAAGATTCTTATGGTGGCCTCAAGGTAACCTGGAACAAGATCTTGTAGAGCATCGCATGACTGTCCATTTATTTGGAGCGGTTTCATCACCCAGTGTTGCCTGCCTTGCTCTTAGAAAGACCGCTGAAGACAATCAGGCCAACTTTTCAACAGAAGTGATTGAAACAGTTAACCGAAACTTCTATATGGACGACCTATTGAAGAGTCTACCCTCTGAAGCGGATGCAGTTACCATGGCTAAGAATCTTACAACCATTTGCGACAGAGGGGGGTTCACCCTCACTCAATGGATTAGTAACAGTCGAAGAGTGCTTCAAAGCCTCCCAGAGGATCTCCGGTCCAAGAACCTGCATGAGCTTGATCTGGACAGGGATAAGCTGCCATTGGACCGAGCTTTGGGTTTGCAGTGGTGTATCGAGACGGACACTTTCAAATTCAAGCTGAAAGTCAAAGAGAAGCCGCCAACCAAGCGAGGCATGCTATCCATCATCAGTTCCGTCTACGACCCATTAGGTTTCCTGGCACCTCTAATACTCCCGGCCAAGCTGCTGTTGCAGGAGTTATGCAGGACAAAGTGTGAGTGGGACGATCCAATACCTCCAGCTTTCCGGCAGAAGTGGAAAAAATGGCTGACAGATCTTGAGAAGGTGGCATATTTCAAGATCCCTAGATGTGTGAAACCTGAAGGATTTGGTAGGACTGTCAGTGCCCAATTGCATCACTTCGCCGATGCAAGCGAGAACGGCTATGGTACAGCTACTTACCTTAGGATGCAGAACATGGATGGGAGGGTTCATGTTGCTTTCTTATTTGGCAAAGCCAGAGTGTCCCCCCTGAAGCCTGTCACCATTCCCCGGCTGGAGCTCACTGCTGCCGTTGTTGCAGTACGAGTGGACAAGATGTTTCGATCAGAGCTCCAGCTTCCACTGAAGAAGACCTGCTTTTGGACTGACAGCACATCAGTTCTTAAGTACATAAAAAATGAGGACCGAAGATTTCAAACCTTTGTAGCAAACAGGGTAACCACCATCAGGGACAACTCGGAAGTTGATCAGTGGAGATACGTTCCCACATCCCTCAACCCTGCTGACGATGCTTCACGTGGATTGAAGGCAGAAGATCTTGTGAAGCAAAGATGGATAGAAGGCCCGGAATTCCTACGGGAACCTGAAGAAACATGGCCAACATTTCCTGTGGATTCAAGTGTCACTGCCGACGACCCAGAAGTAAAGCGAAGTCTGACGGTCAATGCAATACTGGTTGACAGCAACGCCACATCACAACTGATTACCCATTTCTCTGATTGGCAAAGATTGAAGGTTGCAGTTGCGTGGCTCATTAAGCTAAAAGGAACTCTGCTCAAACTAAGGATGAAAAGAAAAGAGTTAGAGTGTGCAAACACCAGTGCTACTGGAGCAGCCAGGGTTGATGTGCAAAAGGAGATGCAAGCTTTCTCAACATCACTTGGGAACCAGAAGGTGACACTGGAAGATCTCTTGGAGGCTGAGACCTCCATAATCGCTTTTTGCCAGCAAGAGAGATTTCCCACTGAATTTGCTGCACTAACCTCTGGCAAGCCACAAGTGCCAAGAAGTAGCAGCATCCTCAAATTAGATCCAGTTCTAAAAGGAGGACTTCTACGAGTTGGGGGACGGTTGAATAAGGCAGCAATCCCTGAGGACGTTAAACACCCCCTCATCTTGTCAAAAGACCAACACATTTCCGACCTTATCCTCCATCATGTCCATTTGCAGCTTGGACATGGAGGCAGAAATCATGTTCTTTCTGCTATAAGGAGAAAATACTGGATCACAAGTGGACCTACTGCAGTGAGGAAAATTATATTAAGATGCCTCATCTGTAAGCTCCATGGTAGGAAAACCGCTGAGCAAAAAATGGCAGACCTGCCAGAAGAGCGAGTGGTTCCTGATCTTCCGCCATTTACTAACGTTGGCGTAGATTACTTTGGGCCAGTTGATGTGAAAAGAGGGCGTAGCATCGTGAAAAGGTATGGAGTAGTATTTACTTGCATGACAAGCAGGGCCGTTCACCTAGAAGTGGCCTATTCTCTGGACACAGACTCATGCATCAACGCATTGCGAAGGTTCATCTGTCGAAGAGGACAAGTCTCGCACTTGAGATCCGACAATGGCACCAACTTTGTGGGTGCAGAAAAGGAGCTGCGAGAAGCCTTAACCTCTTTGAATCATGACCGCATTGAAAAGGCCTTGTCCAAGAAGGGAATCAAGTGGAGCTTTAACCCTCCAGGTGGGTCACATCACGGTGGTGCTTGGGAGCGTATGATACGGATGATCAGGAAGATTTTGTGCTCTGTGCTCCGTCAGCAAACCTTGGATGACGAAGGGTTCCATACTGTGCTCTGTGAGGCTGAAGCTATGCTCAACGATCGCCCTATCACAAAGCTGTCAGAAGACCCCAACGACATTGAGGCGTTGACGCCGAACCATTTGCTACTCCTCAAAGGGAAACCAGTTCTCCCACCAGGACTGTTCGACAAAGAGGATGTTTACGCAAGGAGAAGGTGGAAACAAACACAGTACATCTCGGATCTCTTTTGGAAAAGGTGGATCCGCGAATATTTACCGCTTTTACAGGAGCGTCAAAAATGGAACCAGGAAAAGAGGAGTTTTCTTCCTGGAGACCTGGTCATGGTTGTGGACTCCTCAGCACCACGTGGATCATGGATGCTAGGAAGAGTCCTGGAAACCTTCCCTGATAAGAGGGGTCTGGTACGTGTGGTTCGTTTGAAGACCAAGACAAACATCATTGAACGACCCATAACCAAAATATGCTTGCTTAATGAAATTAAAGAGTAATTGGTTCTATTGGTAACCATTTTTTTTTGTGTTTGTTCATGGCTCTTTTGATTTGTGGTAATTGCTCTGGCAGACGCAATTAGGGGCTGGAGTGTAGGAGCCATATTCATTTGGTACTATTTAATTTAATTTTGCTCTGTGCCACTAGGGGCTGTATGTGCTTTGTGGCTCAGCTGACCTCAGATCAGCCCAGGTAGGCCATTTAACCTGCAGGCATCCCAGACACAGGTGTTGCCAATTTGGGAAGCAAACAGTTTTCGACTGTGCCAGTGTGCGTATGTGCCTTTGTGGAGCAATACGGTTTGTTATTTTGGGGTAAATGTATAATGAGCAAAGTTTGCCGCTATATAAATTTGCATGTAAAATAAACATACAAATTGATTGGAACAACCGGGGAACTCTCCGTTTTTGCTGTGTGCGAGCGCACCGGGCGCACGTCTGAACCTATCCGCCTTATTGGTAACCAGTACTAGACTTCGTTTAGGACTTCGTCAGTACAGTAATGATGATGGCAGCAGCAGGTGTCAGCAGAGCCATGAGCCAGGAGTCAGAACCGGGGTCCGCACGAAACTATGATCCACGGAGACCTGCTAGGCGAGAAAGCACAAAGAACTCCCGGAAAGAAGCTTAATTAGTGATGTACATTAATAAAACATGGATGATTGTGGGAGGAGAGAGTGAGAGTGTGAGAGTGAAAGAGGGGCTCGGTGTGTCCTAAGAAGTCCCCCGGCAGTCTAAGCCTAGAGCAGCTTAACTAAGGGCTGGTCCAGGCTAACCTGAGCCAGCCCTAACTATAAGCAATATCAAAGAGGAACGTTTTAAGCTTTATCTTAAATGAACTGACCGAGTCTGCCCCTCGGACTGAAAGTGGAAGCTGGTTCCACAAAAGAGGAGCTTAATAACTGAAGGCTCTGGCCCCCATCCTACTTTTTAAAACTCTAGGAACCACAAGTAGCCCAGCATCTACGGAGCGCAGATGCCTTGTAGGGCAATACGGTGTAACAAGCTCTTTAAGATAAGACGGTGCCTCACCAGCAAGTGCCTTGTAGGTGAGGAGAAGTACCTTAAATTCTATTCTTGATTTAACAGGAAGCCAGTGCAGAGAAGTTAATACAGGAGTTATATGATCCCATTTCTTAGTTCTTGTTAATACACGTGCTGCAGCATTCTGAATCAGTTGGAGAGGTTTAAGCGATTTACAAGAGCAGCCTGATAACAAAGAATTACAGTAATCCAGTCTAGAAGTAACAAATGCATGAACTAGTTTTTCTGAATCACTTTGAGACAGAAAGTTCCTGATTTTCGATATATTCCGTAGATGAAAAAAAATCACACATCTTGCACGCAGTGTTTCTTCAGAACATGTTTTAATTTAACTTTCATACTTACTTAAAGTAAACTTTTAGCTTTTCCTTTTAATTGCATGACATGGAATATATACCGTGGTATTGGTCCCTATACTCTTATGAATTAGATCCTTTGTTTAACTAAAAGTATTATTCTTGGTCTGTACTTTATATAAAAATGTGTCTAAATCAACTGGAAGCTGCACTGGCGTCTCATCACTGGTCTCAATGTCATTTCTGCATTAAGAAGCTGTACCAAGATCCCGGACCAGGACCAGGAGAGAAAGACCCTAAGTCACGTCACGTTTCATGTTCAGTGTGGAAAAGAGGTCAGAAGAGCTTCTTCATTACTCATACTATTCCGTTCTAATGTCTCCTGTTTCCAACAAATCCGCCTTTTTGTTTCTTTGAGCAATATAGTTTATTTCCACTTCTGTCCCTACAGGTGGCTCCACTCCAATCACACAGTTGTGCAGAATACAGTACGAAAAAGTAGGTACTTTAAGAGGCTCAATTCAAGCCTTCTGGTCTGTTAAGGATGAAATTCAAAAAGGAAATTAAAGATGTTGGATAGAGCGACACATTCCATCCACACAAAACAAAATCAGCATGAAAAATTAATTAATATTATGGGAAGGACAAACGGATTTTTATATTTCTCCAAAACACTTGACAAATTGTTTACAGACAACTGGAATCTGTTCAGGTAACACATTTTTTTTGTTACTATAAAAGTTAATTTGGTGTTGTTGCAGCAGTGTGCCAACCGACTCAACATACGTGTTTGGTCCCTCTTCCTGTTTTAGTTTGAAGTTTCATGTTCCTTGTGGTCCTGGGTTAACTTCACTTCCTGCCTTGTCTTGTGATTGCTTGATTGTTTCCACCTGTGTCCAATCACCTGCACCTCCCTTGTGTATTTAAGCCCAGTGTGCCTGTTGTCCTTTGTCGCGTCATTGTCTAACGTCACCTGTTGTTGGAGCACGTCCCGGTTACGTTGGAATAAAGAGCACTTTGTTTGGAAAAACTCTGCGTTTGAGTCCTCCCTGCAACCTGCGCCAGCCCGATATCCTGACAGTGCAGGAAAGGTCTTTAAGCTTTGACCTTTAATATGTTTTTACAAATTTCATTTTGAACATTTTAATTTGAATGTTTTTACGTTAATCAAAGGATGCTTTTTCACTGTGCTAATTGACTGCAAGTGTAAAAGCTCCCTTTGTTGTTTGGGTTCGGGAAATGAGTTAAAGACCTTTTCTTACATTTAAAAAGGAATGTTGCCGCCTCCCCAGCTGCGTTACACGTGTAGCCAATGAGAGAAAATGGGGAACTTGTAATCACCTGCTGTGCATCATGTGATTTGCTGCGCCACAAAGGACTTCTTATCCTATGCTTGAAAATACAAAGCCTGCGCATGTGTGTTCTACAAATGAATAAACCTGTTTGCTTTGTTGCAGTGGTTTTTGTTGACTGTCTTGATACATTTCCTCTGCATTAGGATTTTAACATTACTTTCAGCTAAAACAACATGCAGCTATTTTAATTTAAAATGAACGCAAAGTGTTCTTCTCTAAGCCTGAAATAAATGCTCCAAAGTTAACGCTCATCTTCCTAAATTAAATGAAAAGAAGATTAGCATCTCTGGCTGCAGTACTGCAGGGTATTTTAGTTTTGAGTGTGTTCTTCCAGAGCACAGAAGAAGGTATGTAAGCTTTGACAAATGTTTTCCTTTTCAACAACTAACGATGACATAATTCACCTTCTTTGTAACTTAATTTCTATCTAGACAGCCCACCAAGATCTTTAAATCTATTTAGAATAATCTAGCAAGGATTTATTAATTAACTCTGTTTATTTTCAAAGAAAAATTCATGTGTCACTAAATATAATAAAAATAGAAATCTATTTCTATCTATATAGTCGTAGAGGAATTTATCGTATTTCAAGGAATTATTTTTATTATTCTCACAAACAGTGGGCCTTTTTGGGGCCTTTATCATATTCAAAAAATTGTTAAATTTGTCATGAATATTTGGACTGTTAAAAATTTGAGTAAAAATCTCACGTTTGGGTATAAAGAAATGTCTCTATAGCGCCCTCTAATTATTTTTGTTATTGGACATATCTTGTTCATTTGTTGATTTTCTCAATCGGTGATGTTCAGGGCCACAGTCCCTATGAACCTTCGTGTTTCCAATGACAACATCCATAGTTCAACTTATAAATCCATCCATCAATCCATGGGGTCGGGTCACGGGGGAAACAGCTCCAGCAGGGGACCCCAAACCTCCCTTTCCAAGGCCACATCTACCAGCTCTGACTGTGGGATCCCAGGCCAGTGCAGAGATAAAATCTCTCCACCTAGTCCTGGGTCTTCCCCGGGCCCAGCTTGCCGTGCCTGGAACACCTCCCTAAGGAGGCACCCAGGGGGCATCCGTACCAGACGCCCAAACCACCTCAACTGGCTCCTTTCCACACAAAGGAGCAGCGACTCCAAGCTCCTCACGGATAGCTGAGCTTCTCACCTTCTCCCTCAAGGGAGACGCCAGCCACTCTCCTGAGTAAAACCCATTTCGGCTGCTTGTACCTGTGACTTAGTTCTTTCAGGTCATGATGGTCCTTCTTGACCATGCTGTAGGTGAGGGAACAAAGATTGACCGATACATCGAGAGCATTTTCTTCACAACAGTGACTGACAAATCATTAAACTACTATA